>NC_091471.1:130502979-130821401 GCF_036971445.1 Narcine bancroftii | reverse complement strand
ATTGGAAACCTGGACAACATACGACGACAGCTAAAGGCACTTGAAAAGTTCCATTAACACTATCTTCGAAACATCTTAAATATCAGCTGGGAAGATAGAAGAACTAACATCAGTGTGCTAAATGAAGCAGAATCAACAAGCACTGAAGCCTACATCATTAAGAACTAAGATGGAGCGGTCATGTTGTCCGGATGGAAGATGAACGTCTGCCAAAACAAATCCTTTACTCCCAACTTAAAGAAGGCAAATGTAAAAAAAGAGATTTTCAAAGACGTCTTAAAAGCCAACATGAAGACATGTAACATCGACATCAATTATTGGGAAACCAATGCCAAGGACAGGAAACTGGCAAACCATCATCTGAGAAGAAACAGCTACTTTTGAAGCAGCAACAACCAAATCCCGGTGCCATCTGGAACTACCTGTCCTGAATGCAGAAGATCTTTCAAAGCCAAGATTCGACTTGTAAGCTATTTGGGAGCCCATAAATAGATCAACAGAACAAAGTCCATCATCCTTGACCTCGAGGATGGCCACCACAACAACAAAGGGGATGAAGAAAAGCATGGGTCAGAAATGATTGGAAATAGTAAAAAGAAATGTGAAAAAGAAACAAAAAATATCTACTGTAAGAATTCAGCAGGTCACAATGAAAAAAATATTGTCAGCATTTCAGGCTGGCACTTAAGCAAGATTCTTTTTCTCTGAAATGCTGCATGTCCTGCTGAGTTCCTCCAACAGACTTTTTCTTGCTCCAGATTCCAGAATCTGCAGTGTTGAGTCCCATGTGAAAGACAGATTAGAAGGCAGGAATGAATAAAAGGATAATTGAAGAAGTAGAATTATTCCCTTGGTATCAGTTGTTGAATGTAGCAATTCTTGACATCTGAAAGAAAGATTTTTTTTCAAACAAAAATTAGTAAAATTTTTGGGTAGAGGTGAAACAAAACTGCTGATGCAGGATCTCAAATATCTGCAGCTACGTGCCCTTCAGACACCCTGGGATGTCTTCCACTCTAGAACATCTCAGATGTCATCCTCCTTCAAAATATGTGGCTTCCTTTCATCTGCATATTAACTCAGCCCTTACCTGTATCTCTATTTCCTGCACATCAGCCCTCTGACCCTAGATGCAAAAAGGACAGGAGTCCCCTTGTCCTCATCTACTACCCCACCAGTCTCTGCATCCAACATATCATCCACAATTTCTGCCATCTACAATGTGATCCCACAACCAGGCACATCTTCCCTCTCCTCCCCTCTCTGCAGTAAAACCACTCCCTCCAGAGCTTCCTCATCTACTCATCCCTTCCCACTAATTTCCCCCTCAGTACCTTACCCTTGTGACCACAGGAAATGCTACATTTGTGCCTACACCTCTTCCCATACCACCATTCAAGGCCCCAAACAGTCCTTCCAAGCAAAATGACATTTAAGTTGTGAATCTGCAGGGACCATCTGGAGCTCATGTTATGCCCTCTACATCGGAGAGACTGGATGCAGACTGGGAGATCTTTCACTTTGCTTTAATAATGGCGAATTCTTGGTGGCCAACCATTTTAATTGAACATCCCACTCCCACACCAACATGTCTGTCCATGGCCTCATACATTGCCAAACCAAGTCTACCTGCAGATAGGAGGAGCAACATGTAAAATTCCACCTGGGCATTCTCCAGCCAGATGGCATTAACATTAGCTCCTTTCACTGAACAGCCAATCTACTGGTTAGCCAGTGTGAAAAGGGCTACTGACTTTTCCAGTTTCTGTTAGGTCCCTCCCCTATCTTTCTCTCCCCATCCCTCTGCCTCCTTCTAGCTCTCACCTCCTTCCTTCTCCATTCATAGAGCTACTCCTCCCCATCACCTCAGCTTTTTTTTCACTTCTGCCCTTCCACATATCCACCTCTAACCTCTTACCTGTGCAGCTTCTCCTCTCCTCCCCCATCTTTTTTATTCAGGCACCTGCCAGATTTTTGCTCATACCTTGATTAAGGGCTCAGGCCTGAAACAGTTATACCCCTTTGCTTCCCATAGACGCAGTGAGCTGCTGAGTTTCTCCAATACTTTTGTGTATTGGATTACAAGCAGATTTTCCTGTTTAACTGGAAGTGATTTGCATGGAATGTGTTTCAGTGATATCCTTTGGAGAAAAGTTGGATGTAACAAATTTTAAGATGAAGAAAAGAGAGGAAATGAAGAAAAGATGGTATGGGGTAATATTCATGGTGGAAGGTAAATGGTATAATAATAAACAGAATCAAAACAATTTTGGTCTGAAAGAAGTATTCAATGTAATAATGAAGTTTTTGGGCCAAATCTTATTGTTTGCAATTATATTTTAAATTTAAACATCAGTATGCCTGGAACATACTGACACATGCTTTCAAAATTTGCCTTTCACTCCACTACAGGAATCTTTAAGGACACCAGTGGAAAGTCCACAATCTTGTTAACATTGGGAAATCACTTTCTGGATCATGACAGATTTGACTGTTGATATTAATGGAGACTGTAGGGTTCTGAATGAGAAGGCAAAGTACGAGCTACTTCAGCCCAGAACCAAGGTCATCTAAAATTCAGTTAATGAACTACATTATCTAGAAAATGCTCGTGTGTGCTCAGAGGTTGTGCTCTAAGTCTGCCATCTGAAAAGAGGTACAGGTGCCACAAGATTTGCACCATTACATTCAGGAACAGCTGCTACCCCTCCACCATCAGTCTCCTCAACAGGAAACTCATTAAACTTTTGCACTTTATTGATTTTTTTCTCTTTATTGGTCAGTTTTTTTTACATTCATTATCTGTTTACAGTTCTTTGTTTACATGTTTTACACTGTATAGTTTAATTTTTGAACTGCCAATTAATGGTAATTCTACCACACCTGCAGGAAAGAGGATTCTCAGGGTTGCATAAAGGTGGATAA
Source organism: Narcine bancroftii (assembly GCF_036971445.1). NCBI lineage: Eukaryota > Metazoa > Chordata > Chondrichthyes > Torpediniformes > Narcinidae > Narcine > Narcine bancroftii. The sequence continues at coordinate 130,818,476 of NC_091471.1, read as the reverse complement.
AGGAAATAATTTAATCTTTCACTCAAACTGAAGATGTACCCAGAAATTCATTCAGTAATTTGTTATGAGCACACAAAAGCCCAGCATAATCAGCTCCTCATCTTTCAAATACCTAGTTGCTATGCCCAGTGCCACTTGCCCGACTTGTGGCCATAATGGCCTCATCATCCACCTCAGACCCACAGAGCTTGTTCCAAAGGATGAGCTAAGACAAAAAAAAACAATTTTAACATTTTTAAATAAATTATTTAGTTTGTTTTTGAATAATATTCAAAATTATTAAAAATCCCACACATAAGAAACAAAGTGGATAACCTTGTAGTACAGCCACAGGTCTGATGTGGCCATCACAGAGTTGTGTCTAAAGGATGAATTGCATTGGAAGTCTTATATACAGTATATTGAAAGGATAGGCAGGTAAGTAGATGGGGTGGCATGGCTCCATTGATAAGGATTAACAGTAAATCACTAGAAAAAGGTGAGAATCTCAGTTGTATGTGATGTCATGTATAGTACTCTCCATAATGTTTGGGACAAATATACTTTTTAAAATTGCCCATGTGCTCCAGTTTTAAATTTGTAATCAAACAATTGACATGTAATTAAAATGCACATTCCAGATTTTATTCAAGGTTATTTGTATACATTTTGGTTTGACCATGTAGAAATTACAGCACTTTTTATACAGTTTCCCTACTTCAGGGCACCACAATGTTTGGGACATTTGGCTTCACAGGTGTTTGTGTGTACTCAGGTATGTTTAATTGCTTCATTGGTGCAGGTATGAGAGCTAGACTTGTTTTTAAACTTTTGATCACCTTTGGAATCTGTAGCTGCCACTTTTCAACACAAGGACCAGAGTTGTGTCAAAGAAACCATTAATGAGGTTGAGAAACAAAAATAAAACAGTAAGAGAGATCACCCAAACCTTAAGATTTCCAAAATCAACAGTTTGGAACATTGTTAAGAACATTCTCAGACTTCTGAGACAAAATCACAGGCTGTGGCTCCTCCAGCAGTATCTCTTGGATTTTACTACCTGCCTCATGCGTAGTCACCCCCTGTCCCTGACCATAGGTTGAATTTGAAGGTCTTTTAATGGGTGTAACTGCCTCCTGAAACAGTGTCCAGGTACTTATCGCCGTCCCTGATGCATCAGTGTTTGAAACTCTGATTCCAGGTCATCAGTTTTGAGCCTGGATTCTTTGAAGAACCAATACTTGCTTTTACAGGGCTTTTCATGGCTGAGCTTCCTCACTGCTCCAGCAGAGTCTCAGCTGCATGTGGCTGACATCCTGAACTCCCTCAGCTAGCAAAATTGGCCTTCCACATCGGGACCAGGTACCGATCGATATGGAGATAATGCAGATTGTGATTCTGGGCTAGGGTTTGGAGGGAACAAGACAGCAAAATCTGAACCAGTTTTTCAAATTATTAAACTCCATGATTTAAAGATCATGATTGCCCAGCCGGGATGTGCGCATGGCTTGTGGAATAGGCCTTGCTAATGGGGATTCCCCTGACTGGTTCCTGAAAGTTTGTGGAAGGCAGAGGATCGGGGAAGAGTCCCTCCATTACATTTATTTTGAAGGTGAGTGGCTGGCCTTTGATAGCAAACTCAGGTCATCAGCCTATTATCAGTGAACAGTCTTACCTTGTACACAATCCAGACCTTTATCTTTGCAAGTTGGGTGTCTAGGTTGGAAAATTATATCAGAAAATAAAGGTGTTCTGCAATATGGAGCATCCCACTTCATGTTCAATGTAGGTCATTTGCCAACCCAGCCATCACGTTTCAATGAAAGATGGGATTTTTTTTCAGGCTTACTAGAAGAACACATGTTGTAAAAGCATGGCAGATTGGGTATGGGTCGTGAAATATGGGTCATAATTGGTGAATGGTAAAGGTGATTAGCAAGCAGCTATCTAGCATTTGGTCTTCCTAATATAAGAAACAAAACCATACGCAGTAAGTATACCACATAAAAAGTACAATTGCATATATGCATTAAATCTTTTTGTTCTCTCCTCCCATTTCCTTCTACACTTTATAAAACCGGTTAGATCTGTAACATTTTCAAGATATCACAGATCATTGACCTTCAGCTCTTCATTGAAATTGATTTTCAGGGACTGGAATCAAACCAACTGCCCTAATAAATTTTAAACACTGTATTTGATTATATACTATTTCTTTTTGGTAAGCACCTCAAATAATCCTTTTGTCCTACCTCTTGTTTGCTGGATTAGTTTTTGGAGGAATATATATCATTAAACATTGTTGCTATTGGGGAAAAAAACTTGTCATAAAGAATCAAAGTAAAATTAAATCAGAGTTTTTGAAACAATTTATTCTGGGCAATAGTTTTGGAAAAGGAAATCAAAGTTTCCAATAATGACTCAGAGATTCCAAATCCATTACAAGCAATTATGACCTAATCATTCAAGGACATGGTCAAATACAGTGTGACAGATTATACATATTTTGTATTGTATATAGATATGTTTTTGAAGGAGATAGGTTGTAGGGGTAGAGTAGGTCACAAATAAAACAAACACTTCACAAAACAGATCTCATTTTAAATGCCAAAGCTCTGCTCAAGCCAGACAGTCCAGGCTCCGAGTACCTTTACAAAAACTTTTAAGAAAGCCTATAGACTTCACAAGTAGGTGTTAATTGGACATGCTGTAGAGTAATGGATTATTGTTTTGAAAGCAACAGGTGAAGGACTCAGAAGTTTGCGTCTAGTGCCGCAATCTGTCTGGTTGGAGTTTGCTATTCCAAGGAGGTAATGTGATTTTGCAAGCAGAGAGAGAGAGGAGACCAAACAGGCTTTCTCTGTGAGAGAGAGAGAGAGAGGAGACCAAACAGGCTTTCTCTGTGAGAGAGAGAGAGAGAGAGAGAACGAGAAGTGGCTTCTGCAGTCATGGCAAGCTGGCAGTTTGTTGAAACCCCATTTTGAAGATGGGGTTCAGCCAGTTGAAAACCCTTGTGGTCCATACAAGAGGAAATGGCTGGCTCGAGTGTTTCACCTGAAATAAGGGAAACAAAAGGAACTCTGTGGTGACCTGCAGAAGGAGAGGTTATCATTTGAAAAACCCTGATGGGGTAAGTTTCTTCATCAAGACACTGAACTGGTTGATTGGAAGGAATCATTTTGAGTGTGTCCAACAAGCTACAAATCTTTCTCTGAAATCAAAAGGAACCTTCCTGAGTGGTAATCATTTAAGTACCAGAGCTTGGTAAAAATTCATAAATGTTAAATTCTGTGCACAGTTAAGAATTGCCTGATGCCACTGAACTTGGAGGAGTGAGAGGTGAGATTGGATTGTGAATCAAATAACTTTTCTGAACTTATACACATTACATACACGTGCACTTAGAATTAGAAGGGGGTTAATAGTAATAAGTTAAAAGTTTGATCCTGTTTTTATGTTTAAAGAAAATTAAAAATGACTTTTGTTTAAGTAACCATTCATCTTGGTGAATTTCTATTGCTGTTGGGTTTTGGGGTCCTCTGGGCCTGTAACACTAGCAAAATTTGGAGATTAAATTCCTCAAATTAAATTTGATAGTTTGAAAATAAATGCCTATAAAATTCCTAACTAAAATATCTGCACCAAATTTTCTACCCAGTTGAATAATTGCTTTGTGTACCTTCGGAGAAATTAAAACGAATTCAAGTTCCATTAAAGTTTAAAAATTCCCAATATTATTCAGTCACATTGGATGCTTTGAACAAAACATCTGATTCACAAGTCATAACACTTAAAATCAGTTCTAAGTACTGAAGAAGTTAACAGCATTAATTCTGATAGTCAATGTCATAATGTAGAAACTAACCTGCATCCATCCATAGATAGGTTCTGCAGTTATAGGACTTTAAAAAAAAAAGTCTAATTCGGGTTTCATATAGTTTTATTTCATCAAATGTTACTTACAGAGTCAAAGATCTTGGAAAATGACATTAAAATAAAGTGTACACTAAAATATATAGAAAAATATTCTACAGTGCACATACATACATATTCCTTAAATAATTGTTTTTATAATTACTTTTGGTAAAAAGACTGAAAGTAGCACCGAGATAAATGGGACAGCAAATTTTCTTTAGAATCTTTCACAGTTTAAAGATGTACCTAAATGACCCATAAGGTAACAATTTAGAATAAAACACAGTACATGGATTCCATAAAGGTTTCTTTGAGAAACTAGAAAAATTTGCATATCCCTTGCAAACACAAATACATTAAAGATGGACTTAATTTTTCATTTCAGTTTCCCTTCTGTCTTCATTTGCTATTTTTATGCATTTTATACTTTTGTTTCTTTACAAATTCATCAGTAAAGTAATGCGCTGAAATACATTTGAAACTCAAGACCATCATAAGTTAATTAATCATTTCAAATTCAGAAGCACTATGAGGGGAGAGTAAATGAGTCAGCATTTATCAACACTACCCTGCAAAACTATTGGTAATTGGGATTTTAATAAAGGCCACAAATCCAAAAGTTTCTCAGAAATCTGCAGTGAGCCAAAAGGCTATTCTTCAGTTCTTGGCATATTATCGAGTACAGTCAGGGAGCAAAAATTGGCTACTTGCCTGTCCAGAATAAGAGGCATGGTTAGTGTAATGGTTAGTGCAATGCTGTAACAGCACCAGCATAGGGTTTGAATCCGACATTGTCTGTAAGGAGTTTTTATGTTCTCCCCCTGTCTGTGTGTTTGTTTCCTCCCACCTTTCAAAATGTACTGGGATTGGTGTATTTGGGCGGCACAGCCTTGAGGACTGAAAGGACCCATTACCGTGCTGTGCATCTAAATCTAAAAAAAATCTAAATGCAGGGTATTCAAGGATAATTTTCCTATTAATTTTAATGGAAGGGAGTGGGTACGAGAGACCTGGGTAGATGTTAACTATCAGTTTAAAAATTGGCTTTTTAATTTCTGTTTCAACAAGTTCTGAATGTTTGGGTATATTTCAAACATTTAACTATTTTTAGAAAATGTAAGAGTTTGACAATTTTTGCTAAGTCTGGGTTTGACAGCTGCCACACATAACACTTTGTCAGACAAAATCTTTACCCTGGAGAATCCTCCTTGCCGTGCTTTTTGTTTTCATTGGATCACTGGAGGTAGGGTTGTATATTTTAATAAAGTCAGTACAGGTACACAATCCTTTACCCGGAATCCTTGGGGGACAGGGTGTTCCGAATTTTGCATTTTTCCGGATTTCGGAAAGCCAGATTTAAACCCACCTGAATTGTGCTGCCGTATCCACCCCCATCCCCTTCCCCTTCCAGTCGCGCTGTCGGTCTCTCCCCTGCCCGACTCGTGCTGCTGATCTCTCCCCCTCGCCTGCCTGACTCGTACTGCCCGTCTCTCTCGCCACTTGCTGGATTTTGGAGCTTTCCGGATTTTAGATGTCGTGTACCTGTACTGAATGCTCCACTGATGCTTCCCAACCTTCTGAGTATTTTCAACATTTTCTGTTCATAATAAAATAAAAGCATTTGCACTATATTTTACTTTTGTATTATTTACTAGATAATATTATCTATATTGTGCAAACAGTAATAAGTTAGAGGCATAAAAGAATGCTATGGATAATATAACTCTATTTGGACAAGTATTAAAAAGCATTTCCTGTAATTCCAAGTTACACATGGCAATTATGTGGCAGTTCACGGTATTAACTGGCAAAGAATTCTAAAGCTTCAAAGAATTGGAGCTAGTTTTCACAGGAATAATAGAGTGGGGTCCTTGACCGTTTCTGTCCTCTTTTATAACACCCACTATGAGAAGCCAAGCTTTTGGCTATACAAGAATAAATCACTGGACTTCATTTCCTTAACCTCTCCAATTCTCTCAAATCCTCTTTAAAAGCCATTTCTTTAAGGCTTGTCCATTTGCCTTTTTTGTCCCAGTATGATATTTATCTGAGTATATTTCATGAAGTGTCTTGGTAGTTATTTCTGTATTAAAAGCATTTGCTCTTTGGCGACCATGTATTGTGAGGTGATGTAAAATGAAGATAATGTATTAAAGAGATGAGGATAAAACTAAAATGAGAGGAAATCGTTAACAAAAAAAACCAAACAGAAACAATTAAATCTTATAAAATGGCTAGAAACAGAGTTTGATCTGTGTGTCTCCCAGTAAAAGCCTAAAAGAAGCAAGCTAGTTACTAGGCACATTGAATAAATCAAGAATCAAAGGGAAATTCAATCAATGAAAAATACAAGTACACTGAGGTTACAGAAGAGGACATGGAAATGGAGAGAACTAAAAAACAGAGAAATTACAACATAATATTTTCAAGGTATATGAAAATAAATGTCAGAGGGGAAATATAAGTATTAAGCTGCCAAAGGATGAGTAATCTATACATAAAGTGAATAAAAGGAATGACAGGTATTAATTAACAAATTTGCTGCAGTTTTTAACTAACAAAGTTAATTCTAAGAACATACGGTAGTTTCACTTTGATATATGATATATATACATTTTCTAAAATTACATCCCAATGGTGTGCAATCCTTATACCTCAAGAAAAGCTATGGAGCAGTATGTGAACACCTACTGTTTCTATTTGTAAACTTCCCAAGGTATTCCATTGTACAGTCAGAAAAAATAAAGTAATTTTGCCTATAAAGATATTAGGGGAGAAGACTTGTTCAGAATTGCTTGGCCAAAAAGAAGTACTTTAAAGAGAGGTTTTTTAAAGACAGATTCTTTTGGAAAGTAAATTCCAAAGTTTAGAGCCTTTGCATCTACTAGTTTATCTGTACAAAAGTTACATAAATGTGTTGAGAGAAAGCTATTAGACATCTAAATTGTCGGATTTATTAAAAGATGGAACAAAAACTGGCAATCATAGAATAGTTAAGATGAACTTCCATGACAGATTATTGGAATCTTTGTTGGATTATTGAAGAGGATCTATGGATGGAAAATGAAATGAAAATATGATTTAAAAACTGCTTATCTAAGAAATTTTAAATGAAGAAAATTAAGAGCAGAGTTGTTTTCCCATATTTGGACTTCCTGCAGCCAATCATTTCAACTATCCCAATCATTCCTGTTGTGACATGTCTGTTTTCAGCCTCATCCATTGTCAGTGCAAGGCAAAAACATGAGGACCAGCACATCGTATTCTTCCTGGATAGCCTTTAACTTAATGGAATGAATGATCATTGTTTGTTTATCTAATTTTAAGTAACCCCCACCTGGTTCCATGGTTTCCATTTCCTTACCGACTCTTGCATTTATCTTTTTTTCTTTCCCCTTATGGTTTTCCCTTCTACCTGTCCTTCCACCTCAATTTCTGTCCTATCAGCTCTTGGCCCTTCCCAAGCTTATTTCCCCTTTCTTATATACAATATCTCCCCCTTCCCTCTGATCTTGATGCTAGGTCCAGACTCAAAATGTCAACCAACCATTTCTGTCCAAAGTTGCTATCTCACCAACTGAGTTCCTCCAGCAATTCATTGTTGGCTGTAGGTTGAAGTAGATAGAGTGGAAGTGAGAAACAATAAAGTTCCCACTTGTGGGAGGGAGATGTCGAGCTCAAAAGGTCATCACATAATAGGATAGAATATAAAGCAAGCAATAAAGGAGCTTGTCAGAAAGTTACAGAGGCTATCAGTTCTTGTATACACTAAAAAAAACCAGACAAAACCACATTTAGTGCATTCTACATAGTTTCTTAGAACTGCACCTTCTGCAATCAATCTGCTTCAATAGACCAAGTGTTGTGTAATGAGAGAAATGTGCCAGTAGATAGAAATGATTACACAGAAAGTTCCCAGGTTAGGAGAGAATTCTATTCCTGAGAACTATTCTTAACCCAAACTGTTCATCGCAAGTCAGAAATTAACTGAAGATCAGAGAAACAGCTGTGACGGAAGAGAAAGCAGGTGCTGGAAGAGCAGCGATGTGACGGTCTCACTGACCCAATGAGCAAGCCAACATATCCACTCTGCTCTCCCAGCTCCGCTCAACCCTGCAGGATATTTGCTGGCATATGTGGGGGAACAGGGAGAGAATGCATGTGGAGATGCAACATCTTCTTTCAGGGGTGTCCAAATCAAGCATTTATAACCCAGAATAAGCTGTAATTATAAGCAAATTTTATATGTATTTAGACTGAAGGAAAGAACGAGTTCAATAACTATTTTAAATTTAATTAGAGATAATCATGAAAACACAAAAGCAAAGCTAGAGCAAATGAACAAGCAAATTAAGTTAAGGGCAGAAAGTGATCTTTAAAAACGCACAAGACAAAGAAAAATAAAATTCTCAGGGGAGGACAATCTTATATTTAATGAAGAAAACATACAAGCGCCCAAAGTTGGGAAATGGACCAGAAAATTGAAAAAAATACAAAAACATGACAGTTTCATAGGAAAGGAAAAATTAAAAGGGGCAAATCTAGATTGAAATGCAAAAACAAAGATTTATATAGATATTTAAAAATGAAACATTAACAAACTGTGTATTAGTCCAACAGAAAGTGAATATGGAAATAATGAAAAACTGGTAGATAGCAGATGAAAGAGAGGATATTGGAAATAAAAAAGATCCAGAGTGGGCAGGTGGCCTGCACAAGGTGTCCTAAGAGGAGGAAAAAGGCTTAAAGCTGGAGAAGGGGTCTTAGGTGGGGGTGGGGTGGTTCAGAGTCAATAGTCGTGGAAGTAGGCCTGGAGACGGAAGCGACGATAGAATAGTTTGGCATTGTGGTATGCGTGGAACTCAGTTTGCCAATGAGACTGTAAATTATGAATAGGATCCAGAAATAATCCACTTTGGTAAGAAAACATGTTAGGCTTGGACAGAGAAAGACTTAAGTGTATACCAGCACAGGTCCAGCAAATAGTTAAAATGACAAATAAATGTTGGTCTTCATGTCAGGGGGATTTAAGTAAAGATTTAAGCTAAGAGCACATCTAGAGTTCTGCGAGCAGTCTTAAGTCTCCTTACCTGAGAAAGAATGTTCTTCCTGCAGAGGGAATGTAGTAAAGATTATGTGCAGCCTGATTAAGAGATTGTCAATTAGGTTTGTATTTATCAGAGAGAGTAAAAAAAAAGCCTTATTTGAAACTTGCAAAATTTTGACTAGTCGGACTGGATTGGAGGTGGGGGATAGGTGTAGGACATTTCCCTGACTGGTCAAGGTGTCAGGGAAAGAGTACAAATACAATGTTGAGATATCTGCCATGATTCTATTGAATAGGAGAGATGAGGCAAGAACCCAATGGCCTACACTGGTCCTTACCTTCTGCTTCCTAACAAAGGAATTCCATTTCTCCTATTTCCCTCTACACCTTACTTTCTTTCACATGTCCATCAACTCTCTTTAGATCCTTTTGTTGCTAATATGCATCAGGGGGTAATTAACCTACATATACCTCTGGGATGTGGGAGGACCTGGCAGAAACCTACATGCTTGTGTGAAGAACAATCAAACTCCACAAAGACAGTACTTGATGCTAGGATGTAACCCAAATCTCTGAGGCACTAACCATTGTGCCACCAAACTGAATGGTGTGTAATTTTGTTAGAGGAATTCGGTACAATGGTAGGTTATAAAGGATAATATTAAGACAGTGTCCAGTATTGTTTTTCTCATTTAAGGAAATATGTTAAAGGATCAGATGAAGTTCAGTCATTTATCAGACCATATCAGAAATAGTTCAGTTGTTTTTCAAAGAAAAATTGGACAGGCATCTTGGAGCTGAAGATTTGGGGAGTTAATTGAAGTGTACACAATCCTGAGGGGTCTTGGTAGGGTGATGGAGAGATGATGATATTTCCTCTTGTGTAGAATCTAGAATCGGGGACACAATTAAAAATAAAGTTCTGCCCATTCAAGAGGAAATGAAGCGATTTCCTTTTCTCAGTGTTGTCAGTCTTTGGGAGTGTGATGGAAGCAGGCTTTGAACATTTTTATGGGAGTGATTGATAAGAGGATGAGGGATTATTGAGTGCAGTCAGTAATGTGGAGGTGAGGTTAATATAGGAGCAACCAAGACCTTGTTGATGGCAGAGCAGCTTCTACATGCTCTTAATTCATACCTTCATATAAAATTTCAAATACCCTGCAGATTTCTTCTACGACCATTTTTCCAGCAAGCAACAAGGAAGGCAAATATAATGCTGACCTCTTTTACTGCAGGATGGAGTATATGGACCTAGTATTCTTGCTACAGCTGTACAGGACAGTTTATACCCAGGATATTACAGATTTGGTCTCCTCATTTATGGAAAGATGTGCTTGCCTTGGAGACAACGCAAGAGGGCTCACATAATTATTCTCCAGCTATGCAGCATCTTTCCTTCACTGTAACTGTTCTGTATATACAATAGTTGAAAATGGTGATGTGATTATACTGAGAATTGTGTACAATTTTGGGCCCCTGATTTTAAGATTCTTATAGATTATGGAAAGGTAAATATAAATAACTCCAGGTCTACTATTAACCTATCAGGGATGAAGTGAACTCCAATTGTTTTTATTCAGGATTGAGGTGGGAAGCTAAAGAAAAAAGGGCCACTGTGGTAATGAAAGACAATTGGTTTTGATCTCCCACAGAGATATTAAAATAATCACTGATAGACAACATGGAAGTGCCAGCTTTCAAAAGGGCAGTTAAAAAGGAGAGACTGTCTTTTAATTATGCAAGCATATTTAAGAATACTTAGAAATGGATACACATGTATTCATTTACTGTACTAGGATGACTTTACACTGAGGTATGAGGAAATATACAAGGACCTAAATAATGGATAGACTTTTGGCAGACTATATTAACCAGCTTTTATTTTGAGGCAATTTATCCTTTCAGTTATTAATTTTAAAAATGTATTAATAGTTTCCAAAACAATATATAGCACATAACTGTAAAAAAAACATGTTAGAAAAAGACTAGATATTGAACCAGATAAAAGTAGAAAACTATCAATTTAATTTCACTGTGGAATGTACAAGAATATAAATAATAAACAATAAAGAAATGATGAAAGACTTTTTATTTTATCACCAAGCTAAAAAAAATCTCATGCAAGTTGGGAGAAAATGAACAATACTGTACAGCAAATTAAGACTGAATGTTATAGCTTATTAGGCAGTAAACAGGCAAACTGCTCATAGCTATAAATGTTTAAAGAAATGATCCTGTAGGCAGATTTTGTTCTACAGGTTATCACATTTTGAACAGTAACATTTCACCATCTGGAAACAAAGCACATGCTTTATTTCCCCCAAATTAAATGTCACTAAGGAAGAGCACTGACAAAAGATTGCGTACCTAGGCCTTGTATCAAAATAGTCAGCTCTTTCAGGCCTGCAACCCATTCATTGTTGAGTTTTACAATCAAATGAAGCAGATACCAGTGTATATACATAATATATCTATGTATCCTACTCCCCATAAAGAAAAGTTTAGAGTATACCAATGCTCAACAGTTTGAGGTAGTTTTATTCCTGTAACAAGAAAGGCTTTGAGAAAAGGACAATGAACCATTTAAAACTTAAATTTATAAAAAAAATTACAACAGAATATACACAGAAAATTAGTAAAGTGTAATGCAAATTGAATACAATAAATGAAGTGCTTTGCTTTCCACAAATATGGACAGTGAAGATAAATCATATTCCATAATTTCCCTTTCAAAATAAGCAATATAAACACTTAAATGGATTATGATTTACAAATGTACATGATTAGTGAAAATAAAATTTCAGCAAAAAGCTTAGAATAATCTGCTGATGTTATTGCCGTTATGTATGAGAACTATTAATCATCTAAAGGAACATTAATCTGTGTATATGATGATGCATTTTTGAAAGGCAACAAGCATGAGATTTTTTTTTGTACAAAAAGAATTAGTGCAACTCTGATATCTACAACATTGTTCAGACACCTTCAGGTTTTGGCTACAAAGCAGCAAAAAAAAAATGATGCTGCTAAATACATTCAACCTGAATCAGAAGGCTGAATATTAAGGCACTAATTAAATCGATTCTGAATGAGATAAGACAACTTTCTTCTTAAAATTCCAAATTTACTGTAAGGTGTGCCAAGTCTTGGTAGCTATGATGTGTAATTCCAGCCATCCATTCTAAAGGTATAATTCCACATCAAGTTGAGTTGCCTATATGTAAAAATTTAAACAAATTAAAACATGCCAAAATGTGTATAAACTTTCCAGTATTTGCATTGGCATTTAATACTATAAAATGGGCATCATTAACTTCCTTTTTCAAATAAAACTGATGATATCCTTCATTTTTAAAAAATCTGCCACCAACAACCCAACTTTTGAAAAACTGTGTTTTACTTAATTTTATCATGATAGCCAAACAATAATATTTTTTCTTTGGTAACCAACTATAGTAAGGAAGCATAAAATTGTTTTGGTACTGAAGTTCATGGTGGAGTAACTTTACACACCCATTTACCAATTCTTTCCCTCAATTTTTACAAATGATTCTGAAATACCCATTCATTTTCCTTTCAGAGACAAATCAGTTACATTTTCAAAGGAAGGTGAATTCCTGAACATAACCTACTTTCTAGTGTTTGCTATATTTTCTGATTATATCTTTTTTCCCCAAATTTTCAAATCTGTGCCCCTTGATTCTTGAATCATTGAGCAAGTAGAACTGCTCCTCTCGATCTATCCAATTTACACCAAACATGATCCCATATACCTCAATAAAATCTTAACTTTCTTTGTTTTAACGAGAGGAAAACTAGTATAGTTGAAAGCCCCATTCCTGGAACCATTCTTGTAATTTGTTTCTGCATCTTATCAAACACCATTATATCCTTCATACAATTACATGAGTAGATTTATATATAGTACTCTAAGCAGTGTTTTATGCAGGTTCATCAAGCTTTATTCACTTTTGTACTCTTCTCATCCATTTGTAAATCGAAGGATTTCAATTACTTTAGTGATCACACTCTACATGTGCTATCACTTTAGGATTAATAGATATGCACCCAGGCCCATTTGTGTTTATCCTTTAAGACCTTCGGCCTTTGCTCTGCATTGCTCTTATTCTTTGTGGCAAACAATTCCACAGGCCTTAGTATTCTTATCATACATTTTGTGCAGAGCTTTATCAAACGTCTTCTGTAAACACATTTATATAGCCCTTATATTCCATCTCTGCAGTCTCTAACCAGACAACATCAATATCGACTTCACCAATTTCTGTTAAACACCTCCCCCAGTTTCTGTTTCCTTTCCTCCAGTTCTTCACCCCCCCTTCCCTTCCTCCTATCAGATAGCTACCTTTCTTAGTAAAAAAAACAGAAATGCTGAAAGAACTCAGGTCTTGCACAGGCAATAGGAGGTAAAGGTATAATACTGACATTTCCACCTGAGCCCTTCATGGTATGAGTGAAAAGCAAGCAGTTGCCTGAATTAAAAGAGTAGGGAGAAGGGAATAAAGGGCAGGAGGAAGAGTAAAGACCAAAAGATAAAAGGTGTTAATTAGGTATGGATAGGAGGTCAGGAGAGAGGAAAGTGAGATTTGATTGGGGGAAGGAGTGGCTCTGTAAATGCAGAACTGGAGGAAATCAGACAGAGGGAAAAGGAAAGAGTGAGACAGAACTAGAGGAAAGGAGACATTGGGATAGATTGGGGGGGGGGGGGGGGCGGTTGAGCTAACAGAAATTAGAGGTCAATGTTAATGCCATCCAGTTGGAGGGTGCCCAGACAGAATAGGTAATTTTCCTCCAATTTCAAATGGTTTCAGTCTGGCGGACATTCTATCAAGGGAGTGGTGGGGGGGAATTGAAAAGGGTGACTACTGGGAGATCCCTACTCTTACATTTGTTGAGCACCTTGACAATAGCAGGGTTCTCCCAATGGCCACTCATTTCAATTCCCTGCCCCATGCCGACATGTCTTTTCACAGTCTCAAGGGCTGCCAGACTAACACTACCCGCAAATTGGAGGAACAACACCTTATATTCCATCTGGGCATCCTCTAAGCGGATGGCATTAACATCAACTTCCCTGGTTTCCGTTAGCCCCCTCCCCCCCAGTTATACCTATGTTTCCTTTCCTCTCGATTTGTCTTTCTTCCCTTTTCCCTCTCCTTTCCCCCAGCTCTACTTTCAGAGACAATGCCTACCCTTCCCCAATCATTTCTCACCTTTTCTCGTTCTGGTCCTGTCCATATCCAATTGACATCTTTTGTCTGTACTCTTTCCCTTTCTTCCCTTCTCCCCAGCCTTTTAATTCAGGTGCTTGCCTGCTTTTTTCTCATTACTTGAAGTGTTCAGACCCATAACATCAATTATACATCTTTACCTCCTTTGGATGCTGCAATACCTGCCAAATTCCTCCAGCATTTGTGTTTTTACAGTCACAACATCTGCAGACTTTCGTGTTTTGTGCCTTCTGCCCTCATCCCATCATTTCTCAGCTCCTCTCTTCCAACCTGTATCCACCTATTACCCTTTGTCTGTTAGCTTGTGTTTCTCCCCCTAACTTTTTTAAAGTTCAGGCAACTACCCTTTGGTCCAGATTCCTGACAAAGAGTGGAGGCCCGAAACTGTGTGTTTTACTTCCTGTGGATGCTGCATGACCTGCTGAGTTTCTCCACCACTTTGTGTATTGCACTCAACCCCTGCGCCTGCAGATTTTTCTGGTTTTACTACATGCCCTCAACATCCTTTCCTAATATATTGATTTCCATTAAAAAGTTACCAATTACTTGATTTTACTGACTGTTTAGTGATATCGTTTATCATACATGATTGTTATATCCATGATTCCTTTTCTACTGAATCAATTACTTTTCCCATGAAAAGTTACATTTACTTCACCCCCCCCAACATCACTTCTGATCAATCACAAGTGTTCTCTTATTGAATCATCTGCCACTGAAAAGATTTTTACAATCTCCCATGTCAAAATTCTTCACCAATTTGTACACCCTCAATCAGAAATGTCCTTAATGCTCTCTGCCGAGAACCATCTCAGTTTTCTTTTGTACAGGTACACAATCCTTTATCCGGAACCCTTGGGGGACAGTGTGTTCCAGATTTCAGATAGCCAGATTTAAGCCCACCCAAATCGTGCTGCCGTCTCTCCCCCCCCACCCCACCCGACTCGCGCTGCTAGTCTCTCGTCCACTCGACTCGCGCTGCCGGTCTCTCTCCCCACTTGCCGGTTTTTGGAGCTTTCTGGATTTTAGATGTCCGGATAAAGGATTGTGTACCTGTATTTCCATGTAACTAAAGCTTTCACCCCATCACCATTATTTTTTTTTCAGTCAATCTTATTTACAATCAAGGCCCAACATTGTTCTATAATCTGACACTGCATTGCAACTAGCTTCTAACCTCTCTTTAATAAGAATGCAGCACAATGCCCCTGTTTTCATTTTCTTTGCTGATGGCTTTTTAAACACAATTCTCAAAATGTACTGAAATCTTCAGAGTTATGTATATACATCCTAGGGATATACTGTTCATACTGTTCCCATGGTCATCATTTAACTTTTACTACCCCTTCTACAAAGAGAATAATTTCACTTTTCTGTGCTGAAATTTTATCTGCCATATATCTGCCTGCTATCAGTTTGGGATTATACTTGTCATTTTATAGACCATAATTTCATGCCATCTGCAAAATTTAAAGATTTGTCCTGGAAATCTAAGTCATCAGAAAGAACAAGCACTATGGAATATCACTGACACTTCTTTCCAGTATGGAAAATAATTATTCATCACTATTTTCTGCCTCTACCCATTGAACACAACCACTGACCCTTTAATCCTTTGGACATCAATGTGGTTAATCTTCATTACATTGCACTTTATCATTGACATTTGAAAACAGAATTAGCTGCCTTATGTCATCCACATTCCCTGTCACTTCAACGAAATGAAATTAGTCAAACATGATTTGTGATTAATAAACATGGATCAGCAGTATTTGTGCCCTCCATTAGTTTTTAGAATTTCTACTTTTAGCCAACTCCTCTGCTACTGTGATATCGATAATATTCTCTTCGTGTAAAAATATGAAGCTGTTCTGTGCAAGCAGTCTATTCTTCCTCACCTGGTTATCTGTGGTTTCATTTATCTTCATATCTTTAACTAGCTTTCTAATTCAATTGAGACATACAGGATGGCAACAGGCCCACAAGCCCTATGCTGCCCCAATTACATCCAATTGACTAACAACCTAGTGTGTTTTGAATGGTGGAAGGAAATCACAGCACTCAGAGGAAACCCACACAGACAGAGGGAGAATGTACAGACAGCAGCAGGTTTGAACACCAGATGCTGGTGCTGTTACAGCGTTGCACTAACTGTGCAAACTCCTAATTCCCTTCAGAATATTTGCATCAACAACTTCTTTGGTTGGGTGGGGGGGTCTGGCCATGCAAAGGGCTTTGGCAGGTGTTTTGCTTGAGCTTTGTGATGATCAAAAGTTGAAAATCAAGATTTTCTTCATCAAAGATGGATGAAACGAGCATGAGGAAGCCAAGTCAGTCAGAAAAAAGATTGAAGAAACTCCTATTCAGCTGGGAACATCGGGTGACAGTCTACAAGGGAGAAGTGCAAAAATGGCAATGGGATCAGCAGAACCAGGTAAAACTGGGGAGTGGGGTCAAGAATTGAGCATCACCCTGAAAAAAATTGAGAATTTGAGCAACCAATTCATCAGTGTTAAAATGATGATGAGAGATATGACGGAGAAAATGACCAAAATAGAAGTGTTGATGACATGATGGAGAGAATGGGTCGATCAGAATTTGAATTGATGAAAACGCACAAAAAACTTGAGGCTTTGAGGGAAATAAAGCCAAAGAATGGGAGTCGGATAAATCAGGACTGCTTGACAAAATTGACCTTATGGAAGACTAGTCCATACAAATTATTGGACTAAAGGAAGGAATTGAGGGAACTTTTTTTCAAAAATGAATCCCACAAGAGTTGGGAAAAGACAAATTTGAAGAAAAATTGCATATTGAGAGAACTCACCAAACACTCAGACCCAGAAGAACCGGCGACCAGAGACCAAGACCAGTTCTACTGAGAATGGGAGATAATTCTGGGAGCAGCATATAATGTGACCCACCCAGGGTGACTAAAAACACAAATGCTGGAGGAATTTGGCAGGTATTGCAGCATCCAAAGGAGGTAAAGATGTATAATTGATGTTATGGGTCTGAACACTTCAAGTAATGAGAAAAAAGCAGGCAAGCACCTGAATTAAAAGGCTGGGGAGAAGGGAAGAAAGGGAAAGAGTACAGACAAAAGATGTCAATTGGATATGGACAGGACCAGAACGAGAAAAGGTGAGAAATGATTGGGGAAGGGTAGGCATTGGCTCTGAAAGTAGAGCTGGGGGAAAGGAGAGGGAAAAGGGAAGAAAGACAAATCGAGAGGAAAGGAAGCATAGGTATAACTGGGGGGGAGGGGGCCCGACCTTGATTAAACAAAGAAAAGATTTTAAAGATGTGAAAAGACCACCACATGCTAAAAACTTGAAATACTCAATTATATATATTGTGTCTTTGAGGGTCAAAGTAGTGGAAGGGAACCGGCTATTTTTTTAAGACCAAGAACAAAGTGGAGGACTTTCTGTGAAGTTTGTTTAAAAACACAGATTGCTGAGGGAGAAGTGAAAATATTTATAATGGAACTAAGTAAAAGTTGTATTTTCTTATTTTTACTAAACCGTCTTGTATTTATTGTTTAAAAGTAAAATATACAGAAATGCTCATGGATAGTTCAGTAAAAGAAAAAAAAAATCTGTGAAAAGTGTTAGCAGGGTGGAGACTGGCACCTCGAGAGGAGCAACAAAAAAAAAATGGCGCTAAAGGGAGGGGTTCTTCTTACTCGAGAGATTCCACAGGATTTTTTCCTCAAGCTTTCGGGGCTCTATGAATATGTCACCGTCAGGGCAGGGACATTGTGTGCTTTTTTTTTAAAGTGGAAGGATCACTATTATTTAAAGAGTCAGAGATTTTTACTGTTAAAAAAATCATTGTTGAGGTTTATTGCTTCCTTATTCGGGAATATTAAATCAGCTTGGGTAGAAATTGAGTTAAATAAAATTGGAGAAGAAAAAGCTGAAGAATTTATTTATAAATGGGAACCAAGACTGCTGACAGAGATGCTCCATTATTTAAGCATTTGATGAATATTTGGAATAAAATTAATTTAGAAAATGATGGAGGTGCCATCACCAAAAGTGTCAGTTAATCCTCTTATAACTTTCTCCAAAGATAATCCTTTTTTAAATATATGGTACCATAAAGGAATTTGGAAAATAGGGGATTGTTATGAGAGTGATCGATTGATGACATTTGATCAATTGAGAACTAGATATGATACTCCTTTTTGTTATTTTCAATTGAGAGCCTACTGGAGTGATAAATTAGGACCAGAAATGATATTAATGAATTGTAATGATTTATAAAAATTGGTTACTGATGAAATTGTTAAGAAATTTATTTAATTAGTATATATGGAATTAAAGAAGAAAATGTCTAAATTAGGTTTATTTAGGTCAAAGGAAAGAATGGGAACATGATTTAAATATATTAATAGATAAGTACACATGGCACAATTTGTGTTAGGATATAATGACTAATACAATGAATGTAATATACAGGTTGCTTCAATATATTATTTTTACATCAATTATATTTTACATCTCAAATATTGAATAAATGGAAATCAGATATTTCAGACCGATGTTTTAGAAGTGGCGATGAAATTGGAACATTTTTACACTCTACTTGGTCTTGTTCAAAAGTCTAACCATTCGTAATTTTTCCAACAAGTTACTAGTGCTGTTTTTCAGTTAAATCCTGAATTATTTTTGATGGGAAATTTTGGAAATATAATTCGTAAATTAGATTTATCAGATTCTCAATTAAAGTTTGTTAAATTAGCTCTGGCAATAGTGAGAAAGTGTATTACTGTTACTTGGAAATCCGATTTTTCTTTAACATTAGGAAGATGGCAAACAGAGATTCTAAGTTGTATTCCTTTAGAAAAAAATACGTATAATTTTAGAGGTGAATATTCTACTTTTTTTTTTACAGATTTGGAGCCCGTATGCTCAAATATTAGGATTAAATTTATAAATAATTCCTTTGATTCCTCCGATTCCATGAAGTTTTCCCTCAATTAACTTTTTTTTGTGAAAATGTTGTTATGTGAGATCTTCAAATGTTTTCAAGAACAATCCAATTCAATACGTATATTCAATATTTTTTTTGTAGTTAGTATTTCTTCTTATATATCTTTTTTGTAGTTATAGTTTTTTTGGGTAGATAGGGGTTTTGGGAAGGGGTAGGGGGGTTTTTAGTTAGTTTTTCACTTTCTTTTTTAGTTTTTTCTATATAAATTTAACATGTATTTAATAATTTATTTTATATATCTTGATATATGAAAACTGTATCTATGCATGTGTTTATTATAAATAATAAAATAGTTTTAATGAAGAATATGAATAGAACATGAAAATTTATTAGTTTTAATGTTAATGGAATTAACGGAACAGTGAAGAGAAAACGGGTCTTAGTATGACTAAAAAATATTAAAGGCAAATATAGTATTTTTAAAATAAACACATTTACCAAATTGAAACACGCAAAATCAAAAAGAGGATGGGTGGGGAAAGTAATATCGACTTCATTTGGATCAAAAGCAAAAGGTGTAGTGATTTTAATTAATAAAAGTATACCAATAATAATAGAAGAGACATTAACCGATCAAACTGGAAGATCTGTAATGGCACACTTGAAAATTTATGCAGAATCATGGATGTTTATGAACATTTAACCCCCAAATTATGATGAAGTCTTTATGAAGGATATATTTTTTAAAAACCACAGTCGGGGGGGGGGGGGAGGAGGGGGAGACAAAATATATTGATTGGAGATTTAAATCTTTGTTTAGACCCAATATTGGACAAATCAGCAAGAATAACAAGGGCAAAAGCTGCAAAAATGACCATCATTTATGAAGAATTTAAATTTAACTGATAGATGGAGGCAGCTCAACCCATTAGTAAGAGACTATTTGTTCTATTCAAGGGTAAATGATTCATATACAAGGACTAACCCATTTTTAATATCTTCCTGATTACAAAATAGTGATAAAAATAGAGTATTTGGCAAGACTTTGATCAAACCACTCGCCGTTAACGTTAACTAAAACGATAATGGAAAAGCAAGAATGTATAGATGGATTTTTGTGAATTAATTAAGAGACAGATAGAAATATTTTGTGAAAATTTTCTTCCTGCCACTGACAACAGTTTTCTAATAAGAGATACGCTTAAAGCTTATTTGAGGGGACAAATTATTTCTGAGACTAAAAATCTTGAGAGAATATGTAAGAGATTATAAAGTCTAAAGAAGGATATCAGGAACACAAGTAAAATATAGAATATTACAGAACAAAAAGTAACAATATAATGAACTACAAACATTTAGAATGGAAAGAAGACAGAGTATATAGATATGTTTTTTGGAGATAAATTGTGGCAGTTTTTTTTAGTGTATGTCACATACAAACACATTAAAACAGATCTTATTTAAAATACTGGAGTTCTGCTCATGCTAGACAGGCCGGTGACAAGAGTCTTTGCAAAAGCTTTGGACAGTGCCCAAGAGACGTCACTAATGGATTGTCGTTTACAAAAAGACAACAAATGGAAGAACTCTCGGGGCCATGGGCTGTCTGGAGTGGAACTTGCTGTTCCAAGGGGGCCATGTGGTTTTGCAAGCAGAGAGAGTAAAACAGGCTTTCTCTGAGAGAGAGAAAGAGAGAGAGAGAGAGAGAGAGTTAGCAGCTGTCTGGGACTGGAACATGACAAGCTGGTAAGCTTGTGGAAAACCCCATTTGGAAGATGGGTTGTGAGTGCTTAGTTCAGCCTGGTCAAAGCCCTTATGGTTCACACAAGAGGAGAGGACTGGCTGCCTAATGTTTCTCTTGAAATAAGAGAAACAAAAAGGAACTCTGTGGTGACCTGAAGGAAAGAGTTTGTCATCTGGAGAACCCTGATGGGGCAAGTTTCTTCAGCAAGACAATGAAGTTTACAAGGCATCAGTTGTGGGTGTCCAGCAAACATCAAATCTCTCTCTGTAAGTAACCTGAGGGGTAACCATGAACCTTTCAAGCACCAAAGCCTGGTGAACTTCATAAATGTTAAATTCTGTGCACAATACAAGAACTGCCTGCAACCAGTAAACTTGGAGGAATGAGGAGTGAGATTGGACTGTGAACCAAATAACTTTTCTAAACTTACGCACACATTACACACACGTGCACTTAGAATTAGAAGGTTAAGTTAATAGTGATAAGTTAAAGTGTGATCCTGTTTTCATGTTTAAAGATAATTAAAAGCAACTTTTGTTTAAGTAACCATTTATCCTGGTTAATATCTATTAATGCTGGTTTTTGGGGTCCTCTGGACTCATAACAGGGCACACAAATTGGAAGCAAAGGGGGCATATATGGAGACTATAGTGATTAAGCTTTTGAAACATATAAAGGTGGATAAGTCTCCAGGTCCTGACAGGATTTTCCCCAGGACCTTGAGAGAAGTTAGTGAGGATATAGTGGAGGCTCTGGCAGTGATTTTTCAAATGTCATTAGAGATGGGTATAGTGCCGGAGGATTGGCGTGTTGTGCATGTGGTTTCTTTGATTAAAAAGGGTTCAAGGAGCAAACCTAGCAATTATTGGCCGTAAGTTTGACGTCTGTGGTAGTTAAATTGATGGAAAGCTTTCTTAGAGATAGTGTATATAATTATATGGAGGGACAGGGTCTGATCAGGGACACTCAACACAGATTTGTGCATGGAAGGTCATGTTTGACCAATTTTGTTGAATTTTTTGAAGAGATGACTAGGAATGTTGATGAGGATAGAGCAGTGGATGTTGTCTATATGAATTTCAGTAAGGCCTTCGATAAGGTTCTGCATGGGAGGTTAGTTAGGAAGGCTAAGTCCTTGGGTATTAATTTGGAGATAATCAAATGGATTCAACAGTGGCTGGAAGGAAGGTGCCAGAGAGTAGTAGTAGATAATTATTTGTCAGGATGGAGGCCAGTGACAAGTGGTGTACCTCAGGGTTCGGTATTAGGACCGTTGCTGTTTGTCATATATAATGATCTGGAGGATGGGGCAGTAAATTGGATTAGTACATATGCAGATTATACTAAAATAGGGGGAATTGTGGATGATGAAGAGGGTGTTCAAAGATTGCAGAGGGATTTAAACTGCTTAGAGGAGTGGGCAGAAAGATGGCAGATGGAGTTTAATGCTGATAAGTGTGAGGTGCTTCATTTTGGAAAGAATAATCAAAGCAAGACATATGTGGTAAATGGGAGGGCATTGAAGAATGCAGTGGAGCAGGAAGATCTAGGAATAATGGTGCATTGTTCCCTGAAGGTTGGAGTGCATGTGGATAGCGTGGTGAAAAAGGCCTTTAGTATGCTTGCCTACATAAATCAGTGCATAGAATATAGGAGTTGGGAAGTAATGATGAAACTGTACAAGGCATTGGTGAGGCCAAATTTAGAGTACTGTGTGCAGTTTTGGTCACCGATTTATAGGAAGGATATTAACAAGATAGAGAGAGTGCAGAGAAGATTTACAAAAATGTTCTGGGTTTCAGCATCTGGAATACAAGGAAAGATTGAGCAAATTAGGTCTTTATTCCTTGGAACGTAGAAGGCTGAGAGGGGATTTGTTAGAGGTGTTTAAGATAATGAGAGGGATAGATAGAGTTGATGTGGAAAGGCTTTTTCCATTGAGAGATGGATACAAGAGGTCATGGGTTGAGAGTTGACAGGCAAAGGTTTAGGAGTAACATGAGAGGAAACTTCTTTACTCAGAGAGTGGTTACTTTGTGGAATGAACTTCCGGGAAAGGTGGTGGGGGCAGGGTCAATTTTGTCATTTAAGGATGAGTTGGATGAGTATATGGATGGGAGGGGATGGAGGGATATGGGCAGGGTGCTGGTAGGTGGGATTAGAGGAGGGTACTTGGATCAGTGCGGACTAGAAGTGCCAAAGTGGCCTGTTTCCGTGCTGTAATTGTTATATGGTAATATCTTGGCAGGTTAAAGCAGAGGAGTAATCCAGAATTATAAATGCCATAGAAACAGAAGCTGATTCTATAAACAGATAATCAAAATGAAATAAACTGTATGTTTACACAACACTCTATGAAACTATAGAAATCAGAATTAGTAGATGAAAAAGAGATGGAAGAATTTTTAACAAATATTGAACTTCCTAAACTAGAAGAGA
Source organism: Narcine bancroftii (assembly GCF_036971445.1). NCBI lineage: Eukaryota > Metazoa > Chordata > Chondrichthyes > Torpediniformes > Narcinidae > Narcine > Narcine bancroftii. The sequence goes on along the minus strand of NC_091471.1, from coordinate 130,795,159 downwards.
GAGAAAAAGATGATTTATATCAGTGGTTCTCAACCTTTTTCTTTCCACTCACATACCACTTTAAGTAATTCCTAGGCTATAGGTGCTCTGTGATTATTAAGGGATTGCTTAAGGAGATATGTGGGTGGAAAGAAAATGTATGAGAACCACTGTTTTAGTATCTAATTGACTTGTTATGTGCAAGGTTTCATAATTCCAAAGGAAATGGGCCAATGACAATTTTACTCAAGCAAAATATTTCAGTAACAATTGGGTCTAGAGCAGTGATTCTCAACCTTCCCTTCCCACTCACATACCATCTTAAGTAATCCCTTACTAATCACAGAACACCGATGGCATAGGGATTACTTAAAGTAGAAAGAAAAAGGTTGAGAACCACTGACGTAGATGCATCTTTTACAAGGGGAGAAATAGAGAAAGCTCTAGGTACAAACTAATATGTCCCTGGTGGAAGATGGGTTCCCTCCTGAGATTGATAGATAATTTATTGTTGATGCCCCTTTTGATGGATGTGTTACACCAGGAGGTGGAGACGCAAAACCTCACAGAAACCTTTTCAGCTGCTATAATTACAGAGCTATCGAAGAAAGGTGGAGACCCATTAAAAACCTCATCATACAGACAAATATCACTTCTGAATGCAGATTATAAAATTCTAGCAAAGGAACAAGCCACAGACTGGGTGAGTATTTACCAAAATTAATACATCCAGACCAGATAGGATTTGTTACAGGAAAACACTCTTCAAATAGTCCAGGTAGATTATTCAATATAATACACACATGGCAAAATCAAGGTTAAATCCAAACATAACTATTTCTTTAGATGCAGAAAAGGCATTTGACCAACTAGATTTATATAAAACATTGGAAAAATTTGGCATAGGTACAACATTTATAAATTGGATAAAAACTCTATCATAAGCCACAAGCTAAAATTATAACTAATAACTAAATGAAATCTATTTTTCCCTTGAGTAGATTAAGCAGACAGGGGTGTCCCCCATCTGCAGCACTATTCATACTACTATTGAACTTCTGGCAGAGATTACAAGAAGTTGGACAGGAAGAACAGTTTATTTGCTGATGATGTGCTATTATACATGTCTTATCCGGCTGAATCACTGATAAGATTACAAACAATATTAGAAAAATATGGAAGAATTATTGTGATATAAAATAAATATGGATAAAAGTGAGAGAATGCCATTGCGAAATTGTAATTAAGATATCAAAAAAGGTAGTAGATTTAATTGAAAGAAAGATGGAATTAAATATTTAGGAATAATGAGATAATTTACAGAATTTATATAAGCTTAATTTAACCCCTATTAGAAGAAATAGAAAAAAGATTTACAGAAATGGAAATATCTGCTGATTACATTAATAGGAAGGGTAAATTGTATAAAAATGAAGGTAATTCCAAAATTACAGAACCTCTTTTAATTGTTGTCTATTGTACTAACTAAAAATTTCTTTAAATTATTACATAATTGTATAAGACAATTCCTATGGAATAACAAAGTACTAAGAATTGCACTGGAAAAGTTAACTTGGGACTATAAATTTGGAGGACTTACACTCCTGGAATTTAAGAAGCATCAAATCTATCAGCACAAGCAAGATTTCTATCATCTTTCTTTGAAGAAAACAGTTCCCCTTCGTGGATTCGAAAAGGAGTGAATTCAATAAAAGAGGAGAAAATGAAGACTTTATAAGTGGAATGTTAAATCAATAACAAAAAAAGCAAGACAAGGCACATGATTACAATACGGCAAGAAATAAATGAATGTATCATATATCACTGAGGACACCATTATGTAAAAATATGCTACTACCTATGAATCTGGGTAACAAAATATTGAATTCATGGCATGTCAAAGGAATAAGATATGTTGATGATTGCTAATATGGAAGGATCTCATGTCTTTTGAAAAATTAAAAAGTATGGAGTAGCTAATGGGACATTCTTTTGCTTTCTCCAATTAAGATCATTCTTATGAGGATGGGACCAAGCTTGGCCCCACCTGAAATTAGTGCGATGGAACAAACGATTTGACTGGGGAACACACCTAAATTTAAGTGCAAAACAGGTTTACAGAGATCAAAAGAAAGATTGGGAGTTGTTTTTGGATTTGCAATCATGGAAAATATGCTGGTCTGATTGAATAGTTTGAAGCCAGTTATAAATGCAAGATGCAGATTAGTACAATATAATTTTTTACACCAATTATACGTCACATCACAGAAATTACATAAATCAAAATTGGAAATATCGGAGATGTGTTTTAAATGTGGAATAAAAATAGGAAATTTACACATGCTACCTGGTCATGTGTGAAGGTGAGACTTTTCTGGCAGGATATTATTGAAATACTAACAAGAATAACAGGGGTGGCCTTCGCAGGTGGAAGACCTGGAGCTTTATCTTTTGGGCAATTTTATTGAAATAAGTAATAAACTAACTAAATACCAAATTTCAGTTGCTACAATAGCTTTAGCTGTGGCTAAGAAATGTATTGCTATTACTTGGAAATCGACTCCTGTCTACAATCAGGATGATGGAAGACAGATAAACAGTTGTCTACTTATGGAAAAAAAAATCACATATAATCTAAAGAACAAATATGACATATTAAAAAAAATATGGCAAACATATTTGGACTATATATATAGGGGCCCAAATATAATAAAAGGTGCTACTATTATAAAAATATAAATGACCACCCCAATGAAGACTTTTTTTAAAACCCTGACAGTGAACAAATTTATACTGTGAGGGGGGTGAGAGGGAAAGGGCTGTTGTGTTTTGTTTTGTAAGAAAAAGTTACATATACATCTTGAAAATTAAAAATATTGATGTATCATTGGAAAAAAACAAAAATAAAAAAAAATATATAAAAAAAAAACAACTTCTTTGGTCTCAAGTTCCACATTCTCAACATTCACCACGTGAAAAAGGTTCTTCTACATTCCCTATTTGATACTGTGATGACTATCTTACATAGATCTTCTCTGTTTTTGTTCATTCCTACAAGGAGAAACACAAACAAAACCTTTCATAACTTTCATTATCTCTATTGCTTTACAAGAGAAAAGTCATGGCTTATTCCTTTCCACATCAGTGCAACAATTTTGATATATTTTACTGAACCTTTTTGCTATACTCTGTAGTGTCTTTATATCCTTTTTAATAAAATGACAACCAGAACTGTATATAGTATTTACCACATATTTTGACGTACAAGTCCACCTTCAGATAAGTCAGGTCCTCATTTTCATGATTTTATCATATATCGGACATACAAGTTGAGGCCCCAAAAATTGTGATGACTGAGCTGGTGGGCATTGCCGGAGGATGGTTGTTATCATGGATCCTCCAGTAAAACGACAAAAGTATGAAGTGAGTTTTAAGTTAAAAGTGATGGAAATGGCCAAGAAATCCAGCAACTATACTACTGGAAGAAAATGAGATAAATGAGAAGTTGGTAAGAGATTGGAGATAGAAAGAAGATACTTTAAGAAAAAAAGCAAAGAAGCAATGTTTGATGAGAAGAGGACTCCTTCATTGGCCGGAGTTGGATAAAAAACATCTCAGCATGGGTATGTGAACAGAGGCGAGATTGCTACATAGTCACGCAAAATAAAATAAGAGCATTTGCAATGAAGTGGGCAAAGTCATACCCAGAACTCAGTAAAGAATTTGAAGCTACAGTAGGCTGATGTAACTGTTTCATGAACAGGAAAAGTCTAGTATTATGACAAAAAACAAAAATTACTGAGAAACTACCAAAAGATCTTATTCATAAAGTTATCAATTTTCACCAGTTTATTATATGTAACTGGCAGAAGCACCAGCAAATATTGGAAACATGGATGAAACCCCCATGAATTTTGACATGATAGGCAAAAGGTGCAAAAACTGTGCAAACCATAAGTACAGGCCATGAAAGGAGGTGTTATTATGCATGACCAATAGGACAAAGTTAAGACCCATGGTAATCTTCAAACACAAACTTAAACCTCAAATAAAATTCCCAGCAGGTATTTCTGTACATTTTCATGAAAAATGGCTGGATAAAAGTGCTGTAAAACTACGTATAGATAATGTGTGGAACAAGCGGTCAGGCGGTTTACGCAAAGAATGGAGTTTGTTAATCTGGGATAGTTCGTAGCCACTTAACTGAGAACACTAAAAGTAGATTAGCACTAAACAATACTTACATGATGGTTATCCCAGGTGGTTTGACGTCTATATTACAACCTCGAGATGTCTGCTTGAACATGTGCGCAAAGAATGGAATACATGGATGTCGAGTGCTGAAAAATTATTCAAAGGTGGTGCTGCATCACTTGATGTGCTGTGTGACTTTGTGCTCAAAGCATGGGATAAAGTGAAAGTAGAGATTGTAATAAAATTGTTTAAAAAGTACAGTACCTCATGCAATGGATAGTATGGAAGGTTATTTATTGTGGGACACTGATAACAAAGCAGAAGCTACCTCATCCGATACAGACTGAGACCAGTATAACGACAGTTTAAACTGAGACTCTGGATGTGCTTGCAAAGATCTTTGCCTCAGATGATAGTGATTTTGAAGGATTTTAAATGTGTTTTTTTTCCCCAATAAAAAAATACTGGTAGCATGAAATTTGTTTTTTTTTAAATTTTCAAGGGCCGACTTGTAAGTTGAATCAGCATTGAGCGGTTTTCAAGGGCCGACTTATATGCTGAATCGGCGTCAAGTGTTTTTTTTAGTTGAATTTAAGGTCTCATTTTTGTATCTGGTGTATAAGTCGACCCCCCCATTTTTTAGTGATTTTTGAGAGATTCAAGGCTCAACTTGTACGCTGAAATACAAGGGTAGTTTAACCAAACTTCAACTGATGTTTAGCATAATTTTCCTGCTTCTAAATTCAATCTTCCTCAAAACAAACAGTTCTTGGTTGGTGTTGTGCATTATTAACCTGTTAGTTTTAAAGACAAGTTTATTAGTATTCGTGAATCCCTTTGTACTCTAACTCCAAAATGATTTTATACATAATGTATATTTATTTTTAATCACCAAAATATAACTTTACACATATCTTTGCTGAAAATCAATTGAAAGATACTAGTCCATTCTCTAATTTGTCTTCTAATTTGTTCTTTAGTTAAAATGGATAAAAAAAAATATTAGTTCAGCAATTCTGGATCTAAAAGCTTTCTTGACCAAAAGAGATAATTTAAGAACACTAGAAACAGGAGGCGAGTAGACCATCTGGACTATCGAGCCTCTCTGCCTTTTAATAAGATCATTGCTGATCTGGCCATGGACTCAGTTCCACCCACCTTTTTCCCCCATAACCCTACATTTCTCTGGTATGCAAAAGTCTACCTGTTTTAAACATATTTAATGAGGCAACCTTTACTACCTCCTTGGACAAAGAATTCCAGATTCACTACTGCTTATAGTTTTGGTCATCTCACTAAATGAAGGATGTATATCTTTAGAGAGGATGCAGAGATTTGCCTGGATTGGAGAACATGTATTGTGAAGCAAGGCTGCCAGAGCTCAGGCTTTTCTCTTTGGAGTGATAAAGGATGAGAGGTGACTTAATATAGATATAGAAGATTATGAGGGGCATAGATAAGGTGGACAGACAGCAATTTTTTTCTGGATCAACAATAGTAAAGACCAGAGGACATCTGTTTAAGGTGAGTGAAGGAAAGTTTAAGGGAGATATCGGAGCCAATTTCTTTTTAAATTACAAAGAGTGGTGAGTGCCTGGAATGCACTGCAGAGTTGGTGGTGGAGTCTGGTACAATAGGGACTCTTAGATAAGCATGTGGATGTAAAAGAGGGCTATGGGAATGAGGTAAGGAAAATTAGATTGTTGTGGAGCAGTTTTATGTAGATAGCACAACGTTGGGGGCTGAAGGCCTATACTGTGCTATAATGATTTATAATCTTCTATAATCTCTCTGGAAAAAGCAGTTACTCCTCATCTCACCGAATCTTGAGGTTATGTCCCTTAATTCTTGACTCACCAACTTGTGGAAACAATTTTCCTTCCCCTGTCCATTTCATAATTTTATGTTTCTAGAAGACCCCCTCTCATTCTTTAAACTCCAGCAAGTACAGTACTGGGTGGCATGGCTAGCGTGATGTTATTACAGCATCAGCGACCCAGGTGTGAATCTGGCACTAGTTTATATGTACTCCCCGTGTCTGTGTGGGCTAGCGTGATGTTATTACAGCATCAGCGACCCGGGTTTGAATCTGGCACTAGTTTGTATGTACTCCCCGTGTCTGTGTGGGCTAGCGTGATGTTATTACAGCATCAGCGACCCAGGTTTGAATCTGGCACTAGTTTGTATGTACTCCCCATGTCTGTGTGGGCTAGCATGATGTTATTACAGCATCAGCGACCCAGGTTTGAATCTGGCACTAGTTTGTATGTACTCCCCGTGTCTGTGTGGGCTAGCGTGATGTTATTACAGCATCAGCGACCCAGGTTTGAATCTGCCCGGGATTATCGGCTAATTTAGGGGTAATTGGGTGGTACGGGTTTAAATGAATAGAATCTGCTTCTACTGTGCTGTAAATAAATTTTTAAATTTTAAATTTAATCTCTCCACAAGCTTGTATGCAAACCCTTTATTTCCAGATTCATCCTGGTGAACCTACTTTGCTCTGCCTCCAAAGGCAGTGATCTTTTCTTAAGTAAGGAGACCAGATCTGCACACAGTAGTGCAGGCACAGCCTCACCACTACACTGTGCTACCTAGATTACTGCTACCTTTAATGAATCACACACAAGCACTCCCAAGTCCCTGTGCACAACAGTATACGACAATCTTTCACTATTTAAATTATAATCTGATCTGCTACTATTTCTTCCCAATTGGATGACCATGCAATGACCAACATTGTACTCTAACTGGCCCTTGCCCACTTATTCGTATCTTTGTGCAGACTCTCAACCTAAATTGCTTTTCCACTCAATTCTGTTTCATTGACAAACCTAAATGTACAGCACACAGTCCCCTTTTCCAAATCATTAATGCACATCGCTAACGGTTGTGGGCCTAGCACTGATCCCAATGCCACCCTGTTCATCAGATTACCAACCAGAAAACCACCCATTTATCACGACTCTCTGCTTTCTACTGGTTAACCAATCCCCTATCTATGCTACCCCCAACTCCATCTATCCTTTGTCTTGTTAATATTTTTAATGCAGCATCTTATCAAACACTTTCTGGAAATCCAAATCCACACACCCGACTGTGCCCATTGTACTTGTTACAACTCCAGTAAGTTTGTCAAACATGACCTGCCTGTTCTGAATCCATCTGCATCTGCTTTATGGAACAATTTCTTAATGATAGCTTCAAGTATTTTCCCTACTACAGACACGAACCTAACTGGCCTATAGTTATCACCCTTATGCCTACATCTTTTTCATTTTTAAAGTGGAGTAATATTTGCTGATCCCAATCCGCTGGGATCTGCCCAGAATCAATTGAATTTTGGTAAATTACCACAAACACATCTACTATAATTTCTGCCATTTCTTTCAGTACCCTGAAATGCAATCCATCAAAACCAAGTGAAATTGTGAAGTAGATATTTACCCTGAGCCACATCCTTCATAGTGGCAGTCTTATTTTACACTTCTTCTGCAATGAATTTTAGAAACTGAACAGACTCATCACAGTATTGTACATTTAGTGCTTGCAGCCCAAGACAAATTTCTACCTCTGTATATCAGACTTGTACTGTCATAGAATCACAAAAACTCCTGTATTCCCATTGCTTTTTAATTTGATCTTCAAGAATATCTCTTTCTTGGTACAATCACCACAGATCCTTTTATTTTTTATGATTATGAAACTTCATACTTAACAATATATTCACAGTTATTCCCTGCTTATCATATTTCTTATTATTTTACAGCTCATTAAATAGTTTTCTCCTTTAATTTCAAAATATTTACTTATGGTGTGAGTTTCTGTTATTTTCTCAAGGTCTAGCTTATGGCTGAAACATTCCCTCATTGAAGATCTACCATTGAAGGTTAAACAGTAAATCTTTGAACCAATTTATCTGGGCCAAACCATGTTGTAATTGGCCCTCCTCAATTAAGGTTGAATTCTGCTTGTTTTCTATAAATCTGATATTGTGAAGTTTTTCATTGAAATATGCTCCACTTGGCTCAACACATCCCACAACTAGATCCAACTGTTCCTGCTTTGGACTAGCAACACAATGATTTAGAAAGTTCTGTTATACATGTTTCAGGAAATTACTAGCCCTTTAGATATTAAGTGGCTTATTTTTTTCCCACTCTACACTAGGATAATTGAAAGACTCCCTTATCTTTACTATAAAGTCAAGGGCTGGCATTTGTCTGAAAATGCACTCTTCTATTTCCTTTCCATTTATAACTTCTCTATTGTTCTTTAATTTGAAATTTCAAGTATATAATTCCTTTTCTAATTCTTTAGTTGTACATTTGATGAATATTGCCATTCTTGAGCTCTTCCCCATCATTCTGGAATACTCTCTAAATCACCTACTCATCTCCAGCCTTGCTGAGCTGCAACCTCTCTTGCTTTAGAATAGGGCTTTCCAATTGCAATAATCAGGGAGAGTTGTATTTTATTTACTATTGGTGGTGGGGTGAGAAATGAACATTTACATAGTAATGTTTTATTTGCTTATTTTTGAGTTGAGTATTGAATCATACAACACTAAAGTGGTAGTTGATGGTTGCTTCTCGGAATAGAGGCCTGTGACTAATGGTGTGCCTCAGGGATCTGCATTGGGACTATTGTTGTTTGTTGTCCATATCAATAATCTGGATGATAAATTGGATCAGCAAGTTTGCTGATGACACAAAGACGGGAGGCTTTGTGGACAGCGAGGAAGATTTTCAAAGCTTGCAGAAAGCTTGGGTCAAAAAAAATGGCAGATGAGAGTTTAATGCAGACAAGTATGAGGTGATGCATTTTGAAAGGGCAAACCAAGGCAGGACACATACACAGTAAATGGTAAGGCACTAAGGAGTGCAGAGGAACAAAGAGATCTGGGAAATCAGACACATTATCCCCTGAAGGTGGCATCACAGGTGAACCAGATTGTAAAGAAAGTTTTTGGCATCTTAGACTTCATTAATCAAAGTACTGAGTAGAGGAGTTGGGATGTTATGTTGAAGTTGTTTAAGACATGGGTGAGGCCAAATTTAGAATATTGTGTGTAGTTCTGGTCACCTCACTACAGGAAGGATATCAATAAGATTGAGAGCGTGCTCAGAAGATTTACTGGGATGTTGCCAGGTTTTCAAGAGTTCAGTTACGGGGAAAGATTAAACAGGTTAGGACATTATTCCTTGGAGCAAAGAAAATGAGTGGAGATTTGATAGAGGCTTACAATATTATGAAAGGAATAGACAGAGTGGATGCAAGTAGGCTTTTTCCACTTAGCTTGGGAGAGATAAATAGGAGGGGTCCTAGTTTTAAACTGAAAAGAGAAAGGTTTAGGGGGAACATTAGGGGCAAGTTCTTCACTTAGAGAGTGGTGGAAGTGTGGAATGGGCTGCCATCTGATGTGGTGAATGTGGGCTCAATCTTGGTTTTAAAAATAGATTGGATAGATACATGGATGGAAGAAGACTGGAGGGCTATGGAGTGGGAGCAGGTCAGTAGAACTAGAGAAATAGTGGTTGGCACAGACTAGAAGGGCCAAATGGCTTGTTTATTGTGCTGTACCATTCTATGGTTCTAAAAGAACACTATGAATCTCATTAAGTCAAAGAATTCAATGAATTCATTCTCTTGTTCTTTTCTCACCGCTTTGCAAAATTTTCCTATCAACTTCCAATCTAGTTTTGGGACAATTTAATGAGGGAAATCACAACTAAGAATGAAGCATACTTATAAATATACTTAACACAAAAATTGCAGTAAAAATCCACATATAAAAAACTAAGCACTGAATGAAAAAAATAATACTTCTATTCTTGAAATGTTCTTAGAAATATTCAGGGCAGTATTTCCATTGCATTAGCATTTCATGAGATTGGATACATACCTAAGCTGCCAGAACAACTTGTAAGCACAATAAAATTCTTCAAAGGTTGTACCCCTTCCATCTATAATTCATTTTCTTTGACAACGTCTCTTCTGTGTACAGAATGCCAGTAGGCATCCGTCCAGGCTTCACATTCAAATCACCCAATATCAATTAATTGTTTGGCCTGCTTTTTGTTGATTTTTGTCAATGACGTCAAAGCAAATCCTAGTAAACAGCTTGTGCACAGACCAAAAGACCAAAGCGGTATTCATGCAAATCTGATGTTATAATGTAAGGTGTGTCCACCTGAATTGCAGAATGGAAATGAATGTTCCCATACTGTACCGTATCATTCCACTTCCCCAGAACAATTTTTATTTCATTGTACTTTTTTTGCAGAGACACTTCCCACAAGCATCAATGTGGTGACGCCAAGACAACCCTGCTTTTATTGGCCTCATTTGCCATTACAGGGTAGAACAAACACTTTAACATTGCAGAGCAATAGTAAAGAGATAAGCTATCATTATATTTTTAAATTCAAACACTTTTCATTTCTTTAAGTAGCACAATAAGACTCAAAAGTTTTTTTTAAAAAAGGGCCTCACATGAATAAAAGTTTTAACAGAGAATGACAGAGGATTTCACTCTCCTATTATAATAAAACTTCAATAATTCCGTCTTACCTATTGGGAACTGTAATTGATTACACAATTTTTGTTCAATAGATGATTGTCTCATCCTCTTCAATGATGTTGCATCTGCTTCGACATCTGTGTGCCTTTTTACTTTTCCTATGTTAGTCTTTGCTAATTCTGCATTTTCCTTTTGTGAACTCTTTTCGTTTACTGGGTTACTATTCATTTCCAATGAAGGGGGGCAACTGATGTTAACTTGGCAAACTGTAGATTGCTTGCTTGCAAAATATTTAACTTTTTTAGGTTGTGAACCACTTAGCCCATTCTCGTTACTTGTCCTGTCTGTATGCTTTCTCTTCGCTTTTGGTTCACAAAGATTATGACCTACAGGGTTGATACTTTGTGTTTCCAAGGTATTAATAGTAGGAATATTAATTTCAGTATGTGGATCAGTATTCTCTTCAGTGCACCTTTGAAGATTACTTGTGCCTTTACTATTGATGGAGCTAATTTTCAACAGCTTCCGTGCACCATTATTTTTAAAATGAGTCTGATCTAGAGAGTTGAACTTCTTTAGAAATACCCTACATTCTTTAAAGTTTGCAAGTTTCCAGTTCACATTTCTGCAAATATGTTCTTGTTGCCCACCTGCAACCAGCTCTTCATTTTCTGATTCTTTTGCTGTGTTTTCAGTCCTTTTACATTCTGGGTTGTTCAATGAATTTAAGTTCTGCTCATTGGCACGACCAGATAAACAAGCACTCGTGTTATTTCGAGTTATAATTTTATCTTGGTTTTCCTTTTCTTTTCCATTGGCCAATAAGATAGATTCTTTTCCAGATGAAAAATTATTTGTGTCAAACTTGTTTCTTTGACCACTTTTGCTTTCTACAATGTTCACCAAGTCTTGATGAAATTGCGGAATTTTATTTAGATGCTTCCAGATCGACTTCCATTGCTTATACTGAATTCTGTGGTGATGCAAAAATTTCTTGTCATGTGGTTTACAGCAAACCCTTTTGTTATATTCAACCAGAAGCCTTTTAGGTTTATAAACTTTAAACTTTGACATTCTGTTTGACACATGGAAATTGCCTCTTGACCTTGCAGGGGATTCTAGTGCAAATTTTTTAAGGTGCTTTTTCAAATGTTCTGCCTGAGGGCTGGAGGCAGAATCAACTTGATTTCCTGATTCAATAATCCCTTTAGCATTCATAACTTCAATAGGATCACGGGCATTTTCTTTTCTCACTATAGCTAAAGAATGAGTTTCTGTCGTTTGCATAAACCAGGCACAAATTTTATCCATGTTACAATGCCCCTGAAATAACATTTGTATAGGGGAAATTTGAACTCTATCCTTTTTGTCTGCAATCATCACTGATTTAGTGACTCCTCCAAAGTGAACTGGGTATTTTCTTCTATCAGAAGAAACCATCAATTCTGTGGCATCAACAGGATGCCAACCACTGTTGATCTGTTCAAATCGCAAATCAAGTTCTTCCCGCAAAGTTTGTTTTGAAGTGGAGGTGTGCCACCATCTGAGGGAAGTGCTTGATATAAAAACTGGATCGGCTGACATTTCAAAATCACAATAAAATTCATCTATTTCATTCCTGGTTTCCTCTTCTTTACTTTCCAATGTGACATTGGAGGCAATATTTACTGCAGCCATTTTGAGACCCACCTTCCTTCTTTTGGCAAGTTCACTTCCTGCTTTGTTTAATAGCAGCTTTCGAGATTTGCGTAATAGGGCACTGCTTTGAGAAAATGCATAAGAGTTTGCAAAGGAATGCAGGAAATACAGAGATGGCTTTCTAATTCTAACCGAATGCCGCAGGGGCAGTGTATGTTTTACTTTCTTTTCTACACAATTTTCGTTTGGTCTTGCTTCACAATTACTTTGAATGCATAAATAAGACTCAGTTTGTAAGTCACAGTCTTCAATAGGCACATCTTCAGATTGTTTATATGATGGTGGGGACTCTTGTTCTAATGGAGGCAATATACTATTAATACAGACTTTTCTTTCTCGTGGGGATACTGCATTAACAGTCACAGATATGCCCGAAATCTTCACTTTAGCAGGACGTCCAGGTTTTCGTTGTCCACTTTTATAAGATTTAACTGCCAGAGGCTTGCTACCTGGACACACAACATTGGCAGTGGTACGAACTGAAACAGGTTTATCTTTTATGGGCCTGACTAAATCGTATCCATTTTCACATTCAGTCAGTGATGATGAAGAATTATCAATTTTGTCTCCAAATTCCTCTGTAGTGGAATTATGTACAATTTCACTAGGCTGTATGATTTGCTTTTCACAATTTTGCTTTAAATTATTTCCATTAGCATTTTTGAGATAAATATTTGTTAAAGTTTTATCATTCTCAGATACAAGTCTTTTGAACCTTCTTGATCTTCCATAGACAACAGTAATTTTAATATTACGGCTATCATCTGTGGAAGGGGGATAGAGTTTTTCAGAACAGGCATCTTTAGCTGTATTCTCAACAGGTTCTGATAATTCTATTTTAGGCTTCGGTGGTCTGCCCTTGGGCCTTTTAACCTGCTTTTCCACTGGTGGGCCTAATTTTTTGGGTCGACCAGGTTTTCTTTTCAGAATGGATTCTGCCACTTCCTTTGAAGCCAACGTTATTTCTACCATCTGACTGGTATCATTACCTGCATAACTGTTTGAACAACAAAGGGAACTATTATTCCTGAATGTATCTAGATTGCAACTTGCATTCTCACAAATCTTTGAAGAACTTTCTGAACAACTGTCCATACATTCTGTTGCATGACCACTTTCACAAGCTGTTGGATTTTGGAAATATTCAGCTGTATTAACACTTTTGGACAGAGAAGGATTCTGGTAATATTCTGTTGAATGAACAAATTCAGAAACAGATGAATTTTGCAAAATTTCCATTTGTTTATCACCTTCACTAGCAGATGGATTTTGGAAATAATCAGTTGTATTTACACCTTCAGAACCAGATGAATTATTTACATCTGGTCCTTTAAGGTAAATTTCTTCAGGATGAACTTTTGAAATGGGATTATTTGTATCGATCTTCGAAGAGGTCACAGACGTCAGAGTATATTTAACTCCTTTATCACTGCTTATCTCAGAAAGAAACATGAGCTTTATGGGGCTATTATAATACACAGAACAATCCTTTCCCATGTTTGTTCTATTTATAGAATTGGCATTTTCAAGAACCAAGCAATTACAATTTGCATGATGTAGACAGTTTGGTTGCAATGGAGAGTTTATGCTCAGACAGTCACTTGTCAAGAATGAACTGGAGTCAATTATGGCACCAGAATCATGACCACTGGAAAATAAATTATTTACTGCTTTCTCTAATGTTTCCCATTTGGCAACAAGTTTTGAGTCATCATTGTTACAAATATCAGTATCATTATGTTCCATTGAAACAGCAGGTTTCAATGAGTCAGTATTTAACATCGTAGGTGGCATTTCCTTTCTCCTATTGTATTGATCCACACGTTCACCTGATTTTTGTGATGTACCAAGTATTATTTCAGGTGAATCATGCTCATGTTCTTCAATGCCTAGTACATCATCACTGATTTTACTGTTACTATTTATGCTCTCCAGGAGCTCATACTGAGAAGCAGATGATTCTAAACCTTCATTCTTCTGTTCTTCACTCTGGAGTTCTATATTCATGGAATTGACAACGTTAGGTATTTCACAAGCATTACTCTCACAGTCCAAGCTAGATTTTTTTGCCTTAACAGGTTTTCGTTGAAAATTTTCAGGAAAACAGGCAGCATAGAACATTTTTCTGGGCTCAGTAATATACATAGAAAATCTTCCTGGAGGGAGAATTTTTCGTTTGGCTCTCCCAATATTAGATCTATAATCCAATTTGTTAGAATCTTCTAAGGAAAAAGGAAATTCCTCACAATCATACTCGGGTGTCTTGGTATTCTTTCTTTGAATCTTTGTTCTCAATTCATCTACCTTAGAATTGTATAACAGATCTGAGTTTGAATGCTCTTTTGAATTGGTGCACACTGTCACATCTCTGGTTTCATTTACAACAAATTCTAAAGATGGAGTTAAGTTACTAACTTCAGGTTCACATTTGTCAGGCAAACTACCAGGATGTAAAATAATGTTGTCAACATTCTGGAAATCTTTAATGACTAGTAAAGATTCTTTTCCTGGTGAAGTTTCTTTAATGTAATGTTCTGTAAGTGTAAATTCTTTTTCTGGTGAACGTTTGTCTTTATTACAGCTCTTTGCTGATTTATTTCCAAAATTTTCAGTTGTTGATTCCTTACTTAAAAATAGCTGATCAAAATTTGCAAGGTCCCTTTTTATTTGTACTGTTTGGCGTCGAGATGATGGTGAATCAGGAGAATTATACAGAGCAATTAATGTCTCTTGCCGTTTCCGAAATCGGGTTGGAATAATTCGGCTTTTCTCATGCTGCTTAAGTAATTCCATTAGACTACAATCACTGACGTTTGCTTTGTGTGATAAAGTAGATGTGATTTCTCTCAATTTAAGGTTGTCATTAATTCCTCGACAAGGATCACCATTGGAAAGGTTTGCCACAACTTGGCCTTCACCTGATGTTTCAATTGATTTCAATTTTTCATTTATTCGCTCCATTACTTCATGAAATGAAGCAGAATGTTCACCTTTTTCCAAATCATTCTCACACTCTGACAATCTCCTAATTTCACTACTGATTCCTTCAAATTCATACATTCCTGGTTGGAGATTATTTACTGATTTTGGTCTGGCCTGAGTTTGGTTTGAGACCCTTGGGCTACCACATTCTTCCTCTTCTGGTAAAAGAGATGGAGGCTGGGTGATGATAAGTTCAGTATTACTAGATTCCAAGGTGGAAACTGTTTTGTTTATTTCATCATTTTCAAACCCCTCAGTTCCAATAGGTGATAAAGGTGGAGGGGAAGGACTTCGTGGTCTACTGTAATCTTTGATGCCATTTGCCAGGATAGGAGAAACTGCTGGTGTGTTGGAAATCTCTTCAACTGGAAGTTCACTGCAAGATGCAACAGTAATTCCTCGATCGTAAGTGCCTCCAGCAAAATGTTTGTAAGACCCAGTGCAAACTTGGAATGAACTGATCTTGCTACATTCTTTGCAAACTCTGTTACTTATTATCATAAAACACTCTGATCTTTTTTTGCATGATGAACAATGTACATCTTTTACACAACTGTAGTGAGGAACTGACCATTCAGTTTGCATGGAACAACTTTCACACCATTGGAGTCTATTACAATTACACAATTCCTCGTTTGGTTTATTTTCACTGAAAGTAAGTGAGGAATTTTGATGTCGTGCAAATCTTTGTTCTCTGCATTGTACATTGAAAGCAGCTTTTTCTTGCATTAAACACTTCAGCATTGTTATAAGAAGTTTCTGATGAGCCTGGCAGAACGTAGATAAAATTTCATTCAATGTCGTGACTTTGTGGCTTGTGCAACCAGTTTTGTTGGTAGAGACGATTATTCTTCCTTCATCATCTTCCAAGCTATTTCTGTAAGAATATGATAAATACAAGTAAAACAAAGCCTTGAAAATTTTTTCTAAAAACAATAAATTATTGTTTACTGAAGATTCAAAAATTCAAAATCTCTTTAGATGCTTACATATAAAGTTAGATTTTTAAAAAAAAACATTGAATATTATGCAAACATTTTTGGACCGACATGCAAATATTTCAAAAATGACAAAAATAAAAGCTACATTTTTAAAATTTTATATCAATTTCTGTTTAGATTATGGTAAAAGTGTAATCATGCACAAAAACACAAGTGAAGGAAATGAAATTTTAAAAATATCAGAGGATGTAATGTGGATGGGATGAATTATTTAGAAAGATCTACTAAAAGATATATTCAAGTTTTCATTCTATTTAGAGTGGCCATGCATCTTTTGTACATTTAAGTAATGTTTGGAGGAATAAATACCGTAGCAATACTTGCTAGTATCAAGCACATTCACTGCATCCCTGTATGTGAAATTAACATCAGTTTAAAATTAACTAAAATAAAACATCTATTTACATTAATTTCCAATTATGCTGAGGGACACAATTATATGAGAGGCTCTTAATCAAGCTGTTCGACAACATTATATAGATTTTAAAAGGTGCTAAAAATGTCCTATCTGAAAAATGAATGCACAAATGGAAATTTTTACTCATTTAGTAATCAAAGCAGATCTTAATTTTTTTCTTTAATTTCATTTTAAACAAACATTCCAGCCTCAACTTAAACAGATAGCAGTGTCTGTGAAAACATGCTCACACTACTTAACATGGTTTCAAACATGTAACTGTTTTATATTCCAGAGCAGTCAGGTGTTTATTGCAATCAAGTAGTTTTGTAACTGATGGACGTTTCATCAAAGTTATACAACATGGAAACAGGCCTTCAACCCAACTTGACCATATAGACCAAAATATCCCACCCACACTGGTGCCACATGCCTGTATTTTCCACACATCTCTTCAGTTTTAAGACAATATTTATAAATTATGACATTTATATGTGCTGGGCAAGTGATTCGTTAGAAAAAAACTACTTAACATT
This sequence comes from Narcine bancroftii, assembly GCF_036971445.1. Classification (NCBI taxonomy): domain Eukaryota; kingdom Metazoa; phylum Chordata; class Chondrichthyes; order Torpediniformes; family Narcinidae; genus Narcine; species Narcine bancroftii. Next base: position 130,777,849 of record NC_091471.1, on the reverse strand, counting down.
GCATGTAAATCAGCTTTGGTAGAACAAGTATAAAGATACTAGGTAAGATTAGATCAAAAGGTATCAAAAAATATACCTCATCTCTAAACTCAAGAACCAGTATCGCCTTCTCATCCTGTCACATACAGTACAATTCCGATTATTCAAGATCGGATTATCCAAAATCCTCAGTTATCTGAAATTTTTTGGACTCTGAAGTGACGTCTGTTCGGCTCAAAATTTTTTTTGGATAATTGAGGATTAAAAAAAAAATATCAGAGATATCCTCATTTATCCAAAAAATTTCTAAGCTGAAATAACATCACTCTGCCACTGAAAAAATTTGGATAAATGAGGAAATCCAAACAATCAGAAATCCTCAGTTATCCAAAATATTTTCAGAGCCGAACTGACATCACAGGTTGAAAAAAATTTGGAAAAAGTGGAGTAGAATTTTTGAGTTTTGGTGTTGGATTTATTTTGTTCAGGTTGTTTTTTATGGTGAGAATTAAACATTATTTCATGCTTTAAAAAAAAGCCTTCCCTTATTGTTTGTTGTTGTTTAAACACTGTTACAAGTGATTTGTTGTTGCTATTGGGTTGTTTTTGAAAAATGACCAGTTATCAGGCCTGGTCCTGACCATTTCATATAAATCAGAGCTGTACTGTAGTATAGTTTATAAATTTTTAAACAGTATTGCGAATGTATCAGCAGTAATGAATAATAACGTCCATTATAAATAAGATTATAAAAACATGAAACTAATTTCAATTAATGGTCTTGCATCAAAGGAGAGGGTATTTGAAAAATCTATCAACCTTGAACCTTTAAACATTTAAAAACAAAATCTACAACATAGAACCACTTAATCAAAAGAGCATAACAGTTTAACTCTTTATTAGTCTTATATCACCCAGTATCTAACTGTGTAAATCTCATTACTTAATTCACCTACAAATGGAGAAATGTTTCTGCTCAGTTTTGTGTTAAACAAAATCTATTAGTGGTGGTTCATTGAAAAATAGGTTAGAACAACTGTCTGTGCCAAAGGATTGCAACAATTCACTAACCTAATCTTCCAAGAACTTGGCCAAAAATAGAGTCAAGTTGATCTAGAGTGGAGCTATGGCAAGGCTTGCTACTAAGTTGAGGCTGTGGTAGTGTAGATTCCTGTAAATAAGATAATGAAATCAAAAATACTCTTTGAATTTGCCATAATACATCCCTGGAAAACCTAAAAATAGCATTTCCATTATAAAGTCTCAAATCATATATCTTGCCCTTCAAATTTTATGCAGATTAATTTTTAAATACAGGAATTAGATTGTTTGTAATTAACCTTCACAAAGTAAACCTATAGGAATTTATTTTTTAAGCTCAAAACTTGCTGCGATAAAGGCATTTAAAAATCACAATTATAGTACCTAGACATTTTAAAAAGATTTGCTTTATATCCACATTTATAAAAGCCTAATTGGCTAATAGCATTCTTTTTAATTACCGACTGTGTACATAGAATACTTCTCTTTACACTAAGTAACATGAAATTCCTTTGACAAAGCCAGGTACTTCATTAACTTTTCACAATCGTTCTCACTGCATTGACACAAATATAATCAGTGACAGAGCCCTTCCTCTGTATTACATATTTCTATAGCTTAAGCTAGAAGAAAATACAGCAATTTTACTAACTGTAAGCATTTTAAAATGTATTAATGGCTGATGTACCATCAACAAGAGCGGCCTAACCACATATACAGTACATCATCCTAATTCAAAGACATTCCGCAAAAAAAAAATCACGAGTTATTTCGGATATTTTGAAGTTGGACCAGTTTAATTGAGCATTTAAATGTATGTTTCATACATATCTTCTGCAATTTATTAATCACTATTAACAATGTCAACATATATGCTTCACTGTGATATCGGAATGGAAACTGGAACACACTGATTTAGGTTTACAGCTGTATTAAGCACAACTCTTCTAAATACCTACACTTAATGCAATTTATTTTTGTTATTATGTTACTATCAGTATTGCTCTAACCACATTATCATTGTTTTATTACCTTTGAAAACAATGATTAAATAAATCTATTTTACTCGTGGCACAAATGAAAAGACACATCAATGCTGAAGATTTGATAGGCCAAGTGTTCTCTGTTGGCAGTCTGTATACATAAAGGGTACTTTGATTCAAAAGAAACACGTTCCAAATAAATTAATGCATAAAATATCTGAAGTCTTCAGAGAAAATTTTTTCCTCAGTTTTCCTTTATTAATTTGAAATCTTTCTTTAAACTCAATTTCTACAATTCAGTTAAAATGGATGGTATCTCATCTTAAAAAAGTGTTTTATCATCATCCTCCCTGGCTCAAAATGGCAGTTATGGACATAAAAGCAACTATATTTCACTTACATTTTTTCACTTATTTACACTAATCCTGCATAAATTACTTTTATTTTCATTCTCCCCACATTCTCATCAATATTCTCCCAATTCTACTACTTACTGACATGCTTCAGGCATTTTCCAGTAGACAATTAACCTACCAAATTATTTCTTTGGGCTGTGGGAGGAAACAGGAGTACCAGGGAAAACAAACACCAAACAGTTAGCTCAGAGTTGAACCTGGGTCTCTGGTGCTGGGAGAAATTATTTTTAAGGAGTAATATTGAACAGCTCATTCATTAGGAGGATAGGTGACACTTGCAGAACTTCAAGTGTTTTTTTCTTTGGCTTGGCTTCGCGGACGAAGATTTATGGAGGGGGTAAATCTCAAAATAAATGCAAAAGGTGCAAGTTCATTTCATCAAAAATCATCCAACAAGCACAAATTCCTGACAGAACTGCTATGACAAATTACAATGACTCAATCCTTATTTCAAACTGTTCTTCTCTCTAATAATTGTCTTATTGCAAGTTCAATTTTCAGTCCATACTATCTTCAGAATTCCAAAAGACTTACAATACATCTGCAGCAGTCACAAACTTTATTTTTATTGTTATGTTTTATGTGCTCCCACTAATCTTTCTTGAAAGTCCGCTTTCTTCCTCACATGGAAATTGTTGCCTTGAACTTATTTATAAGACAACTGGGAAATTAAACAGAACTACAATACAGAATGTTTCCTCTTATCCAAAGTTCCGCTAACTGAAATAATCCATGAACTGAACCTTTTTTGTGGCACCAACGTGATGTCACAAGTTTGTGTATTGTACAAAGATATATTTGTAAATGGCAAAAAAGGTCTGCAGATAGCATTATGGATGTCAAAGGAAGAGGAGTTTATGTTTGTCTATAGAGAGACTTCTAAAGCAAATGTGGCAGATGACACTGGAGGAAACATTTGAAAAGTAATTGAGGAGAATTTCTAGTGTTTGGTGCTGCATTTATCTTATTTGTAAGCAGAGATTAAGGTGTTTTTTTGGTACATATTGAACATTATTTCATGCTCGCAAAGCCTGCCTTTATCTTTTGTTGTTTAACTGCTGAATCAAGTATTTGGCTGATGCTATTGAGCTGCTTTAAAGCCATTGTTCCATTAACAAAAAAGCCCTCAATAACTGAAAACCGTCCAGTCCCAAGCTTTTCAGATAATGGGGAAACGTACTGTACCACATCCAATTAGATGATGTTGCAACACCACAGTAGCTTCATGTTGTTAGAATAGCACTGAACTTAAATTGAGCGAAAATCAACATACTCAACTGGAGCCCAAAAAAATGGCCAAAAAATTTGTACATTTCTCTTAAATTTCTCTTTCATTGCTTCTATTGGACTTCATTCATCATGCCAGATTTGCAAATTCTCTTGCATATTAAAGAGGTTGAAGTTTAAACTTATTAATCATTAAATACATCTTCCAAATTTTCAATTTTTATTTTGACTTATCACAAAAATGTCTTATTAGTGGACACTCAATTGCAGTAAAGATCATAGCACTTCAGGCCTATTGCAGCTTTAGGCACAGCTAAGCTATATCCTGCTGTAGATACAAGGCACAAAGATTGTTCAGACCCACTTATAAGTACATCTACAGAATGTATAAATATGGAGAAAACTTATTTACCAAAGAATGGGTTTCAGACCTTTCGAAGGCAACCTCCAACTATAAATAATTCTATTAAGCTTCAACTTTCTTCTTTGTATCCACCCAAGATCAAATATCTCAACAGTAATCTACTCTAATCACTTAAAGCATTTAGCAATACATTGTGCTGCCTGAACAACACCGACTTAATTATAACCAACTTTACCTATCCCCCATTAACAAAAATAACCTTTGGTGTATCAAAAACTAGATTCACAAGTACTGTGCAGGCAAGATTTCCTCTATAAACATATCTTGTCTAATAGTATGTGGCACTGAACCATCTTTGAGTAGCATTTCTCAACACCATTAAAAAACTTGCACAATATCATTGTCTGAGGGCCCTTCTCTTGGAAGTTATTCAGTTCCCCAAAATGAGAACAAATGAGATCAAGTTGCAAATACTAGATCAGTTTGAATGTTCAAAGATGCAAAAGATTAGAACTAGGGGGGTGGGGAGGGGGAAATGAATAGCAATCATAACTCCACAAGAAAAGGAAGGGAACTGGTGCCAAACTTCCAGAAATTTTGAAAACAAAAAAGCATTAGATTATAAAGAATCAAAAGAATTCATACATCGTCTACCTCCATTCAACCTGGCCAAAGAGATCTATTTAATCCTACTTCTCAGTCCTTAATTTTGTAAAAGTGCTTCTAATTCCTCTCCATGACTTTGCATCTTCAAATTAACAGTCTTAATTTGAAATTTTCTATATATGGAGGACCTTTCCTAGACCTAACTTACTATGAAGAAAGCATAGCAGCACCTCAGGAGTTTGTGGAGGTGTGATACGACAATGGACACCTTAGCAAACTTCTACAGCTGTGTCGTGGAAAGTGTGCTTACTGGCTGCATCACAGCCTGATATGGGGGCACCAATACCTCTTAGTGGAAAGCCTGCAAAAGTAGTGGAACAATGGGCAAAACTTTACCCATTGAATAAATCTACATGGGACACTGTCGTCAGAGAGCAGCAGCAATCATCAAGGATCCACACCATCCAGGACATGCTATGTACTAGCTGTGACAGCCAACAAGAGGTATAGGTGCCATAAGACTTGTACCACCAGGTTAAGGAACAGTTGCTACCCCTCCATATCAGACTCCAAAACAACAAACTCAGACTTATTTAAGAAGTTTTTACTTTGCACATTATTACTGAATATTTATTTTTCTGTATTGCACAGCTTGTTTATATTTCTTTCTTTGTTTACATGTATCTCTTGTACATGCAATTTTTTTTGGAGTAGTTTTTACACTACTGAGAAGCAGAAATTTTGCTTGGCCCTCAAGGTTGTATGTAATATCATGTATGCACTCTCACAATAAATCTGAACTTTGAACTTCATACGCCCTAATTTTTCCCTTCACTCACTTCTCTCATCAATTCCTGAGCTTTCAAAAGGTATGCATTACAAATCTATGTATATTTTATCTGAATTATACTTCACTGCATTCTGTCTTTATGAAGTCTATTTCCTTCTCAGCCATTTTTTTTTTAATGGATTCACTCTATGGACAATGAAATAGAACTTCCAACATATTCCTTCACATGATTTATATTTTTGCACTGAATGAACAAAAATCCTCAATGAAATAGGAATTCCCATCTTCATAAACAAAAACTGCAGGAAGGACCCATGAAGTCAGACACCATTTCAAGTTAAGTTTTTTTTAGTGTATGGGTCATTAACATGTAAACTGTCTCTCTCCAAGGTGGTTCTCTAATTTCCAGTTTTTATTTTGGATCTTTGGCATCTGTAGTTTTGCCACTTTCATATTTCTTTAGACTTTACTTGCATCTTCCATTACAATTTGCTTTTTTTTAATGCAAACCTACTATCAATTAAACACTGCATTTTGTCTATTTGTTTTCTACTAGGTTTAAGTCTATTTGTCACAAAATACCTAGTAGAAAACAAATAGACAAAATGCAGTGTTTAATTGATAGTAGGTTTGCATTAAAAAAAAGCAAATTGTAATGGAAGAAGAGGTCTTCTGCAAACTGGTTATCCCTAATGTTCATACACCTGTGTAATGAGCATAAATAGAATACAGGATTGCAATGAAAAGATTAATTAGCACCAAAGACAGCATACTATTGGACTTATTCAGGAGCCTGATAACTGCAGGGAAGAAACTGACTTTGAGCCTGTTGGTGTGTGCTTCCACAATCTTAAGACTATGATACAATCCCAATCCAAGCACAATTTTCCTTTATTTCTGACTGTAAATCAACTATTTCCAGTTTCCTTTGTGTCTACATTTAAAACAAAGTTATTTTTTCCCATTACATATTATTACTGACCTATTGTAAACTTTTGTCTCAATAGGTCTGGATTGGCTATTCAGGACAGAATCAAGATGGTTCCTCACCCCAAAGCAAGAGAATCTTTAGAATTATTTGCTAAAGAAGGCAGTGACGTCCAATATCATTGAGGAGATTAAAGACAGGAGAGGAACAGATTTTAGCTATGAAGGTAATTCACGAATAAGAGATAAGTGAAGAAAAATTGCACTGAGGTAAAGGTCGGCCATGATCTTATTCAACAGCAGAGCAGGCTCAAAGGGCTGAATGGCTTTATATATTTATTTCCTGTTATGCTCTTTTTCATATTTCCTATATTTTATTTTTCTCTTCTCTACAATATTAACTCTTCTCCAATCTATTAAAATACTCAATTTTTACAAACTAAAAACCAAGGAAATTTTATTCTCAATACTCAGGCCAGACTTAAAGTGCTCACAAGAGTGATGATTGTAAGATTATTCAAAGACAACTTACAATTTATTCTTCAGCATGCATGAACAGAATTTCTGCTTCTCCAAATTGAGAAAATATAAAGATGCATCTGAAAGCAAAGCTATCTTTAATTCTTACCGCAAAGTGTTTGTCTCCTAATCAGGGATGCATCTTCTCAGCAATTCCCTTGCCACCCCGCTGCTGAAAGCAATGAAACAATCCAGGAACGGGGAAGGGGTGGTGGTGGGATAAAGAAGGGAAAGGAGTAAGAAGAGAACAGGGGAGAAGAGAAGAATATCAGGAACAAAGATGAACGCCAAATTTATTATGCCACCCAATCTCATACTAAATGAAGTTTTATTGATCAGGAAATGGTCAGCTGTTTGCATAAATACTTCAGACACCTATTGCGAGGCATTGGTTTGAAGTGATGGTTTTCAATCTGCACTGGAAATTCTACAATTTGCTTATATTTTAATAAGATTCTAATTGTTCTAAAAAACATCTGCACTAATAATTAGGTTCAAGCAAACTAAATGGATGTGATATATGCACATTTATAAAACTTAATTGTGTTAACTAGAATATAAAATTATGGAATGACACGACATGAGATATTTTTGCTGTTGCAGCTATGCTGGAATCATGAATTACTATTCAATTAATTCCACATCCCTGTTTTTTTTCACAATGGTCCTAAAAATCTGTCTAATTTCAAAGTATTTCTCTAATTGTCTTATTATTGAATTTATTTCCAATATTGTTTTAGATAATGCATTGCCCATAACCAAGTTATTTTCCCTTGTGTAGCATCTGGTATGTTTGCCTATGAGCATAAACAGACATCCTCTGGTTAATTTCCTTCCCAAATCCTCTCTGCTGCAAAGAGGAAAAAATTACATTTATATAATCAGCTCATGCAACTTGAGTTCTTTATGCTTGACACAATCATAGAAAATGTACCCCACACTTGTGTCCTTGATATCCTCCTGAGAATGTAACACCCAGAAGTTTATGCAATATTCCAGCCAGGGCTTGGATGAATTTAGCTTTACTTTTTTGCTTTTAAACTCATGCTTCTGTTCATAAAATTGAAGATCTTGTTTGGAATAGAATCAGTGTTAAGGAACAAATTCCACTCAATGTTGAAGCAGATCTAGCTTGCTTTCAAAAGGACCCATGATCCTGCATCCTCTTTAAAATAATTCCACGTACTTAAATTTTTTTTTCTATCCAAATGAACCACTTGTCCCTTTTCTGCATAAAATTTCATCTTCCAAGTTGCCAAATTCACCAAGTCTGGTATAATTCCATTTATAGTTCACTCCATTTTACAGGTTTCACATCAGCTAGAAACACTGAAATTATATAGACCAAAGCCAAGTCAATTTCTAGAATTTACGAAGAGCAATGCTGGCCCCAGGGATATCACTACATGCTTAAATCTGGAAAAACAAATCATTCTTCTACTTTATGCCCTTTAGCTATTATTCATGCAACTGAAATTTTATATACAATCACAATACTCTCATCATATCACTTTCAGAACTCAAGCACATTCTAAGTGACAGTCAGACTTGTTCTTTTAACTTATCCACACTATGCTGATTGAATAATAATTGCCAACTTTAAACTGGAAGAATGTGTCAAGACCTTCTATAATTTCCACTTTTGTTGTCCCCAAGAAGAGGTAACATCTTTATATTCAGCATTAGAAATCTTTCATGTATTTTCTTCTATATTCATTCTTACCGATTTCTCTATTACCTCTTTAGATATTTGGAGCTTACTGCTCTTTGGTAAAGACAGTTGTAAAATTCGCACTCAGCATTTCAGCCATGGCCTTTGCTTTCATTAAGTGGTCACTCGTTTGATCCTACCTACTAGGGTGCATACAATTTAAAAAAAAATCTATACTGTATTGGAAACAGATTTCTGCTTTTTTTTTAAAAATATTACCTACAAATTTATTTTCATAAATTCACAATGTTTATGATCTTTCTCTGCAATTTTCTGCAGAAATAAACAATGTTGGAGGAACTCAACAGGCTAGGCAGCGTCCATGGAAGGCCGAACCCCTTTGTCAGGAACGCTGGACCAAAGATTTCATCCCTAAATGTTGTCCATCTTCTGCCTTCCCTAGATGTTGCCTTAACTCCTGAGTTCCTCCAGCATTTTGTGTATTTCTCCAGTTTATTTAGTATCAGCAGGTTTCATTTACCTCTTTTGTGCTATTTGGGAATTCTGTTCATGCATTTATCAACTCAAGGTCAAAAGCCACAGCAAAATTAAGCAATCTGGTCTGTTTTAAACGCGTCGAGGAGTGGAATTTGGTCCTTACCTACCACCTATTCCATTCCATCCATGCTGTTTCATTTGACAAAGTTCCATAAAGCAGATTGTTCAGGAAAGTAAAAGCTAATGGAATAAAAATGAAGATAATAACAAAGGAATAAACAGCTAAGTGGAGCGAGAGCAAAGGTTAAAAATAATTTATGTGATTATAGCATTGTATTTAATGTTCTGCATGGCTAAGTACTATCAAGTCTTTTTACAGATTTATCAGAGGTTTGAACTCAAATACGTGAGCTAAGATTGTTTGAAAAACTGAAAGTAAAAATTGTAGTGAAGTACTTGGCCACAGAAAAAATGAATAGGCAGCTTAGGAGGGTGCAGAAGTGGCAAATTGATATCAATCTGGAAAAATGTGAAGTTATGAATTTGGGGAGGACAAATAAGACAAGGAAATGTATAAGTAAAATGAAGCTACTAATAAATGCAGAGAAACAAAAAGATTCTGAAACATACAGAATCAGGTGTTTCACAGAGCATCAGGGAGATTTGCTTTGATTAGCCAAAGTAGAGAACTGTTATATTAGTTAGGCAAGAACTTGAATGTGTAGAGTTCTTGTCACCAATTCAGAAGAATGCAAAAGATAAAGAGTTGCAAGGATGTCACTGGAGTAGACTGAGTTTTTTTTTTGTACGAACATGGATATGACACTTAATTGAGGCGCAGGGTGGAAAAGGCATATCCCTTGGGACAGATGTAGGTAATTAAAGCACATACAATTATTTTTTAAGAAGGATTTAAAGGAAATTGAGGGAATAGTTTCACTTAAAGAAAAGCTGGAGTGTGGAACTCACTACTGAAAGGGTGATGGATACAAGAAACATACATCACATGTTAAAAGCATCTGAACACATGAAGAGCTGTAGCCTACAAAGTTACGAAGAAAGAACCGGGAAATTGGAATAACCCAAGTAGCTCTATTATTGACCTGAATTGACAAAATGGAATAGACGTCTCCTCCTGACACCTATACACATAACTGCTCATTATCCAGACAGACCACTCAAATTCATAGTTGCTTTGGTCTTCTGTAATTCTTCCAAGTGGTATTCTCCTCATTGTCCTCGTTCAATTCTCTCTTTAAACTGTTATGAACTTTATCTGATCGCAATATCTGCAATTTTACCAACATAGATTTATGTTTAAAACACAGAGACAGTTAATGATCAACAAAGGTTTTAATTCCCTCAAGTATTGAAGATAGAAGCAACCTTGAATTGCAATTTTTAATGAAAAGATATGGACAATCCCAATACCCATCCATATTAAGAACAAGGGCAGATAAAATTAGAGGTAGGTACAATACAAAAGAGCATGTTCTCACGCAGGGGAAGCTCTTCAAAGTGAAAGATATAGGAACATTCTCACACAGAGGAAGCTTTTTTAAAAGGGTGCAGATATAGAAGAGACATTTTTAAGAATTGGGACATCTAAAGATTAAGGAGTAAAAGATAAATTGAAGCACAATCACAACCATGACTTAAATGAATGGTAAAGCAGACAAGACCGTAAGGTCTGTTCCTAATACAAAATTAATCCCTATTCAACAGTCGCCTGATTTATACGTTCTTATGCTGCCTTCTCAGTTCTTAGTTTAATAATCAAGGATGCAGATCAGGACCTCCAATTAACATGTACATGTTTTTTTTCCACAATCCAACTTGAAAAATATCAACAGTTTCTAATACAACACATGACTAAAATAAGTTATCTTTGAAATAATAAAAATAATTTTGACTTTTCAGTGAATAATGCATACAAAAAAATTATAGACATTCACATGAATATCAACTCATTTCCGCTGATTAAAACTGATACTGTTTCCGTTGCACCTACAACCAAGTTTACTAATATGAATCGCAAGATCATGGAATCACATCATTTTGACCACTGAGCACTTTCCCCTTCTGCATCTGCGTTCAACCATCTACAACTTCAAGCTAAGCAATTTCATATCAAAGCTATTATACAGTATCTCCAGAAAAATAAAAATCCCTCAACTAAATCCATTCTTCAACTTCAAATGTGATGTGATAAATAATCTGTAACAATTTAACGTTAAAAAAGGACCTCGAATAGGTTTTAAAAAAATTGCAGATTTTCTTCGATTTAAACTAATGACTAATTTTTAAAAATAAAATTAATAATTATACTTCAAAGACAAATTAGATATTTATGAGACTAATGCCTGCAAAAGATTACACAATGTCATTCTATTGTTGAAGTGCTCGAGTTAATATAACTAGACAGCAGAAAAGGAAACTTTAGAATTAGTCATGTAAAATAGTTTCAACTACTTTTTTTTTCTGTCTACTGGGATGCAGAATAAAGAACACGAAGGACACAATGTTATGATCCACTGTACATAAAAAAGACAACAATCACATTTTACTAGTTTTGAATTTTATGTGCAAAAGCATCAAAGTGCTTTACTACAAATTACAACCTATAAACACAATTAAAACAGCTGAAATCTGTACAGATTGAGGATTATTAAACAACACATCATAAGAAAACAGAATCACAGTAAATGTGTAACACCACATGACACATTGTCCAGATAACATTGTTTTCATTAGAAAATATTGTAATAAATAATTCATGAATATAGTGCAATTGATTTATGCATAAATATAACTAATAATCTAAAATCAGTTTTACATTTACATTAACCAATTTTTAAAATCAAGGCAGCCACAGAGTTTAGCTATATTACTGTGAAAATGGAAATACTGCACTGCAATTTGAAAATAAACAAGTGATAAATCTGTATTTACGGTAAACTAAAAATTAGTTTTAATAAACGTAATATACAATATAAAATTTCCCCATTATCTACCAGAAAATGGTTTTGAACATTACTGAGCAGTAGTTCTAAAAACAGAGGCACTGTTTTGCAATACAAAATCTTTTTTCAGAAACATTCTTAAGTACTAAAGTTGGTTGTCACGATATTAACATTATGGGGAAATCTAATTAAAAACAGATAGTGACACAATAGTCAAACATGTAGTGTTTCAAAAATCTATTTTCCTGTCATTAAAGATAATCAAATCTGGTGTTTAATATACATTACATAAAGCTAAGAAGCTCTCAAAGTTAAGAAAAATGTAAAACCACTAAATTTGTTTCATTCAATTTCAAGAACATATTTCAATTAATGCCGTCAGTAATCTTTCTAAAAAATTAATTTTTAAAAAAACTTTTAAATTATGCATTCCCTCCATTCAACCCTATTTTCTTGACCATTTTATTTTTTTTTTGCTTTGAAAATAAAAATGCCATTGAAATGATTGACTGCAAAAGATTAACATTTCATGTTAATGTAAGTTACTTATAGACTTTCAATGTAATATAGCATGAAATGATTTAAAGGAACAAGGGAACAATAACAATATCGTGACATCCCTAGTACTAATCTGGAACCATATCTTAAAGGTCTTTTGTAATGCTTGTATTAAAATTGAGCCTAAATTCTAAAAAAATGACTAAACCAAACGATGTCACTTTTGTTTTTATGGCGAGATAGCTGAATGCTAATGTATCCATACTGCCAAAGCAAAGAAAGTCTGATTTTTTTTAATGACAGAAGGCAATTTCACCTAATCATGAAAATTGTGAATGGGTTCTTAACTTCAGTAGGAACTACAAAGGTAAGACCTTCAACGCAAATCCAAAGTGTTCTTTTAAAATGAAAAACTTATCTATTCCAAGTCACAAAATTAGAAAATTGATTAGCAACACAAGAGACTTAAAACTGTTCAAAGCTTTTCTTAACTATTCATACAGAGACCCTGATTTCAAAAAGCTGTTTTCTAGTAAATCTATATCAAAATGCAACAGCTGAATTTGGTAATCTTTAAATGTATATGATTCACACAAACCGAATGAATGTATTAGCTTTGTAAAATGAGAAGAGCAGCTGTTGATTTTGTATTGAGAAGGACATATGAACACAAGAACTGAAATAGCTGGATTAGATTTGTAAAACTTGAAGCATTTTCAAAGTCTCTGACAAGAACACAATCAAATTAGCAAAATCCCACCTTGGGAGTATGAAAAATGTAATCTTGTTATCACATCCTATACCTACATTTTTTTCATTAAATACAGACTAACAGGAGCAATAAAACATACTATTCTCTTCAGTGCATCTTATGCATCATGCTCTGTACAGTGCTATCAATTTGTTAGTTATTTTGTTTGAACCTATAGCTTATCCAGGTCAATAAAACTAAAAATTTTCCAAATTTTCATATATCCCATATAAAATTGGAGCATTTCAAACTATAGGCAAGTTTCATTATGCACCATTTCCTCTAAAAGGTAATTTTAGTGGGTACCTAAAATTAGGAAAAAAAAACTTTTAAACTTTTATTATTTGTTAATATTGGGCACTCTGAAGCATCAATGCTTTAAGTATGGAGTCATAAAATTTAGTTTCCCATTTTACCAATATGCCAATCTCATCTACTATGTTTGAATGCAAGACTGATGGTATAGGGTAGAGTTGGGGAAAAGTGTTCTCGTGACTACAGTAAAGTCAGCCAGTGGAAGGCACAAAACTTGAGAGCGGACTGCGACTTGCAAAGTAGCACATGGTTAAGTGGACTGGGAAAAAATGACCAGGTCCCAGCTTGGGGCTCAGCAGCTGAAAGCCTTATACCAGGCCCTCAGTTGCTGGCAACTGGTTTTGTGTGAAGGTGCCAATGGTGAACGGGACTCCCCAAGAGCCTTAGGTACTGATGGCTCCTAATGCTTTGGGGCTTTGGAATCAGGAGTCATGGAGGAATGCCCTGAGCTCAGGTTCATTGCAGGACAGGAGGTTGTGTAGCTATGGAGGGTACATGGCACAGGAGATGGTGACATTGGAGGAGGTGGCAGGATCCACTGACAATGTTTCTTGCTTCTCTTTTTTGTCTTGATAGTGGCACTGTATCAATAGTGCCCCTTTGTGTGAACTTTGCAGAGCAATCAAAGATTTTTGTGTACATGACAATAACAGAATCTCAAATTAATTAAATAAATAAATATCTTGCCAACAAGGCTGATTAATTAATACAGATCCTTATAGCTCTTAAAAAATGCTTTAACTTGCCAATCTACTGTTGGCATCTCTAAATGTCACACTTTTAAAATTAGTGAAATGAATGTCCGCATTACTAAACAATTTGAAACACAAATCTAATGTGTACAAGTTAAATCACAATGGCCTGGACCTAAACATAGCTCACAATGTGCTCCAACATCTTCCTTGATTAAAATGTGTTTACACTGATCTAACTTTTAAAATTTACTGTAACGTTCAGTTGGCAGGTTGATTTTGTACTTAAGAATCAAATTTTCTTACCCATTTTAGGTAGTAAGACTGGTCAGTTCATTGCTTTTACTGACTTGGGCTCAGGGAGCCAATCCTATTAAATAATGTGTTTGCTACTATTTGTGTCTTTCAACCGAATCTCTGAAAACACTTACAACATGACAATTTTCTTTCTACAACTTTCTAAACACAGATAGTATTATTCTACAAGAGCATTATGATGAGAACTAGCAAATATAACTGCACTTAAGTATATTCCTTTTGAAGTGCAGTTAGATCCCTGCTTGAAACTATGCTTTGCCTGAAGGCCAAAGGGTGGTTTTACAATACTAGTTAAATAGCATTTACTGTATGGTGAAGTCCATCTGAGTTACATCCCTTTGGGAGGATTTATGTAGACTTGTTGCTACTTTTGGAGCTGCTTGTCCCTGAATTTGTCATAGTGAACAACCCAGTGTCTGTTAATCTGAGTTTCTTCTTCGGAGGTGTCTTCAGTGTCCCAGATCGTTCTTTTACTTTGTATTCTAAAGTGCTGTGAGGTACACCATAAATCCCTTGTGCTTTAGAGACACTCATTTTTCCACTCATCACCATTGTAATAGCTTCTTCCAAAATGTCATGATCGTATTGCCGATAACGGCCACGCTTTTTTCTTGGTTGTTTACTGTCTTTTAGACTAATATGATCCTGACTATCACTTTCAGATGGCACATCAATTGTGCCATTTTTTACATTAAGACATAGCGGAGAAAGGTCTCCACGTAGTAGGTAGGAATCAACACTAGAATGAGTTAAAGGTAAAGAACATTCAATTTTACTCTGCTTGGGCAGGATAGTTTTGAGTTTTTGAAGAGCTGATCCTTCCAGCAGCGAGGAGGTCTTTGATACCTGGTACATAACATCGAGGAGGCCACAGCTGTCAGACTGGGTTTTGGGCACAGAGCTTGCTCGTACCTGAGGGATTTTTAACTGAACAACAGAGCTACTAACACTTTCTCTATGAAGGTTGTCACTTTTTTCTTTTAGTTGTGTAACCATTCTTTGCAGGGTTAATTGATGGAGGTAACTGGAAGCAGTGGGGAACTTCAACTCTGAGGTTTCTAGATGTGAGAGTTTTCGGTATGTGCTGCATTGATCAGGACTATGTTCTGCCTGAGCTCTGGCCCACAATGCAACTTTTTGTAGAAGAGCATTCGGTTCCCCAAAGGTCTTCGATAAACAACCTTCTCTGGTGTCTCTGGTTTTACTTTTCAATGGTACTGCTCCTCCTGATAAGGCTTCCAAATGAAAAAGTAAAGTCTGGTGAGGTATTCCATAAAGTATGGCTGCTTTATTCATGTCCAATGCCCCTGACTGAATGTCTTTCAAGGCCTTTGAAAGCAAACCATCTGCAAATTCAGCACTTCGTTTCACGTGCTCTTCAGTGTTTTTCTGTCGTCTCCTAGGATGGATGGAATGAAACGATGGTAAGCTGACGCATGAGACTGGCACACAGCTATGGAAGGGAAGGGTCCACTCCTTTATTACAGGCTTGCTTGGGTAACATCACTGCTTCTCTCACTGTTTAAGTTTTTTGAGTTCTGGCTGTTATTGCTTAAAGTTGTAAAATTACAGTTCTGGTGGGCAGTGCAAATGTTTGATTACAATTCTAAAGCAGTCTCGGCAAGAGCTTTATGTTACAGTTCAATATTTTTGTCAATATTTCTTGAAGTTGTTATCTCGTGATAGTTGCTTGCAAAACAAAAGTACAACTTTCACAGTTTTAGAGCTTCAATTAATGTCCTTTTCAATTTACTAAGTCCTAAAGCAATGTGTTAGTAGAATAGTGACGTTACCGCTAAACAAGTAATAAAAGAGTCAACCCTCTTTTGTTTCCAGGCAGGGTACTGCAATCACAATATGTTAAGAACTTTTCCAAAATATTGCACAAAACATGAAGCACAAGCCACATTAACACTGCACAACAACAATTTACAGTGACAATCCAAATGTGACATTTTAGAACTAATATTTTTAAACACATCCAGGTTAAACAGATAAGGATGCCAATTTTAGTTTTGGCCACATGCCATTACTATTAACATTTATTTTGCATTTTTTAAAAAAAAGAAAAATATACAAAGTCATTACAACTGTTCCAATATCAATACATTTGTCCTAAAGGTACAACTTTCTTGGAGATTGCTTAGAAATACCTTAAGTGCCAGAAGTGTCAATATAAATTAGAATAGTTGTAAATTCCAAAGAGTACATTAATTATTGAACAAAAACATGTCTGCATCTAACTCAGGACATTTAATATTAATAGGCATTTCTTTCAGATATTCATAATTACTTATAGTTAAGTTTTATTTGAATCAATTTTTTGAAATACAATTAATGGATACAAATATTACATCAGTCTATTGTCAAGAGTAGAAAATTATGGAAGGTAATGTTCAGAGAAAGATACATATAGAAACAGGTCTTTGGCCCACTGAGTCCTCATCAAACATTAATATCCATAAACACTAATCCGATATTAATTCCATTTTATTATCCTGCATTCCCACCATTTCCCCCATATTCTATCATCTACACACAAGGTACAAATTTAAAAGTGACCACCTAACGTACCAACATGCACATTTATGGAATAAGAGAGGAAACTGAACTACCCGAGGGACAACCTATGTGATCACAAGGAGAATGTGCAACCTCAACACAGAGCACAAGTAGTCAGAATTGAGGCAGCAGGTCTACAAGCTGAACTCACTACACCAATATCAAGTTGAAAAAAATCCCAACTGCCAGCACTTCTGATCCAAGAGATTTTCAGCATGATTCCTGTTAATAGGATAATACTTAGAAATTATTAAGGTAGTAAATGTCTGTATTTGTTCGTCCCTTCTACAGGGATTGGGAAATAATTTACTCAAATAATTTTTATTCCTTCTGAAGAAGTTTTAATATTTTAAAATAGGATAATCAAAATGCTTTTGGAGCATCTAGACAAACTTTCCTTCAACTGTTTAATTCAATATTAAACAATAAACATTTGATTACCATTTAGATATAATGGGCTCGAATCTTGTGTTTGGTGTTTGTACCCACTCCCCTGAAAAGAGGATTTTTTGACCTGACAAATTTCATTTTTCCTTCTATATACTGTACAATTCCTGACCTAATGAATGTTTCTGACATTTTTTTTTAATTTGTTATAAATATTCCAATCCTGGAAGGAAAGGGAAAACATAAGATACAGTACAATTAGGCCATATGATCTCTTGTTCTGTTATTCAGCAAGATAATTTCCAATCTTCAACCTTGATTACATTTTTCTATCCATTTCTTATATCTCTTGATACCTAAACATTTATTAATCTTTCTAAAAAAAATCTCAATAATTAAGTATTCACTGGCCTCTCAGTTTACATAATTCTTGATTAATGATAAATTAACAATAGCAGTGGCCCAGCAATTGTGCAATGTCTGGAATATGACACCAGACACAGCACATCTGATTTGATGAAAACCAGCCATCTGAATTACTAATATAAACAAACATTACAGAGCTACCATATCCGAATCAGGACATATACACTGTTTTAATTTATATTCTCCTTCTCCTTTCAACCTCAATTTAAACTATTAATAAATTATAGCAAATACAAATCCTGAACATATTTAGACTAATACACTTTGAAATTGGTATCTTGTGCCAATTTTCTATTATTTATTATTTAAGATTCAGTCTCTTCTACATTGCCGATTTCTTTGGTGATATTTTGCTATATACCAATAATGAGTCCATAGCACTACTAGAAGCTTCCAGTTAACCTCCACTTTATTTCTCTATATCATCCAAATCCCTCTGTCCAGATTTTCATATACTGTTTCAGTAATATTCACCAAGTTCAAGGAATGAGATCTTCTTTCTGTGGTATTCTTAAGGTAGAACCATGGAAGATTAAAACACAGAAACAAGCCCCTTCTAGTCTGTGCTGGACCATTTTTTTTGCCTTGCCCACTGACCTGCTCCCAGTCTATAGCCCTCCATACTTCTCTCATCCATGTACCTGTCCAAATGCTTAAATGTTAAAATTGAGCCCACATTCACCACTTCAGCTGGCAGCTCGTTCTATACTTCCACCACTCTGTGTGAAGAATCTCTGGTTTGTATGTCACCTACCCTCAGAGGAAAAAAGCCTATCTACATTTACTCTATCTATCACCCTCATAATTTTAAATACCTCTAACAAATCTCCCCTCATTCTTCTATGCTCCAGCTTTAGATCTAATCACCCCAACGCGCATTAGGGTTATTAATATAAAACCACAGAAATTTGATTACAGATACAATGTGATTGAACCTTGTGTTTGGAGTTCCCTTCATAGTTTTTCAAGTAAATGTACCCATTCCCCTACAAGAAGATTTTTGACCTGACAAATTCCATTTTTCCTTCCACATATATCCTAACCTCAACAGTAGCTGCTCGTTATGGAAGATATTTGCACCATTTATTGAGGATGCAGACGGTGTGGACTTGTGCCTCATTTTGATATGCAGCAAGTAGGTGGTTCTCAAACAAAAGGCTGCTATCTTTGTTCCTCCATATTCAAGTTACAGTGACATTGCCCTGCTAGATGCCACTTGTGATGAAGTGCTTTGGGAGATTAGTTATGCAGCAAATTAACTATCTCAGGAAGAATCTGGACCCACTTCGGTATGCCCATCATCACAATAGGTTAAAGGTAGATACCACCTCACCCACCCTCCACTCTGTAGTAATCACTTACACCACAGAAACACCTACAACTCTATGCTCAACACCATTACCCCAGCAAAACATGACCAAGATAAAGAACTGGATGCTGGACTTCCTCATCGGCAGACTAGCAATACCACCTTCACCGCACTGACCATAAACACAGGGGCACACCAAGGTTACGTACTTGGTCCCACACTCTTAATCCTTGTACACCCATACTGTGTAACTAAGTTCAGCACCAACTCTATCTTAAAATTAATTAACATTACTATTGTTGGCCAAATAACTGGAAATGACAAGTCAGAATACTGGAGATTGAGAATCTGGTGGGTGGTGCCATAATAACAATTTTGGTCAATAAAGCCAAGGAACTTACTGCTCATTTTAGGGTGGCGAAGTTGGGGCACCACACATCTGTCCACAGTGATGGGAAGGAGGTGAAGAGAGACAGAACCTTCAAGTTACTGGGAGCCAATATTTCAGAAGACTTTTGTGGGGGACAGCACATTGAGGCAACCATGAGAAGGGACACCAACACTTCTACTTTTCAAGGAATGTGAGGAGATTTGGCATGTCCTTGAATACTCTGTCAAGCTTCTGTGATTGCATCACTGCCTGGTTTGGCCATTTAAGTGCCCAGAAACACAGAAGGCTGCAAACATAGTTCTAGGTACAACTCAGGCTCTGACCTCCCATTCACTGCAGATATCTGTGTGAGCTAAAGAAGGCAGTTGACATCATAAAGGAGACCCAACAACCTCTCTCACTGCTAGCTTTGGGCAAAAGGTACAGAATCCTGAAAATCAGCACCTCTAGGTTCAAGAAACTTAAAGAAACCCAGACTTTTGGACCTCCCCTTGGTATAATAATCATAGTGTATGTACTTCGACTAATTTGTATGACAGTAGTAACTCCATCATCAACAATTCCTTCACTTTACTATTCTGCATGTGACCAGATACATTTCATTTAGACAGTTTACATCGCAACTGATCTGTGTTAACCTTTATGTTTAAAAGCGGCAATTCTTTTATAAAAATGTCTTAGTGAATTATAAAGTTAAAATATTTGTATTGTATCTGTATTCTTAGTAATTTAGCTGTGGGTTGGTACAGGGTCACACACATGTCACAACACATTTACAGAAAACCATTATTTTCTGAGAAGAGTGTTCATTCTTGAGTGGACTGCCTTCGACAGACAGGGCTAATGGATTTCAGGTGGGTCTTAATTATTCAAGAACTGCTGAGGAAGCCATCTGTTTTTAATCAAAGCCACTTAAGCCTCTTGAACAGAGATGAGGTCAAAGGTTGTTATCGATATGGAATGGTTTTAAAAAAGGAACAGAATTTTCATAGAAATAAAACTGATGGTCATGTGGTTTCCAAGAATCGGGACTCACCTTGGATGTAATCGTCACATGATTTGGAGAAATGTATTACCGAATTCAGACATTTTGTATTCAATTTTGGAAGAGTACACAAGCCAAAACCCCTGTGACACAGAGGTTGAAAACTTGTGAAAGACAGGGTTAAGTTAAAGTAACCAGAAATGGTGCTGCTGTTGTGTGCTACTCTTGGGAAAAGGGGAACACAGAATCAGTGGCTTTTGAAATAATGAAGACCATTTCATTGTCTCTTTAGAAAAGAGGACAGATTTCTATTGGGTCTATTTTTAATCCTTCGTTTAATCCTTGTCTGGTTTGTGACTTCACCATGGCAGAAAATACCCACAGGGTGAGTAAAAAGGCCTGAATATTTAAAAGTGCTTTATAATTATTTCTGAACTGAGAATTTAAGACCTTCAAGCAAGACTAAAATGATGCTAAACTTTTAAAGATTGACTTTTCACGATGCACACTTAAATTTACACATAGTGGAGTTAAGTTTAGAGATAAATAAAAAATATTATGTTGTTAATAGTTTAATTAAAAACTATTATTTTGAATTTACCATTTTCTGGTAGATTTTCCATTGCTGTTCCTGTATTAGTGCTAACAAAGTCCCTTTAGTCCCAAGCAAAATTTAAAAGGGTTGTTAGTTTGTAATACCATACTTAATGAAATCATCCATTGCTAAACCCTCTTTTCACTTGCAACACTTCATTCAACTTCTATAGAACAACTTACACCACTCCCCAATTCATCTTGTTTGTTTAGGTCTGTATTTGCTTAACTATTGTTCTAGAAAATCTTCCAAGTCCTCAGCCACAACATTAACTCTGCATAAATATTGCCTGATAGGCAACACTACCATGTTTTGTAATAATTTTACCACTTCAGAAACCTTGCCAATAATTTATTATATATCCCACACTAGACTTTGTAACACATTAAGTAAAAGTAACAGTCAAAATAGAGGTTAAAAAATAATCAATCCAGAACTTCCAATGGGAAGGCATTTATGAAGGGAAACTAATTCAAGTGTTACAGGGTATATTATATTTTATATATTAATGTGTCTTTGGAGGAGATGGATTATAGGGGGTTTAGAGTAGGTCACTTCACACACAGACATTGTCATTTTGCAGGGGATATGTCATTTGGAGTGAAGGAGCTTTGCTGAAAGAGGGACTTCATTGCAGAAACTTTGAAGTATGCCTATGCAGACTTCACAAGAAGGTGTTAATTCGACAGTTGCTGTGGAGTAAATAGATTATTGTCTTTAAAGCAACAGATGACCTAGCATTAGATCGGTGCCAGCAATCTATCTGGTTGCAGTTTGCTGTTCTAGTTGGGGTCGTGTGGTTTTGCAAGTGGCGTGGGGGGGTGGGGTGGGGAAGAGAGGGGGGGGGGGTTAAGTTAGGTTAACAGTAACAAGTTATTGATCTTGTTATTATGTTTGAAGAAAATGAAAAGAAACCTTTGTTTAAATAACCATTGTCTTAGTGAATTTCTATTGCTGCTGGGTTTTGGAGTCCTCTGGGATTGTAACACAAGCCACAAGTTATCTGCCCAAAAATGACAAACTAAATCAGCCGTGTTTTTTTAGACATGCATTAATGACCACAGTTCGTTTCTTACCAGAAGCTTGCAGCTAAAAGAGCAAGAGGGACAATTTGACCAACATATCATGGTTGGATTTAAAAACTCAAAAAAATTGACAGAGCTATTACTTAACTGGTATGGCATCCATTTTTTATTAAAAAGACCAAAATTTAAAACATTTATGTCAATAATTTTATAAAATACACAAGAAATAATGGGATGACTATTGCTAAGATCTGAAAGTGAACAGAGCGACGTGAACTTCCACAGATGCTGTACTTCTTAGGCTGAGTCTGCACCAACTAATGGTGCAAATATGGAAAGCCCTTGTGGTTTGACTCTATATTTTAAATAAATAATTGAAAATTTTTAAACAAAAATATTTAAATTTTGATGGATCCTGAATGATTGTAAATGTTTATGATCAAAGATATTCATAAGGTAGATATATAATAGAACATTGTCAGATTTATTCAGGACTATGGACCCTTATGAATTTATATGCACCAAATGGTGATAATGAGAAATTTATTCGAGAAATATTCCTCAACTTAGCAAATGCTTATAAAAATATTTTAGCAAGTGGAGATTTAGATTTTTGTTGGACCTAGCATTAGATCGGTCAACTAGAGTAGTGATAAGGGCAAAACCCACTTTGGCATTAATGAGAGAACTGAATTCAATAGATGAATGGAGAATACATCCAAGAGAAAGACTATTCTTTTTATTCAGACATAATTCTTGTTCTAGAATTGATTTATTTTTAATGTCAGAACAGTTACAAGGTAGGATTATTGAAGCTGAATATAAAGCGAGAATTTTATCAGATCACTCACCTTTATTAATGACAGTTACATTGTGTCACAAACAAGAATTGTTTAGAGATGGAAATTCGACTCTGTTGTTAAAAAGACCAGATTTTTGTGTTTTCATTAATGACAAATTCAAATATTTTGACAGACTATTTCTAATTTTGTTAATAATACATTTATTATATGGGATGCTCTGAAAGCATTTTTAAGATGACAAATTCTAAGTTATACTTCTAAGATTAAGAAGGATTATATAAGAGAGTGGAACAATTGGACAAAGATACTATATTTGGAAAAGACGTTCAAAGGAGAGGCTCTGAGGATAAATGTAGACAATGTATTAATAAAAACTTCAGTATAATACATTGCAAACATATAGAACAGAAAAAGCAATAATAAGAACTAAATCAGGTAGGTGAAAGAGCTCATAAAATGCTTTCTTGTCAGTTAAAAGCAGAACAGATCTCAAGAACGATTAATGCAATAAAAACCGATTTCAATGCAATTAGTTCTAAACCTCAAAAAAAATTAATGAGACTTTTAAACAATTTTATTCTAAGCTATATCAATCTGAATCACAAAAAGATGATAATAAAATAGAAGATGTTTTGTCACAAATAAGGCTTCCAAGGTTAAACTTAGACCAGGTAGAATTGAATGCTCCTTTCACTCAAACTGAGGTGAGGGAAATATTGAGTTCATTGCAAAGTAACAAGTCTCTGGAAGAAGATAGTTTTCCCACCCAAATTTTACAAAGAATTTAAAGATTTATTGATTCCTCGATTTATGGAGGTACTACATCAGGCATCACAAATGCATACTCTCCCAGAATCTTTTTCAACAGCGATAATTACTGTGATACCAAAAAAAGATAGGGATCCGTTAAAACCATCATCCTAAAGACCCATTTCATTGCTAAATTGAGATATTCATAAGCTGAATTCTCAGGTTTCTTGACATTATTTTGATATTCTTACAAATGTCCTATCCGTCTGTCTCAAAAACCACATTCAGGTCTACTTTCCATGATCTTTTAAGACGCAACAGATGTTTATCTCCTGATATTTATATTAAGGCTAAATAATAAAATGGGGCTTTGTGACTTTTACCGTATGCAGTCAATACAGTAGACAGCATTGCAGCAACTTCGGGGAGTTGCTGTGTAGAACCAAAAGTTGTGTGTAGCACATGACGCAGTTAAAGATATCTCCAAAATTGTGACCTCTAGATATTATACTGTTGGATTAATTGATCAAAAGATTTTAAACTGCCATCATTATAAAGGTCTCCCAATTATACCTTTCCCTTGCCATTCCCTCCACAAAAAAGGGGACTTAACAATACACAACTTTGGATTCATCCAAATATTCGAGGCTTCATTCAAAGATAAATTACATTTAAATAATCTGGCTAATTTATCCCAGAACAAATGCATATGCAATATAATTGGATGAGATCTTGCCTTGGGAGGTAACTTGATAGTTTAAGATGCTGCACAGTTTCTATTGGACTCCAACAAGGTTTTATAGATTAGGGTTGAAAAATATCCCTGAATGCTCGCGTCGTGATGCGGATAAAGGGGACTTAGTACATGCGCTTTGGTCTTGTATCAGAATTCAAGAATTTTGGATTACGATACACAAGTATACTGGTTAAGTTTCAGGTATTCAAATTCCTTTTCACCCCAGACTCTTGGTCCTGGGAAACACATTTGGGTTATTTGGGGATAAATATTCTCAAAATTAGATTCAGACAAGTATAATAGTAGGAAGTCAAATTATGCTCAGAGGTTGGAAGAATTTGGGGGGTGGGGAATCATCATTTCAGGAACGGACAAAGTGTCAGCATTTGACCGCATGTTTCATGAACTGTTTGATAAAATGGACATCTATGCACAAGAAATGGGGCAAATATCTAGGTTTCGTGGGGCGGGGGTGGGCAGAGAATAGTGTTGTTGTGAAGACTAATAAATGGCACTTTCTTTATTTACGGTCTAAATAGACAAATATGGTTATTATATTGATATTTTTTGCTGCCATGTTTGTTTCTATTTTATGGATAAGTTTATGTTTTATAATTTATGACATTCATAACTTTAACAGTGACTCAAGGGTTTGGGTAAACTTTTTTTATAAAAGAATGATAAAAAATTTAAATCATACAAAAATAAATATTCATAAGCATTCAATTTAAACAGATTTGATAGCTGGCAAGCTGGTGACACAGCCTCAATATTCTTGACTGCTCCTTTTTGTATATATTTTGTGTGTATACCTTTGACATAAAAGTACATCAGCAAAAGTATCTTGATCAACTGTCCTTCTTGTGATCCTGCTATAAAATTATCAATAATAAAGTGAGTAAACATTAAATATTTGGAAGTATCTGATGCAGAGAAAACAAAGCCATCTAAATGATCTTGCCTGCAATTGGCCAAAACAGTGGTTTTCAAACTGCCCGCCTAAACTCACATTCCACTTTAAGCAATTCTTATGCCATAAGTGCTGTGATTAGTTAGGAATTGCTTAAGGTGGAATGTGAATGGAAATAAAACGTTTGAAAACCACTGTTTTAATCGTACCTAATTGACTTGTTAGGTGCACGGTTTCATAACTCAAAAGGAAATGGGCCAATGACAAATTTCTCAAGCAAAATATTTCAGTAACAATTGGGTCTAGAGCAGTGGTTTTCAACCTTCCCTTACCAATCACAGAGCACTTATGGCATAGGGAAAACTTAAGGTGGCATATGAGTTTAGGGGACAGTTTGAAAACTTCTGGGCTAAAAGGTGTCATAATTAAGGGCAGAGACTCAATAATTCAATTGTTACCAAAAAAAATTGAGACTGGGGTGTAAACAATAGATATAAACATAACATTATGAATGCAATTTAAATTAATGCCTCCAGTAGAAGACAATGATGCAAAGTATTCCAAGGTCCATGGCAAATTTCCTGTATTCACAGAAACAGAAATTATATAGTTTAAAGCACCAATATAGAAATATGAAAGAATTCTCCACATGATCTTTATCAATCAGATAGTATGGAAGAATATAGAGTATTTTCTTCATATGAGACATCAGTTCAAATTTCAATGTTTCTAAACTTGAACTCAGAATATAGCCTGGCTTTCTTTTCCACAACAATAAGAGCACTTAACTCTCGCGCATGCACCAACCGAATTCCAATATGCGAACCCACTGCACATGCACCAACTGAAGACTCACGCTTGCGCACAGTAATCAAGATGACCACACCTAGCTTATGGACCCCAGGACGCCATCTAACAAAGTAAGTGCACACATTTTGGCTCTTACGTGCCCTCTATCCTCTGTTATAGTTTGTCAAATACAACATTTGATTTAAAAGTTTACTTTAAGGCTTCAGTACTCCATGCGCATGGGAAAATTTCCGACTTACGTCCATTTCAAGATACTACCGATCCTTCAGTCCCAATTACAGTCGTAAGTCGGGAAGTATCTGTAGTCTGTAATAATTATAGATTATTTCAGCCTTTTAGAATGGTCTAGCCATCCATACATTAACAGTAGGGGCTGTATCATAACCTTGCATTAAGTAAGAATCATTTGTATTCTTAAAACAAACAAAATGTGTTTCATGGCTAACGAGCTTTCTGCTTGTACTGCTCCCAACCTCCCTCCTTATCAGTTTTGGTAACCTTCTATATCTGGCTGGCATAGCACAACCTTAACAGCAAATTGGCATTATGCCAAGGACCTGCTCCAGAATATCCTGATAACCAAAGCTGGTTGGAGTTAAAAAAAAAAATCATTTGAAACAGGAGTCCCTTATTTAAAAAACATTTTAAAATGCCTCTAGATACAATATCTTAAAGCAGTGGTTCTCAACCTTTTTCTTTCCACTCACATACCACTTTAAGTATTCCCTACGCCATAGGTGCTCTGTAATTAATAAGGGATTGCTTAAGGTGGTATGTGGGTGGAAAGAAAGTTTGAAATTCACTGTTTTAATTGTACCTAATTGACTCGTTATGTGCACGGTTTCATAATTCCAAAGGAAATGGGCCAATGACAATTTTTCTCAAGCAAAATATTCCAGTAACAATTGCGTCTCGAGCAGTGATTCTCAAACTTACCTTCCCACTCACATCCACCTTAAGCAATCCATTACAAATCACAGAGCATCAATGGCATAAGGATTAAAGTGGAAAGAAAAAGGCTGAGAATCACTATCTTAAAAGCCTTTCATAATAAAGAATAAAAATTTTAAATGGAAAATAATTAGCTGAAAGCAATCACCAAGAAGTATGTTAAATTGAAGCAACCTAAAAATTATATTTTGCATTTTCCAGGTCAAGATTTCCTAGTGAAATGAATAGCATTACTGATCTGATACAAGGTCTGACTGGTAAAGGGTAGGAGAAGCTGATTTCCCAAAGTAATTCTGAGAAATCCTTGAAAGATATTTTCTGCTGTTAAGTGCATGTGAAGTCCAACACAGAAGTATCTACCTTTCAATAATTCTAAGCTTGGGACTTTAATGCTCCACCACCAGTATTCACACATTTCAGCCCATTATTTATGAACGTAGTTGTAATAGATAATTTTCACACAAGATCCATAACCATGAGACACAATTAGTTTTGTTTTGAGAATACTGGCTGAAGATTGAACGTTGCCTTGTAATTTGTACCCTCTCTTCCTTAAATACTTTAACAAGACTTTGTTCCAACCCAAAAAGGATGACAAATAATATTCAATAAATTTGGAAGTCAATTTTCTTCATACAGTACCTTGTGACAAATACAGCATTCCCAAATATAAAACACCCCTCAAATCAATATGAAAAAATTACAAAGGATCAAAATTTAAACAAATCATTTTTCTTTCATAAGATCATACCCAAACTAAGGAAGTTTCTGTATATTTACTTGAGCTGAGATTAAGCTTTGAAAATTACAGAGGCGAAAAGAGTCTTTTTTACACTTCTTCCCGCAAGTTCCTTGTGGTGGTGGATGGGGTAGAGGGAAAGACAGAGAGAAGAGATCGAGGCCATCCACAGTTGCTGCAGATGTCTGACGAGCCATCCTGAAAGTTAACTTGTAGAAAGTGGGTGGCCTGGACAAGCTTCTGGATGTAACTGGAAGAGCTGTGCAAACTAGCTGGTGCGAGTGTCCATGGACATCTTTAACTTATCCCTATAACAAACAGAAGCGTCTTAAGAAGGCCACTATCATCCCAGTGCCAAAGAAAAACATAAAGGGCCTACATGACTACCAACAGAGGTTGTGACATCTACCATTCTGAAGGAATTTGAAAGACTGGTCATGCCTCACATAAACCCCAGCCTCTCTCCCAGCCTTAACCCAATTTAATTCCCTGGCCTTCCACTCAGCTCCAAAGAATCTGGTCAACGAGATTACTTTTCATCAACCACAGCTCCTCTTTCAACATCATAGTCCCAAGTGAACCCATCTCCAAACTTTGAAACCATGGCCTCAGCACCCCACTCTGCAACTGCATCCCCAATTTCCTGTCCAGTTGGCCTCAAGCAGCAAGGATCACTCTCACTACTCTTCCATGATCACACACTGGTGATCTGCAAGGCTGCTTATTCAGCCCCCTACTGCACT
This sequence comes from Narcine bancroftii, assembly GCF_036971445.1. NCBI lineage: Eukaryota > Metazoa > Chordata > Chondrichthyes > Torpediniformes > Narcinidae > Narcine > Narcine bancroftii. Next base: position 130,749,189 of record NC_091471.1, on the reverse strand, counting down.
CCTGCACTAAAAACACAATGAAGTGCTAGAGGAACAAAGGCAATCTTATGGAGACAAATCTTACCCAGCATTTTGGTGTATTTTTACTACAATCACAGCATCTGCAGATGCAGATCTTCACTCTATACTCCCCCCATACACCCATGAAGACAAGCCAAACACTGCTGCAACTCTATCTATAAATTTGTAAGTGACTCTGGATTTTAAACAACAATGAAAGGGAGATAGATTGTTGCCCGGACAATAATCCCTCAATCTTAGCAACACTAAGGAGCTAGTCATTGGCTTCAGGAAGAGGAATGGAGCTCACTCTCCAATGGTGAGATGGAGATTGCTCTGTTCCTTGAAGTCTCCGACTATCTGACCTGGACCAAGTACTTCAATGCAACAGGCAAGAAGGCACACCAATGCCTCTACTATTGGAGCCTGAGAAAATTTGGCCTGTCTCCAGCATTCATCAACAACTTTCACAGATACATCAACAACAGCATCATGTCAGGATGCATCACTGCGTGTGCAAGAGCTGCTCTATCCAGTCTGGAAACTGCAGAGAATGGTGAATGCAGCTTAAGCTATCACGTTCCATCCAATGCATCAAAAAAGGAGCCATCATAAGAAAGGACTCATCCCGCCCCAGCCATGTTCTCTTCTCCTGTTGGGAAGAAGATTCAAGAGTATGAAATAAAGCACCATCTGATTCAAGGACAGTTATTTTTCCTGCCATTATTAGGCTACTGAATGAATGTCACACCTGTATAATAATGTTGCTCTTACTCTGTTCAAATTGATCTCTCAATGTAATTCCACTGCATTTACTGTGTGTCATGTTGTTATATTTGTGTATAGACTTGCTGGGTGGTATGCAAAGCAATCCTTTTCACTATACCTCAGCACAAGACGATAAATGCAAGCTTCAATCTGAAAAGAAGAGGGATCCACAACAGTAACTAGGTAGGAACATGCGATGCACCATATTTGGAAAGAGTATATGTCCACGACTAGAGTGGGCAAATGAATGAGAACAAAGAAACAAAAGGAGTAGGAAATCTAAATATCAAAACAGAGCTCCTGTGATTTTGGAAACTATTCAACCTTCTATGCAAGACACAGTTTTTAATGAGCAGCATAGAATGGGTATTAAATGTTTTTTTTTAAAGACTTTTTATGGACAAGTTTTGCACCCTTTGAACAATTGGTTGTAAAATTTAATTTATCTAAAGTTCTTTATTTAAAAAGATATTTACAAATTAGGCATTTTGTTAAATTCTAGATTCCTAATTTTCCTGGAATTCACGAGGCGAATATTCTTGATACATTTTTTGAACTACAAACTCTTTATAAAGGTTTATTTACAACAAAGTGACTAATTTAAGACCAGCCTTGTTAATTAAAATCAAGGATGCCTGGGAGGAAGATTTGAACCTTTTAATGTCGAATGAGGTGTAGAATGCTTTTCTTAAACTGATCAACACTACAACCTTTTGTGCACGGCATTGTCTGTTGCAATTTAAAGTGGTTCATAGAGCATAAATGTCTAAAGTTAAACTGTCTTGTTTTTATCTGGAAATAAATCCTCAATATGACAAATGGGGTAAAGGATGAGTGTTAGGACTGTGTGTTGTTGGGAGTGCCAGATGTGGGAGGTCCTGGAGTCTTCCAGACTCCCGGATGTCCATATCTGCACTAGGTGTGTCGAGCTGCAGATTCTTAGGGACCGTGTTAGGGAACTAGAGCTGCAGCTCGATGACCTCAGGCTGGTTAGGGAAACAGAGGAAGTCATTGACAGGAGTTACAGCCAGGTGGTCACGCCAGGGCCACGGGAGGAGGAAAGGTGGGTAACAGTTAGGAGAGGGACAGAAAAACGTAAGGTGCCAGAGAGGAGCCCTATGACTGTAACCCTCAGCAATAAGTATGCCTCTTTGAGTACTGTCGAGGAGGACATCAAAGTTGGGGGGAGCAGCAGTGGCTGTGCCTCTGGCATGGGGTCAGCCCCTGTAGCACAGAAAGGTAGGGAAAGGAAGAGGAGGGCAATAGTGGTAGGGGACTCCATAGTTAAGAGGACAGATAGGGGATTCTGTGGACGCAGCAAGGAGAACCGGATGGTGGTTTGCCTCCCTGGTGCCAGGGTCCGGGATGTTGCTGCTCTTGTCCCGGATATCCTAAAGTGGGAGGAACAGGAGCCAGAGGTCATGGTACATGTAGGTACCAATGACATAGGGAGGAATAGAGAAGAGGTCCTAAAAAGTGAGTACAGGCAGTTAGGTAGGGAGTTAAAAAGAAGGACCGCAAAGGGGGTAATCTCTGGATTACTCCCTGTGCCACGTGACAGTGAGAATAGAAATAGAATGAGGTGGAGGATTAACATGTGGCTGAAGGGGTGGAGTAAGGGGCAGGGTTTCAAGTTTCTGGATCACTGGGACCTTTTTTGGGGAAGATGTGACCTGTACGGTAAGGACGGGTTACATTTAAATCCCTGGGGGACCAGAATCCTGGAAGGGGTATTTGCTAGGGCTACTCAGGATCCTTTAAACTAGAATGTTTGGGGGGAGGGAGCAAAATAGTACAGAGCAGTAAGGAGAAGGTTAGAATGCAAACAAAGAAAGTTTGTAGTAAGTATTTGAATATGGATGGGCAGGTGATAGAGAAAGGAAATGCTCTGGAAGAAGATGAAGAGCAATTGGCAGGAAAAGGAAATAATGTTGTTATTAAAGATGAAGGAAAACAGGGATTAAGAATTGGGAAATCTCTGAAATTCATATATTTTAATGCCAGGAGTATTGTAAAAAAGGTGGATGAGCTGAAGGTGTGGATTGATACTTGGAAGTATGATGTGGTAGCAATTAGTGAGACATGGTTGCAGGAGGGATGTGATTGGCAGCTGAATATCCCTGGGTTTCGTTGCTTTAGGTGTGATAGAGTCGGAGGGGCAAGAGGAGGTGGTGTTGCATTGTTTGTCAGGGAGAATATTACAGCGGTGCTAAGGCAGGATAGATTAGAGGGCTCGTCCACGGAGGCTATTTGGGTGGAACTGAGGAGTGAGAAAGGAGAGGTTACACTTGTAGGGGTGTATTATAGACCACCCGGAGGGGACCGAGACCTAGAGGAGCAAATCTGTAGGGAGATAGTGGATATTTGTGATAAGCACAGGGTTGCAATTATGGGAGATTTTAATTTTCCACATATAGATTGGGAAACACATTCCGTGAAAGGGCTGGATGGGTTAGAGTTTGTGAAATGTGTGCAAGATAGTTTTTTACAACAATATGTAGAGGTGCCGACCAGAGAAGGAGCAGTGTTAGATCTACTGTTGGCAAATGGGATGGGTCAAGTGACGGAGGTTAGCGTTGGCGAGCACTTCGGGTCCAGTGATCCTAATGCCATCAGCTTCAATGTCATTATGGAAAGAGAGAAGGCAGGGCCAAGGGTTGAGGTTTTTGATTGAGGAAAAGCTAGATTTGAGGAGATGCGAAAGGACTTACAGGGTGTGCATTGGGACAATTTGTTTTATAGGCAGGATGTAGTAGAGAGATGAAAGTCTTTTAAAGATCAGATTTTGAGAGTGCAAAAGCTTTATGTTCCTGTTAGGTTAAAAGGAAGGGCAAAAGGTTTGAGAGAGCCGTGGTTTTCAAGGAATATTGGAAACTTGGTTCGAAGAAAAAGGGAGGCGTACATTAGGTATAAGAAGCATGGAATTAAGGAGATGTTTGAAAAATACATTGAATGTAAGAGGAATTTTAAGAGAGGAATTAGGAAAGCTAAAAGAAGGTACGAGGAGACTATAGCAAGCAGGGTGAAAATTAATCCAAAAGGGTTCTACAAATATGTTAATGGTAAAAGGAAAGCGAGAGACAAAATTGGTCCCTTAGAAAATCAGAGCAGAAAACTGTGTGTGGAGCCTAGAGAAATGGGGGAGATATTTAACAGTTTCTTTTTTTCGGTATTCACCAAGGAGAAGGATATTGGGATATGTGAGATAAAAAAAGCGAATTGGGTAAATATGGAGAATACAGTGATTACTAAAGATGTAGTGTTAGGGCTTTTGAGGAATATAAATGTGGCTAAGTCTCTGGGACCAGACAGGATCTTCCCCAGGACATTGAGAGAAGTAAAGGAGGAAATAGCAGAGGCTCTGACGGTAATTTTCCAAATGCCATTAGAGATGGGGATAGTGCCGGAGGATTGGCGTATTGCGCATGTGGTTCCGTTATTTAAAAAGGGTTCAAGGAGGAAGCCTGGCAATTATCGGCCTGTAAGTTTGACGTCTGTGGTAAGTAAATTAATGGAGAAAGTTCTTAGAGATAGTACTTATAAATATCTGGATAGACAGGGTCTGATCAGGAGCACTCAACATGGATTTGTGGGCGGAAGGTCCTGTTTGACCAATCTGATTGAATTTTTTGAAGAGGTGACTAGGAATGTGGATGAGGGTAGCGCGGTGGATGTTGTCTATATGGACTTCAGTAAGGCCTTCGATAAGGTACCACATGGAAGGTTAGTTAGGAAGGTGCAGTCTTTAGGTATAAATTTTGAGATAGTCAAATGGATTGAACATTGGCTGAAGGAGAGAGGCCAGAGAGTGGTAGTGGATAATTGTCTGTCAGGTTGGAGGCCGGTGACCAGTGGTGTGCCTCAGGGATCTGTATTGGGCCCATTGTTGTTCGTTATACACATTAATGATCTAGATGATGGGGTGGTGAATTGGATTAGTAAATATGCAGACGATACTAAGATAGGTGGAATAGTGGATAATGAAGAAGGTTTTCAAGGATTGCAGAGGGATTTGGGCTGCTTAGAAAAGTGGGCTGAAAAATGGCAGATGGAATTTAATGCAGATAAGTGTGAGGTGCTTCATTTTGGTAAGAAGAATCAGAACAGGACATACGTAGTAAATGGGAGAGCATTGATGAATACAGAAGAGCAGAAAGATTTAGGAGTAACGGTACATCGTTCCCTGAAGGTAGAAACTCATGTGAATAGGGTGGTGAAGAAGGCTTTTAGTATGCTGGCCTTTATCAATCATTGCATGGAATATAGGAGTTGGGAAGTGATTTTGAGATTGTATAAGGCGTTGGTGCGGCCTAATTTAGAGTTCTGTGTGCAGTTCTGGTCGCCTAATTATAGGAGGGATATAAACAGAGTGGAGAGAGTGCAGAGAACATTTACCAGAATGTTACCTGGGTTTAAGCATCTAGAGTACTGGGAAAGATTGGGCAGATTAGGTCTTTATTCTTTGGAGCGTAGAAGGTTGAGAGGGGATTTGATAGAGGTATTTAAGATTATGAAAGGGATAGACAGAGTGGATGTGGATAGACTATTTCCGTTAAGAGTAGGAAAGATTGAAACAAGAGGACATGAGTTAAGAGTTAAGGGGCAGAGGTTTAGAGGTAACATGAGGGTGAACTTCTTTACTCAGAGAGTGGTAGCAGTGTGGAATGAGCTTCCGGGAGAAATAGTGGCGGCAGAGTCAATTGTATTATTTAAGAAAAGGTTGGACAGGTATATGGATGAGAAGAAGGTGGAGGGTTATGGTCATTGAGCAGGTAGGTGGGACTAGAGAGGAGTGTTTGGTTCGGTGCGGACTAGAAGGGCCTAATGGCCTGTTTCCGTGCTGTAATTGTTATATATGTTATTATATATATGTTAAAATAGATGCCTCTTTAATTCACATGTTCTGGTCCTGCTCCAGCTTAGAAAAAATTTAGAACAAAGTTTTTCAAACTCTATTGGTTACTTTTAAATTAAAATTGGAACTTAACCCTTTAATAACTGTATTTGGAATACTTCATTACAACGATGTTATATTAACTTCAAGTCAATGTCGCATTTTATCCTTTTCTTCGTTAATCGCCAGATGAGTAATTTTGATTAAATGGAAAGACAATATTTCACCTACACATCACAATGGCTAAAGGATATTAACTGTTGTTTAAACTGGAAAAAATTAGATATGCTGTCATTGATCAAACATCAAATTCCAAACAATATGGGGCTTGTTTATAGACTACCATCATAACCAAAGAGTTAGTGTTGATTTGGAATTTTTCACATGGTGCTGTCTCTCTCCAAGATTATGCCACTTGAATTTTTTTTTAAATGTCAACCTTCAACCGTGCTATTTAGAATTTTTTTTTGTTAGGTCCTATTGTATCATTATGTTTATGCTATTGTGCCTTCTGAATTTCTACATATGATCATTGTAACTTTTTAAAACTAGTTCTGTAGCCCATATCATAATTGTATTGCTCATTTTTTTCTATTGAATATCAATAAAAATATTTTAAAAAGAAATGGAAACTATGAAATAAATTCCTTTTTAATTACAAATTTCCTTGTAAATACTCCCCTTCAGAGACTCATATTTTGGCTTGAGAAATTCACATGCGGAACCTTTGTATATTAAAGAAAATGTCTTCTCAATCAACTCTAAATAGTAGCACATTTGATATGAATATTCAAACGCTTAAAGATGGAAAAATTGTTCCAGGTTTGCCACTTCAGCGACTAACCTTTCTATCCTCTAAAATATAGGAACATTATAAATCTCCACAGATTAAATTACTTTTTGAGTACACCTAGTTTTATCTCTCAATTTTCCATCTATGTAATTCAATGACTTAGTGATTATGAATGTAATTTTACCAACACTTGAGTTTGGGCAATTTCCTTCATTGTCTTGATTCTGACAAATTCTCCATCTACAATGGTAATGTGAACTGCATTATATGAACACTTGGAATAGAATATTTAAGAATTCAGGAACAACAAAGCTAGAGTGCTTAATGATCAAAGAAAATTCAAGTCATCAGAATATGAAAGGAAAATAAAATATATGGGCTATGTCTTGGTGCTTTTATTTTAATATGCATCACAAGGAGAAAACCCATAATACTATTATTTTAAAAATATCAGAAATGAAAATAACTGGATAAACCAACTGGCACTGATGTTTGACACTTCTGGCACTTTAAAAGTTTTCAGACGCCGCCAAATAATTTTGTAAATGTGAAAGAAGCATTCATAGCATTTTTGTGCACCCCTTATGCACACAAACCACTAACAAAGTGGAGTACAGGTTGTGCAATAATCTATCACGCAAGTTGCCTTCAAATTCTCAAACATTAATAAAATTCAAGTCAGTAAACTGTTGGAACTTTTTTTACTGTTCATTGCAATCAAACCTATTGGCATTATATTTATCCCTGCTTCAAAACAAAACACCTATTGAATAAAGTTAAATGAAATGTTATAGCATTTAAGTTTACTTGTCAGTTAGAAATCTATCAGCAAAAAATTCACATCAGAATCTTTTTAAACAAAATGAAAATGAACTCAAACTCATCTAGCTTGTCGTTAGAAATTTCCCTTTGCAAAAAAATGAATGAAATTTAGTCGACTTCACCAGCAAAACCTGGGTGATATACTAACAAGTAAACTGGTAGCTACTTTGTTACTAATGCCATTTCTGGGAAGGAGGAAGGGCCCATTTTCTACTTAGGATATTTAATTATTAATTTCATATATTTCTTATGGCCTGTTTTTGCACGGATTCTAACATCCATCCCCCCCCCCCCCCCCCCCCCCCCCAACGGTCTTGGCATTCCACACATACAAAGCTTCTAGACTTCTTGCATGTTGCAAATTTTAACAATTGAACATCTTCCAGAGGATGGAATAGATCAGATATTAAAAGTTTAAGAAGCCTTAATATTCAACCAGTAAACTTAAAGTAATACACATGGAGATTAGCTCCATAGCTTTCATTGCTAAATTTATAAGCAAATCCAGATGCATGAAAATCAGAAATGTGAACTTTTAACTTCAGTCATAATTTTGATTATCTACATTGGTTTGTCCAGTGGTTTGAAGAAGTTTTTGACTGATCCTTTCAATTTCTTAATGACAAGTACTCCCATAAATGCTTTCATAAATACAGAATGAAGATTTTCAGTATGACAACTATTATTTTGCAAATCCCTGTTAAAATCACAAATGGATCAAACACTTTCTAAAACCTGCTCTGGATAAAGGTTGCCAGGCATGAACAATCTATCATACATCAAATCTATTGTTAGGAAGATACTTTCAATTACTGTATTGCAACACCCAGAGATTTTATGTAAATTATGCAACTCAAAGTGAAAAAAAATGAACATACTTTTCATAGAGCTTTTCCACTCGCAACATACAAAATCTGGTTTCAGAAGCATGTAAATATAATCCACAACCACTAAGTTACATAAATAATTGACAACATGAATTGTTTATTAAAGTAAATAGATTTTAAACAATATAAACTAATTAGATGCTTGAAAAATCAACTAGTTCCCTTTAAATAGGTGTTAAAAAAGATGGTAATTCTCTTGTGAATCGGTAGGATGATGAATCGCATTGTGTGAATGGAGTAAAATGCTTAAGATAGAAGAAAAAATAGGTTGTGTTTTCATGGTTTAAATGTAATTCTTTTAGGTCTATCTCAATAATACTTACCCTGATAACTTGGTAGTGGTTGATGTAGGACAAGATCCAGTTGATAGTGTGGAATTTATACTATTCTTCTTTGTTGACAGATCAAGCACTCCATCTGCTAAGAGAAAGGTTGGTTCAATTTTTCTACAATGAAGCTATTTAAGGTGTTACATTTTGGTTTTCACCAAATAACAAATCTGCCAGCTCAGATGTTCTGATCAAATTTCAGTTAAGAGTGAAGATCCCAATGCCTTTTCGGAAGCCAAATAATAATTTTAACAAAAAAAATTCAAAAGCTGTAGATATAATTAAAACTGAATATGCATTAAAACCTATAGAGGAGTGCCCAAAATACCTCCAGCAACCTGAGAATCTCTGAACTGAACAACCTCTTGGATGAAAAAGGAACTGAACTTTTGGTTTTCACTCTACATGACAAGGAAAAAAGTACCTCCCCATAGAGATGACCTCTTGCTAAAACAATCAAGAAGAAAAAAATAAACAATATGTAGAAAGCAGAGGTGTAAGTGCACAGCCATAAAGGTATTATCCATGTCAGACTGAAAATATTTTCTCCATGATATCCAAGAAAATCTATCACTAGGCACTTTTCAAAGTTAAGATAACTATTTCACTTCAAATAATAGCTGAAATCATTCAGAATATTGGTGAAAAAGGAAAATGACATTAAAATAACATTAAAGAAATTTTAACCTATATTCAAGAAAAATTAGGTCGCAATTCCATGATAATCATTTCCTGAACTGGAATGACAAAAAAATATAAAGAAGAATATACAGTATTCCTAAACCATTAATATTGCAGACATCACCACCTCTATCTTGAAATAGCTACAACTCCAGAACCTCCATGCGACTCCAACACTGAAAAATATTTCTCATGGAGAATACCAATCTTCCAAATATACAAAAATGGAGATACCTGATTAAATCTACTGCATATCCCTTCCTCCTATTTCAAGAATAACCAGAAGTCTCCCAAATATATCAATATGCTTTATAGCTTTCAGTGAGACAGACACCAAAGTCTTAAGGCTCACAAACCTGTATCTAGAATGCATCTGCAATTTTTTTGGGTTTTTCTTGCAAAAAGATTCAAGGTAAGAAAAATCATTAATTATTTCAACAATGGTAAATCCTGTTCTTGGTTATGTCGAATAACTCTTAATCTCTAAGTGATAGTTTCCAGCTTTCCATTGAACACCATTTCCAGAGTGCATTTGTTGCCATCAAAACCAGGCAGTAATTAACCTCATTATAACTAGCTGTGTTCATACACATAGATGACTTTGACTGTACTCAGTCACCACATAAATCTAACAAAGTGATTCACGTACCCTGGGGGACAAATGATAGGAGCATCAAGAGTGATCTTCACTTTAATACTAGAGAGAATTTGCTTAAATCTCATTAGTGCACAATTGCAATAATTCTATTAACAGAATGGCTCAAACATCAACACCACACTCAATTCAGACTTTGCTTAACCTTCTATCAATTGTCTGAAGGTTCATAACTTCACATTTCAAAGCAACAGTCTTAGCATGGAACTTAGCACTTCAGCCAACACACCCATACCAACCAGTCATCTACCTTGTGAAAAAGGCTGAACATTTACTTTTGAGCCTATTCCTTGGAGATGAGTAAAAACCTAGCCTCTCTTGATAACTCAAGGTCTCCAGTTCCCAGCAGCATCCTGGTGAATTTCTTTTGCAGCCTTTTCAACTTATTGACATCCTTCCAATTACAGGGCAACAAGAAATGGATACAGTACTCCAATTGTGGTCTCACCAGCAGCCTTTACAACTGCATTATGGTGCTGCAACTTTGGTACTCAATAGCTGAAGTATCAAGGCAAGTTGCCAAATGCCTTTTTCATCACCTGTACACCAGTCTCCAGATTCAGAAACTATGCACCTGTACTCCTTGGTCTCTCTCTTCTACAACAAATAACTGCAAATCAATTTTGGTGCAATTCCCTGGCTTCCTTTCATATCTCCATGAAAAGGAATCTGTACAAAGCATTGTGTAGATGTTTGAATGGCCTAAATTGTTAAGTTTTTTTTTGTTCTAGAGTATCTTTTAATCTCTATAGTTTTGGCTTAACCTATTATCCAGCTGCACCTTGTCCCCATGTCCATTGACTACCTCTTCTGCATTTTGCAAATCCAGAAATACTTAGTTCCAAGTATTGTGTTTGATCTAATAGTATGGCTAACCCATTCACTCTGTTTTTAACACCTCAAGCATTAAGATTGTGGCTTTAGCTTAAATTTTTTTTCTAAACCATTAGGCCATCTTGGTTCCTTAGAGTGCAATGGCACCTTATGAGATTGTCCTGACATAATGAGCTTATTTATTTTTACTTAAATCCCTACCCAGTTTTAAAATTTCTCAAAACCATACAAACTGTACCATTGAGACCAGGCTGGCTCCATACAAGAACAATCCATCTAAGGGGGTAGTAAAACATGAAAATCTGCAGACACCATGGTTGAAGTTAAAAACACAAAACTGGAGAAACTCAGCAGGTCAAGAGGTATCCTTTATATAGCAAAGGTAAAAAAAATATATAACCAACATTTCAGGCTTGAGCCCTTCAAGGTATTGAAAAAAGTTGCCAGGCATCCGAACAAAAAGTGTGTGTTGGGGGAGGGGTTGCAAAGGCAGGAGGTGATAAGTGGAGAAGGGAGGGAGGGGACAGCAGGTGTGGTGATATGTTTCCTCCATTATATATAGTTATCATTGTCAGTTGTATATATGGAGCTGTCCCGCCCATAGTTGACTCATACCCTATGGCTCCTCCCCAGTGGTCCTGGGCCATAAATCTCGAGCCATCTTTTCTTGCTGCTATTCCTATCCTGGGATCCGGGCCAGCAAGGTTTTTCTGTGAATTAAAGCCTATAATTTCCTCAGCTTGTCTCTGTGGTTATTGGTAGTGCCCTACAAGAGGAGAACTGGAAAGGGGAAGGGGGAAGAGTGGAGCAGGTTAGCAGAAACCTGGCTTCCCCTCCACAACCATCAACTTGGCCCTCACAGCATCTCATCCATATTCCGTTCATCTGCCCTGGCCCCGATGCAAAAAGCAGAATCCCCCTTGTCCTTAACTACTACCCCACCAACCTCCGCATCCAACACATTATCCTCTGGAATTTCCGACACTTACAACAGGATCCCACTATCAGACACATCTTCCTCTCTCCACCTTCTACAGGGACCGCTCTCTCCGTGACTCACTCGTGTACATATCCCTCCCTATCACCCCGGCATCTTCACTTGTGGCCGCAGGAGGTGTCACTACTTGCACCCACACCTCCTCCTTTCTCCACGGTCTGGGGTCCCAAACAGGTATTTCAAGTAAAGCAACACTTCACTTGTGTATCCGTAGGACTGATTTACTGCATCTGATGATCCCTTTATGGCCTTCTTTACATTATCGAGAGGCTGGGTGCAAATTGGGAGATCGCTTCAATGAGCACTGTATAGTTGACTCCAAGGAGACACCTCCTAGGATCCAACTATTTCAGTTTTGTGTCACACTCACATGTCTGTCCATGGCCTTATGTACTGTCCCACCAAGACCACCCACAAATTGGAGGAACACCACCTGATTTTCCATCTGGACACTATCCAGCCAGATGGCATTAACACCAACTTTTCCGGTTTCTGCTCACTTGCTCTCTTCTTCCTCCTCCCATCCCCTTTGGAATTCTCCTCCCTCCCTTCATCTAGCCATTCCTCTTCCCCTTGATCGCTGCTGTCCCCTCTCTCCTCCACTTATCACCTCCTGCCTTTGCTTACCAACATTTTCCCATACCTTAATGAAGGGCTCAAACCTGAAACGCCAGTTATGTAATTTTCTTTACCTTTGGCTATATAAAGGGCACTGCTCGACCTGCTGAGCTTCTCTAGCTTTCTGTTTTGAAAACAATGCTTGTATGCCTCTCCTTAATGTCCTTTCTGTAAACAGCAGTATTTCTTTTAGCTTTATTGAATTTATCTTTTTCAGAATCTGTCTCCATCATCCTGGCTTCATAAACTTGCAAGTTTTCACCAGTTTATCCAATTTGTCAGAAACTCATCCAAAAGCTGTCCTATTACAAAAGCTTCCTGTTAATCCAGTAATGGTGCCAATTGTTTTTTAACTATTAATCCCCATGTCCCATAGAGCTCTTTCAGATGCACACTGAACCTAAATTGTCTGTCCCATTTATTAATTATTACTTTTATGGGTGGGAGTGTTGGCAAGGCCAGCATTTCCTGTCCAACCATTATTCGTCCTGGAAAGTTGATCATCTTTGTGAACTGCCATTGCCCTTTAGACAAAGATGCTCCATCAATGTTGCGGAGGAGGAAACTGGTATTTAAATACCATGAGAGAACATAAAAGAACAGCAATATATTTTAAAGTCAATAAGTTATGTGCCTTGCATAGTACCTTTAGGCAGGAATGATACATCACCCACAATCTAGATATTACCACCTGCAAGATTCAGCACTTCAATTTCAATCTCAGGTTTTCATGCACACAGATAGCAAAAGCCTTCAAATCATGGACAAGGGCTTTATGTTGAGATTTTGATCAGAAAATTTTGTCACGTCCAGCACTTCACCTGCATCTTTCCAGCCTGACTCACAAGCTCCTTCTGTCTGAGCATGAACAATTTGTAACATAACCTCATTTGTGCATAATTCCTCAATTCCCATTGATTTCTGTAAAAAAGTATTCATTTCCCCTCCACAGTATCAGAAATTTTCAGCATTCTCTTACCATTTTCTGTCTTTTTGGTTCCGCCATGTTTAAGCAACTAAGGTAAATGTTCTTTGTTTAAACCGAGGGAAATGTTCTTTGTTTAAACCGAGGGAAATGTTCTTTGTTTAAACCGAGGGAAATGTTCTTTGTTTAAACCGAGGTAAATGTTCTTTGTTTAAACCGAGGGAAATGTTCTTTGTTTAAACCGAGGGAAATGTTCTTTGTTTAAACCGAGGTAAATGTTCTTTGTTTAAACCGAGGTAAATGTTTTTTTAAACCGAGATAAATGTTCTTTGTTTGAACCGAGGTAAATGTTCTTTTTTAAACTTCATATTCCATTTTCCTAACTCTCCTTTGGATATGGGCTGACAACAGGAACAGGTCAATCCTTGAGTATGTTTTATGTCTACTCGAATAATATGAGTATTCCTTCTCCTTTGGGTGTTGTCTCCTCCATATATCCAAAAGTTGCATTTCCTGCATTGATTTAACCATAAAGTTGACAACTTTGTTATTTCTGCTAGTGTTTTGTCCAGTTTTATCCATCTTTGAATCCAAATTAAGGTTAAAGTTTCCTCCTATCAATATATTCCCCTGCGTATCTACAATCTTCAAAAAAATCTTGCATAAATTTTTGATCCTCTTCATTAGGTGCATATATATTGACCAAATTTCAGAGTTCTGAATATATCTGACATTTTAACATTACGTATCTCCTTGCTGGATCTATTATTTCCTCCTCTATTTTGATTGGTACATTTTTATTGATTAATATAGCTACACTTCTGGCTTTTGAATTATATGATGCTGCCGTAACGTGCCCTACCCAGTCTCTCCTTAATTTCTTGTGTTCCACCTCAATTAGATGAGTTTCTTGCATGAATGCTATATCTATTTTTTCTTTTTTCAGTAAATTTAATAGCCTCTTCCTTTTGATTTGGTTATGTATTCTGTTAATATTTATAGTCATATAGTTCTTTTTTAAACTGAGGTAAATGTTCTTTATTAAACTGAGGTAAATGTTCTTTTTTTAAACTGAGGTAATATTTTGTTTTAAAAATTCACCCTGGTCCACTTAAAAATAGGCAATAGGCCAAAGTTAGCCCAGTTTGGCCACCCTGATCTAAACCCTGGACTCTCCCCTGAAGATCCACTGCCATGTTTTTATTTTTAAAAACTTATTTATCTATGACATATGGATGTTACCAGCACCTGGCACATATTATTCATCCCACCAAAATTTTCTGAGAGCAGTTTAAGAGTGGATCTAGAGTTGCATGGAGATCACATTAAATACATTAAATTGACATCCTGCAGGGTGTAACTGAAATAGATGCTTACAATAATCTAGCAGTTTAATGGTCATCATTAGCTTTTTCATTCCAGTTTTAGTAATGAGAATTTTCTTTTCCTAGCTAGCACAATGGTATTCACACACATATAAATTTATTTGAGTAAGCCTCTGGATACTAATCCAATAGCTACACCTCCTCAGCCAATAATCTTGTCATACTTAATTACCCAGAAAAATTTAGATAAATAATAGCTTAATATTTCCTACAGTGCCCTCCATAATATTTGGGACAAAGACACTTTTTTCCTTTATTTGCCCCTTTGCTCCAGTTTTAAATTTGTAATTGAAAATTTACATGTTAATAAAGTGCACATTCCAGATTTTATTAAATAATATTTGTATACATTTTGACCATGTAGAAATTATAGCACTTTTTATTTCACAGTCATTCACTTCAGGAAAACATAATATTTGGGACATTACAATAGTATGTACATTAGTCAAATTAAGTACTTTGTTGCACATCTCTTGCATACAAATGACTGCTTGAAGTCTGTGATTCATAGACATCACCAGGTGCTAAGCATCTCTGGTGATGCTCTGTCAGGCCTCAACTGCAGCCATTTTCAGCTCCTGCTTGTTTTGGGGGGCTTGTTCCCATTTATTTTTTTTCCTTCAGCACATGGAAAGCATGCTCAAATGGATTTAGATTGGGTGACTGACTTTGCCATTCAAGAATTTTCCAGTTTTTAAGCTTTGAAAAACTCCTTTATTGCTTTAGTAGTATGCCTGAGATCATTGTCTTGCTGTAGGATGAAGTACTGTCCAATGAATTTGGAAGCATTTGCTTGAACCTGAGCAGATATTTATATAAACTTCAGAATTCACTTTGCTACTGCTATCATCAGTTATATTATCAATGAAGATAAGTGCTCCAATACCCAGGCCATAATACCCCCACCACCAAGTTTAACAGATGAGGGTGTATGCTTTGGATCTTGGGCAGTTCCTCTACACCTCCAAATTTTGCTTTTGGCATCACAGGTTAATCTTGCTCTCATCTGTCCACAAGACCTTTTTCCAGAAATTCTGCAGGCTCTTTTAAATACTTCTTGGCAAACTGCAATCTGACCATCCTGTTTCTATGACTAACTAGTAGTTTGCATCTTCCAGTGTATTTCCTCTGTATTTCCGTTCATTAAGTCTTTGGCAAGCAGTAGTCATCGACACATCCACATCTGCCTCCTGAAGTGTTTCAGATTGATCGGACAGGCGCATGGGGATTTTTCTTCATTATGATGAGCATTCTTCTGCCATCAGTAGTGGAAGTCTTCCTTGTAATACCAGTCCCTTTGCGATTACTGAGTTCATTAGAACACTCTTTCCAAACAGTTGATTTTGGTAATCCTAGTTAGGACGATGTCTCTTACTGTTTTATTCTTGTTTTTCAGCCTCACAATGGCTTCTTTGACTTTCATTGGCACAACTCTGGTCCTCAAGGTGAAAACTAGCAACTATAGAGGCCAAAGTGATCAAAATCTTAGAAGCAAGCCTAGTTCACTTATACCTACACCAATGAAGCAATTAAACATACCTGTGTAATCACAAACACATGCAAAGCCAAATTTCCCAAACATTACGGTGCTCTGAAATGAGGGGATGAAATATAAAAAGTGCTATACTTTCTACATGGTCAAACCAAAATGTATACAAATAACCGTGAATAAAATCTGGAATGTGCCCTTTAATTACATGTGATTTGTTTGATTACAAATTTAAAATTGTGGAGGACAGGGGCAAATAAAGGAAAAAAGTGTCTTTGTCCCAAATATTATTGAGGGCACTGTAGATGCTTGAGAAATACTATAAACTAACGGTCTAAAATTTGACTTTGCATTTACTCAGAATCAGGTTGAGGCAGTGACTTTCATTGCCTCAGTTCTGATGAAGCTTCGAAAAAAAGGGCAAACAACAAGATGGTACCATTAAGAGGTTTCATTGTTTCTGTAATGAACATCTGAAACAACTATACAAATTCTCACCCACACACCACCCCTCTCCACATTAAAAATAAATTTAATTTACCTTGCTGGAAACATTTCTGTTGATTCTTATTCACAGTGAGGTCTAAAGGTCCTTCCTGCTCTTGGTGAAAGGAATCCTGGTTTTGGTTGGCAGGAGGATCATCTGAGACTGAAACAGATTCATCAGCTGATCCAGTTTGAGTTCCATGAACACGATTACTTCTGGATATATATTCAATTGCAAACTGACGAATCATTCTTTTCATGATTTCCTGAGCAACTAAAGGAATGTTGCGATCACAGTTCTGAGGAAGGTCTAAAAACACATTAAAATAGAAATTTATGAAATAAATATTTATTTACAATTCAAAGAATACAACTTCAATACATTTCTGGAGATTTAGGCCAACAGAAAAGTCTGTTCAGCATAAGGGCAATTATTTATAAAAGCCATCTAAATAGTTTGTATTAGATTTATACCAAGTCATACCTCAATCATTTCTACTACTACTCAGCTATTCATTTACATTACTTTCTTTCATTCAAAAAGGCAACTTATTAGCAATTTACCTACAAGCAGTAGACCAGTGTCATAGTAGTTGATCTACTTCAATGACAATTTCCTATGCTAGCTGCACAAGACTTTAGTATTCAAAAATATATCACTTTCTTTGCCACAATGCCTTCACAGTCCTAGCAGAGAAAGTCCTTACACTCCAGTTGAAGAAATTTCTTTCCATTCTAGTCCTTAATGGACTTATCTCTTACTTCTGACAATGACTCCTTGTGCTATATACTCTAGCCAAGGTAACTATTTCAGTATCCACCCTAATAAGCCCAATAAGAATTTTGTATCTTTTGGTAAGATTGCCTATTATCATTCTTCTAAACACGAGGAATATAGGCATACAGCACAGTAATAGGCCAATTAGGCTCACGAGTCTGTGCCGCCCAATTTACGGCCAATAAAACACCCCAGTACATTTTTGAAGGACATTTTAAATCTCCCATATTGGTATCAATTTAGTGAACCTTCATTGTGCTCTCTCTCATACTTCTACTAGGAAGGCATGACCTATACATAATTGTCCAAATATTGGATCACCAGGGCCCCATACAATTCCAGATGTTAATTTTTGTATTGAAATCTGTAATAAAACCCTATTTCTTGCTTGTCTTATTGATATCCTTCTGTATCTGCATATTAATTTTGTGATTCATATAAAAGATCACATATCCCTACATCACTCTCTTAATCTCTCCCATCTTTATAATCATGCTACCTTTATTTTTTCCTCTAAGGGGAAACTTAAAATTTTCAAAAATGTATACTATTTTCAACCTAACTTTCTTTTCATATAACCAATCTTCATCCTCCTGAAATCTTGCATCATTCTCCCCATAACACACATAACCTAGCTTTGATTTATCAGCAAACTTGGATATATTACAATTAGAGTCATAGAACATTGCAGGATAGAAACAGGCACTTCCGCCCTTCAAGCCTGTGTTGAACCATTTTTTTTTGCCTAGCCCTCACTGACCTGCACTCAGTTCACAATCCTCCATACCTCTCCCAACCACCTGTCCAAATTCTTTTTAAATGTTAACATTGAATCCACATTCACTTCAGCTGGCAGCTCGTTGCACTCCCACCACTCTTTCCCCCTTTCACTCTTAACCCATGACCTCTGGTACCTCATCTCCTCAGTGGAAAAAAGCCCATCTATATTTACTGTCTTTTCCCTTTAATTTTAAATACCCCTTTCAAATCTTCCATCATTATTCTATTTTCCAGGGAATGAAGTCCTAACCTGTTTAACCTTTCCTTGTATCTCAGCTCCTGAAGTCCAGGGAACATCCAAGTAAATCTCTGCACTCTTTCTATCTTATTGATATCTTTCCTGTAGTCAGGTGACCAAAACTGCACACAATATTCCAAATTTGGCCTCACTAATATCTTGTACTTTACCATAACATCCCAATTCCTGTACTCAATACTTTGATTTATGAAAGCCAAAATGCCAAAAGCTCTCTTTACAACCCTATCCACGTGTGACGCCACTTTCAGGAAATTATGTATCTGTATTCCCAGATCCCTGATTTATTGCACTCCTCAGTGCCCTACGATTTACTGTGTATGTCCTTTCCTGATTTGTCTTTCCAAAATGAAACACCTCACACTTGTCTGTTGGCTCCCCTCATCCAAGTCAAGAGATGTAGATTTCCATCAGCTGTGCCCTGACACTGATCTCTGAACCACTTCACCAATTGCATGCTCCAAACCAGAAAATTACATTCCTACTGATTACCAATCCTCACCCACACCATTACATCATTTCTAATCCAATGTATTCTTATTTTAATAACTGTTCCTTGTTAAACACCCTCTGAAAGTAGAATGTTCCATATCAATTGGGTACCCCTCAACTATCCTATTGGGTACAAAATGTCTTTCAGACATTTATACTGACTCAGTCCTATTATTTTTCTTTAATAAGATTACATAATTTTTGATACTAACAAACTAAATTACTGATGCCAAATCAACTACAATGGAGAATTATAGTTTCTATTTTTATCTTGCTCTTTAACGTGGAATTAAATCTACTATTCCCAATTTATGGGCATAATTTTTGAATTTACAGAGACAACCACTACATCCAACATTTCCATCTGCTTCAATGCCCATCTGATCTAGTGCATTTATTGTCTTCAGCCCTAATGCTACTGGCCAAAGCCCAATTAATGATACTTTTTTCAATCTGGACCTGTTGTTTCTGAGAGGTTTTAATTTCTTGATTCATGAAGGTAGGCAAAATATTTTTATTATTTTTGCCATTTCTTTATCAATTTTAAGCTTTGCTCATCTTTTCCTTTTGTTAATCTTCTCCCTTTTATTCAATTTTGTAACTTTTACCTAGTTACTGCCCTATTCTACTTGGCCCTTCTTTATCAATGTCTTGGTCATCATTCCGCACACAGGCTTACTGCTATGCTGTGGATATCAAGTCTTTTCCTTTCATCCAATGTAATCCTCAACTTCCCTGGTTTTCCACAAATGGACCATTTCTCCTGTTGGATTTTAATAGCAACAATTCTTTACATACTGCAGTTTTAGAACTGTAGTTTTCCAATCTACCATAGCAAGTGCAGGTTTGATGCATTGAGATGCAACACATTTAATATTGCAGACCAAATCATCTTCAAATATTAATATTTATCACAATTATTCTTCCCAAGAGAGCCCCTTAAGATTAATTATCCCTGGTCTCATAGCATAATACTCTACCTTAACCAATCTGTCTCTCCATTGATCTACAATATAATTTGGCATGGATTCATCCTACAAACTAGTCCACATTAAGATCAGGAAAACAAATTAACGTGTCTCATTTCTGTTGTGTTTCACTTATTTCCTGGACCTCTAATTTTCTGATTAATATCATGCCCTATATAACCTCTAGTATTTAAAGACATTTTATCCTTCTTGCAGTTTCTTAGTGCCACCGAAGCTGATTCCACTATTCAACTTTGCAAGCCCATTGTCACCCTCTCCACTGCATTTATCCTCATCATCAAGCAGAAGCTCCTCGTTTTCCATTTTGCCTCACATTTAGACTGGCTTGCTACTTGCTGAAACATCAAGAATATCTGTACCATTGACAATCCTGATGACTTTGAAGCAATAAGTTTCTCACTTCCAACTTCTGTTCTGTGGTGACTTGCTTCTTTTTTAACCAAGAGACCAAGGATTTCATGAAACCAAGATTTTGTTCTGAGACTGACTTCTCCAAATTATTCTACAGCCAATCAGTATTGTTCAATTTAGATTTTTTAAATTATACAAGGTCAGCACCATTTTACAATAGATAGTGAAGAGAAGTAGTCACACTGTACTTCATGTGGTGGTCTTTCAGTCTACATAGGAAACAGTCGTATGTACAGTTATACATTTAAGAATCAAAACTCTATACTCATCATTTGAGATGAACATTATATTGGAACTCTATTTTATGCCTCCAAACTCCACCAGATCAGGGAGCTACAAGACTGGGCTGGAGGCCACAACCAAATACCTTAAACAAGCAGGTGTACAAAATTACATGCCAAAGAAGGTTCTTTACTGTGCTCTGGACAATTTGGCCTTGCAAAATAGCTCATCTTAGATACTTAATAACCCAAGGAACTAAGAATGTATGACCCATATCCATGGATTTGACACAAGGAAAAGGAGAACAGTAGTTCCATGCAGAGGTATTCAGTAATTAATTGCCATTCAGAACTCTCCCATTAGCAACACATTACCATTTTTATGGACTGTTCCCTGTGGGAAGGTAACAAAGATCAGCCCAAGAAACATTTCAATATTTATTCAATATTACAACACAAACATTGTTTGATTTTCAAAAATGAACATGCAAACTGACAATGGTGAAACTCAGATCATTCTGTAATTGCTCTGCAAAAGGTGTAGTTTATATACATACAGAACATTTCAATGTGAACCTAAAAGCTGCAGCTGTGCCAAAAGGCCAGCATTGATAATGTTGCATGCTAAATATCAAATTGTTAAAAAAGTACAACTTCCAAGTTCAAGTTTGTCACATGTACAGAGGTACAATGAGAAAGTTTGTTTTGTGAGCAGTCCAACTTGTCAACTTTCACATAGAAAAGGAGAAGAATCAGAATGCATAATTAACGAGTGAGATCGGTTGGTACATAGCGCTGATAATATTTTAATAGCATGAAACGCTTTCAGCACTTTGCTGCTAACATTTTTAAAATTTTAAGTAAACAGCTGCAATAACTCAATATAGATCAAGTTTTCTTTAAAGATTTAGTAAGATGGCCAAAGGCAAACAGCAACTGAATAGAAAAACTATAAACCAGCCACAAGATTGTGTCACATTATATAATAGCCATAAAATGATAAAGCACAGGAAGTGCACAGTCATTAATCCTCATCTTCTGCTTGGCACCAAGATTAAGTTCTGCCAGCAAATTTTTTTTGGTGTCAAGAACACAGAACCAGACAGGATGGCTGATATCAATCTAAAAGGACATGTATAGCAGCTGGCATCTAGAATGGAGCTGATGCTTCCTGCACTCTGGAGCAACACTTCTGGTATTGGAGTGTGAAATATGGGAATCTTCAAGGTGTTGCTCCCCATTGACACTAGAGGAACAGCTGTGGTCGTCAGTTAATTTGCCAATGCCATGATTTTTCAAGCACTCCAACAAATCTCCAAATCTTTGAATGCTATGCTTATCTACACCATTGATGGCTCGATTAGTTGGCTTTTGTTCACATAAATGCTCTGATCAAATTACATTTTGCTGCAAATGACTGTTTATACAGCCTTAAAAAAAATGGCATGTTCCAGGAACATTTTCCTTTCCAAATACAAACATAATAAATCTGGGCAACATTCCTATCATGCCTTGGATGCCTTCAAACTCTTGCCAGCAGATAAGTGACAACTTTCCTTGAACTCTACATGACCATTTTCTGGCCAGAGTCGGCCAGACTATTACTTGACTTCACGATTCTAGCTACTTCATGCCTGGATCAGCATAACTACACAAAACAGAAAAGTGCAATAGTTTGTGATAAGACGTTTTGAGCCAGGCTATGGAGGAAAAAACCTCCTACAAATGAGGTTTCTTTTGTGCCATATCAGAATTGGCATGGTGACATTCAGGGACAAGAAGAGAGAGCCCTTTTCACCACTTTGCAATGAGGTGTTCACCATTGTCCTGTCTTCTGTGAAATCCTTCGATTCTTGGAAAAGATGATTTACTTTTGCTGGGCCTATGAGAATAAGAGCATAGTGTGAAAATGGGTTTAGTTTCCATTTTAAAGAACTAAAATTGATCTGAAGATTGGTTGGCTAGAATGTCTGCAATCTAATGTTCTATTCTACTACTGCATTTCATGTGTTGAGAAATTCATTATGACATTTATCAACAGTTCTGCCGACCATAGCTGTTATCCTAGGTAAGATGTCAGATACAAAAATTGCTGGAGTTGCTGATATTGAGGAAGATTGTCAAATTATACAAACATGATATAAATCAGTAACAAATCTGAGCAGAGAAATAGTCGATGGGGTTTAATCCTGAACAATGAGATTTGGAAGTCAAATGCAAGAGAAAAGTATATAGTAAATGGCAGGATCCTTAGGACCACCGATCTATGGTGCAAGTCGGTAGTCCCTGAAAGTACTCACACAAGTGGATAAAGTGGTCATCTTCATCAGTTCAGCTTGTGACGCTAAGAGTCAGGAAGTCATGTTGCAGCTGTACATAGTTCTGACACTACATTAAAGGAAAGATGTAGAGGCTTTGGAATGGGTGCAAGAGAGGTTTACCAGGTTGTTATCTATTAGCTACAAAGAGAGGTTTGACAAACTTCCGATTATTTTCTCCACAGCGGGAGCCGAGGGGGAAACCTGATAGAAGTTTATAAAATTACGACGAGAATGTAAGCTTTAAAATGTTGACTGGAATAGAGAAGCATTACTTTCTTGCTATCAGCTAGAGCGGATTACAAAAATTAGTCATGCAGCACCGTAACAGGCTAATTCGGCCCTATGTGTCAATTTACACCCCATTTACCTACACCTCTCTACGTTTTTCTGAAATGTTATCGCTGATAAGGACCTCCTCATTTGGCAAGGTAGTAAAAGACTATTAACGACTGGGTAAAGGACATAACCTTAATTAATGAATCCCAAGAGAATTCTAAAAAATATGTACTTGTATGGAGCAGTTTTATTCGAATGTTTTAGAAACCTAGGGGACTGATATTGTAAACATATGACTTGTAAGGCATGAGGTAGACTCCTATTGGGGCACTACTAGCTGTTTGTGACAGTGCTTATTGTTGTAATAGTGTTCTCATGCTTTGCAAAATAATTATACATTTGTTTTTGCAGCTGTATTCATGTTCATTTACAAGCAACCGTAGGTCCATTTTAACAATGAGGCACAGATAGGGTAGTCTATGTCTTTTCTAGGATGGAAAGGTCAAGCACAAAAAAGACTTGGGTAAAGGTGAGAGGGGGACTGAAGCACCTTGACAGGGACATGGGAAAAGCAGATGATAGTGATGTTTAAGAGGCATTTAATCCGACACATGAACAAGCATGGAATAGAGGGATACAGACCACATGCAAGAAGATGAGATTAGTTTCAAGGTGGGAGGAGATGTACAGGATTAGGCAATTAATGTGCCACTATTGCTCAGTGTGTTCTTGTTAAAAAAAACACGCTACTTAAGAGATGAAACAAAGGTCTAATGCCTTCCAAGAAGCTGTTACCACTATAGCCGATGGAATTTGGAATTTAAAGACACATCACCAGCTTTTACAGGAACCAAGTTCTGGCTGGTCACACTGCGAAGTTAATATCTGATTTTACATATATTTTAAAAAAAAATTCAGATCTCAGAAAAAGGAGAGCAATGTCTAACCTCATCAGCCTTGGTCATGTGGTTGATCTTACACCTCCATATGGGGCATGCAATGTTACAAATATTTTTGCAGTGACCCAGTGAAACCTCCTTCAAACATTCTGATAAGACTTTTAAGTGAGAGAAAGATGCTTCCTTGCCACCCAAGTAGCTCATCTTTCTACAGATTATTTTCTTTCAAAGATACCTGCAGCATTCCTGGCAAGCAGAGGCAGTTACCAATCTTTCTTCACTGCAAACCCTGAAAAAAAAATAATAATTGAGACACAGGAAACAACCTTCTTAGTAATTTTTCTTTAAAAATCCAAGATTAGTTGGCAAAAAATTGTCTACTCACCACAACTGCCATGCCTCAATGTTGACTGTTGGTCTATTTTGAAAATTTTACATTGCTGCTTTGTGTTCCAGGCTCTGCATTTACTTACTGTTCCGCTTACTTTCTTGTTTTTAACCAGCTTATGAGTTTCGCCACATAGTAATAAGATTCTCTGGAAGTTGTACTGCAAGTTGCTGTCTGTAAGATTAGTGTGGAGACCTGTGTAAATTTTGGCATAAATTGCCTTTTATGCCAATCCAGGAACTTCAAAGTCTATTGTCATTAAAATTGACAATCAATGAAGGTGGAGTCATTTGGCAAACAACCAGTAGATGGTGCCAACGTGCCTTTAATAAAGAAATTCTAATCTGGTTGGGAATATAAAGCACTGTTTGGAAAATGTAAACCATTGCCCCAAAGTTGTTTGCTGATTTATTCCTGAGATAATGTTGTGAGGATTTTTCATGCATCTTTCTCACAACATACACTTTTATACATCTACAAGTATGCGTCGCTAACATCCACAATACATTTTGTTAAAATGCGATGTGGCCTTTGTGCCAACACCAAATACTTATATATACTTAGCAAAGCTGTACAAGATACTGAACTTGTGCAAAATTAAACTTTTTAATGTTTTTCTTTTAAAACTTTTATGTAAATACTTTCTTAGCCTATAATCACACATGATTTAACAGAGAGGATAAGGATCATCCACATCACTGTTCTCAACTTCCTCAGTGTTCCACTGGAGGAATTTCAGGTCGAATAACTTCTATTGATTAACGGTTACTCTGTAATGCCTGAAGGACCAGGCTGAGGCTCTTCCTGGGAGGTGTTGCCTTCTTCAGGAATATGTCCCGTGTTGTTTGCCTAGTTTGCCTTTTCTTTTCCTAGTTTGCCTTTTCTTTTCCTCGTATTTACGTCTGGATAGGTCTGCTACGTAGCATTCTCCAATCGGGATTTGCCGAACTTTATGGACCACAGACGTATATGCAGTTGAACATTGCCCGGATAGACGTTAAGCAGTGCGTACCTGTACATTGATTGCAATAAACACCTATACATGTTTAGTTCAAACAACATTGCAAATTAGAATAATTTTTGGTTAGTCTTAAGCATTATTCAATAAGTCTTATTCAAAGTATAAATATTATACCTTTTTTATGAAAGATAGCATTAAGAAATTTGTCTGCTTGGCATTCAAGCTGTTCAGTGTGAGACTGCCCCTGAGATAGAGATTCCTCAGCAGATGTCAGTGTTGAAGGTGCATTCACAGATGAGATATGCTCCTGGAAACAGTAATGAATTATGCTCAAATATCTTTAAAATAAATAAAACAAAAAAGATGTCAGATTTCACGCTGAAAACATATTTAATTACTAGTTTGTATTTTAGTCAATTAGAAAATGAAACTGAAGACTAGTCCCTATACAGAATGAATAATTACTAATCCACATAGCTAAACAATTTTGTCATATTATCACAGAATTTTAATGAATGGTCAAGTTGGCCATTCCTGCTATTGTTTTATTGTTACCTGTTTATTCAGGGACTTATTTGTGCTAGTTTACATAATTTTAATTGCTTTTGA
This sequence comes from Narcine bancroftii, assembly GCF_036971445.1. Lineage (NCBI taxonomy): Eukaryota > Metazoa > Chordata > Chondrichthyes > Torpediniformes > Narcinidae > Narcine > Narcine bancroftii. The sequence continues at coordinate 130,723,245 of NC_091471.1, read as the reverse complement.
AAAAAAATAGTAATCCCAGTTCCCAGAACTAAAAAATCTAGATCTTTAATTAGTGTAAAGATATCAAGAGATTTGCCACCTTTATGTCTTGGATGATGTCATGGGCTGATTGTCATCATTTAATTCTACAGTTACCTTACACTTCTACACAAGCTTTTTCCATTTTCACCCTTAGGAGATCATACCTTCCTTTGAAAATGGAAGATTTAAAATTTCTCCAATATTCTTCATTCCAATAAGTAAATTATAGCTTATTGTTTTGACTATTTTTACTTTGTATTTTGGTTTTGTTTCCCTTTGTAATTTCCACCTCTCGTTGATGTCACCTTACTAAATATTAAGTTTCCCATTTGATGTACTCAAATTTGATTGGAATGGAATCTGTTAGGACTCTATGTATTTGCTTATTAATATCTCTACTCACACAATAAAGCTCAGTCTTTTTAAATACCACCTTTACAAATGAGATCGCCACATCAATTCCAATCAGTGTCTGTTTGAACATTTCCCCACAAGTTGTTCATTTTCAATTTGTCTAAAAAAAAACTCCTCTTTCTCGTTTAACTTTTACTTTATATTTATCAAAATCCAATCTGAAAATAACATGGCTACTGTTTATAAGTATTCCTTCAGCTCCTTATGGAGCTTATTTCTGAAACAGGATGAAATGTTTCTTCATTTAAAACCTGCTGCTAGTGAACTGTTTTTAGCAATTTTTCCTCTAACTCATTTAATTATTTGCACATTTAGCAGCCTTCATTTCAATCCAGCTGTAGAGCAGCTCTTCCTCAAGGATTCAATGTTAGCATCATGCTATCTCGATGTTCCTTGAAATAATGAAATATTTTGATTAACACCTTGTACCTTTGATGGCAAATTTATTCCTCCTGAAAATTTTATAACCATGAATACTCTGCTCCCAGTTGTAACCTTGACTAAAGGAGCTAAACAACTGAGCAGATTTGTAAGATGGTGTATTTTCCAAAGAATCAAAACAGATGCCGTTTATCACTGACTTCATGTGGAACCATAAGCTATAGGAGCAGAATTAGGCTATCTAGCCCATTGAGTCTGCTCTGCCATTCAAATCATGGCTGATGTATGTTACTCACAAGCCTATTCTCCTGTTTTCTTCCCCATAACATTTGACACCCTTACTAAATCAAGAACCTATCAACCTATGCTTTAAATCAGTGGTTCTCAACCTTTTTCTTTCCACTCAAGCACCACTTTAAGTAATCCCTATGCCATCAATGCTCTGTGATGAATAAGGGATTGCTTAAGGTGGGATGTGAGTGGGAAGGGAAGGTTGAGAACCACTGCTCTAGATGCAATTGTTACTGAAATATTTTGCTTGAGAAAAATTGTCATTGACCCATTTCCTTTGGAGTTATGAAACCGTGCACACGAGTCAATTAGGTATGATTAAAACAGTGGTTTTCAAACTTTTTTTCTTTCCACCCACATATCACCTTGAGCAATCCCTTACTAATCACAGAGCACCTAAGGCATAGGGATAATCTAAAGTGGTATGTGAGTGGAAAGAAAAAGGTGGCGAACCACTGCTTTAATGTTGTGTGGTAACCAATTCCAGATTCACCAGGCTTTGGCTGAAAGCAGTTCTGTTCTAAAGGGACATCCTTTTATTGGGAGTCTGTGTCCTCTTGTCCTAGATCAGTGGTTTACAAACTTTTCTTTTCACTCACATACTACCTTAAGTAATCCCTATGTCACAGGTGCTCTGTGATTACCTGCTCTAGACCCAATTGTTACTGAAATATTTTGCTTGAGAAATATTGTTATTGGCCCACTTCCTTTGGAGTTATGAAACTGTGCATGCAACTAGTCAATTAGGCATGATTAAAGCTGTTTTTCAAACATTTTCTTTCCATTCATATACCACCTACACATACAGAGCATAGAGATTACTCAAGGTGGTATGTGAGAGGAAAGAATGTTTGAAAACCACTGTCCTAAACTCTCCCACTGATGAAAAAACCATTGCATCCACTCTATCCAGGCCTTTTAATGCTTAGATTTCAAAGAAACTCTCTCCCACTACCCAACCCTTTCCTTCTAAACTCAATGAGTACAGGCCCAGAGCCATCAAACACTAATCATACATTTAGCAAAATTATTCCAGGGATGAGAGGGTCAAACTCCTCCAAGGCCAGCACATTCTTCCTTGGATATGGGGCCCAAACAGCTCATAATACTGTACTTAAAATGTGGTCTGAAGAATGCTTTGTAAAGATTCAGCATCGTATCCTTGCATTGCATGCTTTCCTTACTACCAACTCAACCTGCAAGTTAATCTTTAGGGAATCATGCACTTGAACTCCCAAGTCTCTTTGGACCTCTGCTTTCTGAATTCTCTCCCCATTTAGAAAATGGTCTAATTCTTTATTTCTTCTACCAAAATGTATAACCATACTCACCTCACTGTATTCCATCTGCCACTTCTAAATTAAATTTTTAAAAAATTTACAACATAGTAGAAGCCAATTCTGGCTGCCGTCCAATTGCACCCTATTAACCTACAACCTTGTATGTTTTGGAGGATGGTTTTTGTCCATTCTCCTGACTTATTCAAGACCCTCTGCAGACTCTCTGCTTCATCACTACGCACCCCTCCATCTATCTTCATGTAATCCGCAAACTTGACTACTAACCCACAAATTGTCATCTAAATCATTCACATATAACTTGAAAAGCAGCAGACTCAACACTAAATCCTGTAGAACACCAGTTAAGTGACAGACTCTCTAAAAAATTTAAAATTAAGAGCATAATTAACTTGTTAAACAATGCAAGATCAAAATCATTTGCAGGAGCCAACAGTGGAATTTTTCAAGGAAAGAGGTGTCCAAGCTGAATTCAGTTCCCAAAGAAAATATTTGTTTAAGTGGAAGTGGTAGAGTAACAAATCATTGAATTATTGTCCTGGTTTGTATGAAAAGGCAAATAAAGCTCATTACTATTTATTGAGAATTCAATAATACTTCAACTTCTGAAGAATCTCAAACTACCCGCCTCTCTGACCTGATAGTGGGCTCATGTTCAAAAAATATTTCCTAATTATGCATTTAATGTTTTCTGGAATATCCAAACCAATTTTGAACATCAATGCTCTGGCTTTTTCAAATTCCAATTTAAATCTCCCAATTGCTTATAAGATTGTTATTTAATAAAATCGTAGGTCTGAGACAAATTTTAAACAGATTATATGGTCAGAAATCCTAAAGTCACCATTTCTGATTCATAATTATGGAGAGCATGCAAGTGGCTCTTGTCTGAATGGAAACTCTTGCTAACCTCATTCTGCAGAACAGGCACAACTGACAAGAGCTGCGCAGGTGACCAACTCAATTAGGTGATAACAGGGAAATTCATGCAAGTGTCTGACTTGTAAACTGAAACTATTGTCAACTGCAGAGAAAATAATAGAAAATTCTATACAGGCAGTCAACACTGAAGCAACAAAATGCCAAATGATATTTGTATTAATAAGATTTTGCTACTTGGTTGAAAACCAGAAATGCAGGCAATGCTAAGCTGGTCATAGCATCTGTGGAGAGGAAGCAAAGTTAACATTTTAAGTCCTTTAAAAGCAACTGCAATTGCTAGAAATCTGAAATTAAAGTTCTGCAAATTCATAACAGGTCAGCCAGTTATCTATGGAGAGAGAGAGAGAGAGAGAGAGAGAGAGTGATGTTTCATTCTGACCTTTCATTAGAACTGGGCAAGATGGGAGACATTATAGACTTTAAGGTGGTTGGAAAAACGAGCAGAGAACAAAAAGGTAGATGTGTGGCAGAGTGAAGGACTGAAATACAATTAGTCCAAAATGAAAAGCAGCAATGAGAACAAAAGCATCAAGATGAAGGACCTTGAAACAGGATCATTATCTGAGAGCAGTTATTATCAGTAAATGAATTGTTGCCAAGGAAGGGTGTATAGCTTACACCAGAGTCTACTGTACACGAGAGACCCTATTAGACTGCAAACAACACAATGATGGAGAAACTCAGCAGGTCAAACAGTGTCCTTTATATAGCAACGGTAAAAATACATAACTAATGTTTCAGGCTTGAGCCCTTTATCAAGGTATAGAAAAAGGCAGGTGTCCAAATCAGGGTGGGGGGTGGGGGGGGTGGGGGGTGGGTGGGGTGCGTGATCATAAAGGCAGGAGATAATAGGTGGAGATGAAAGGGAGGGGACAGCTGCAAGGAGAAGAGGAATGGCTGGGTGAATGGAGGGGGGAGAAGGAGGAAGGAGAGCCAGTTAGCAGAAAGCAGAAAAGATGGGATTAACATAGTCTTTTCTGGTTTCTGCTAACCTGCTCTCCTCCTCTCTTCACCCTTTCCAGTTCCCCTCCCTCCCTTCCCCCAGCCATCCCTCCGCCCATTGCTTGCTGCTGTTCCCTCCCTCCTCTACCTATTACCTCACTCTTTTATTCAGATGCCTACCGACATTTTTCCATACCTTGATAAAGGGCTCAAGTCCGAAATGTTAGTTGTGTATTTTTACCTTTGATATTTATAGGACACTGTTTGACGTGCTGAGTTTCCCCAGCTTTGTGATTTTAATTCAACGAGTGTCTACGACTTTTCCTGTTTTACTTCTTGCACTGCAAACAAATTTGATTTAGTAAATTGTAGTTAGAGTGCTAGAAACATTTTCCAACACAAGGCAATTTTTTTCATAAAAATCAAATGAAACAATGTAAAAAAATTTTATCTCAAGCACATATAGGAGAGGGAGAAAAGGAGGGCAAGGCCAGGAAGGTCTTACCTAACCTGAATGACTGAATTAACCAACAGCACCCCCTCTGGCTGGCAAGAGTACTGGCATCATACCTAACCTGAAATTAAGGGAACAGTACATTCAAGCTTCCCAATATCCACATGTTTCTATAATTTTAGATAATAAATCTGCATCATACTTCCCCAGTCCAATCTTACTGGAATGCATGGGTTACTGTATGAGGAAAAGTTGGACAGGCAAGACTTGCATCCTCTAGTCTAGAAAACAAGATATTGTAGGAAACCCAAGCTCCTGAGAGATAAGAGTAGATGAGAAGAGAATCACTCTTGGAGAATCTAGGATGTGGACACAGTTTAACAATGGCTTTGACTATTCAAGACAGATGAGGTACAACATTTACTCCAAGGGTCATATATTTTTGGAATGCTCCTCCTCAAAAGGGCTATTAAGTCTTGAATACATTGAAGGCAAGAGTGAAAGGTTAACAGGATCACAAAGTTGCTCACCCACAAATGTATTAAAATTCCATAAAGAACATTTTGCAAAGACGTCTGATTTTTTTTGTTTCTTGTGCCACTGTGAAGATTTGAGAGCATGCCCGCTTAAAGAGTACTTCTCAAATAACACAAACTCACAATTCAAATTTTGTTTTCTTAAATTAGGTTAGTGGCATTCTGAAATAGTTGAGACAAGAAGGTCTCCAAGTGAAATATGGCTGCTTGCACAGTTTATCATCAATTCACTAGAAATTACATCATGAATCTACCCACACTGGGCTTGCAACCTATACAGTGGAATTGCTATTTTGAACAGTGATGTCACTGCTATTTCATGTACAATACTTCTAGAGAAAATGACCTGTGCAAGATGGTACGTAGTGAACAGAATAGGGACTAGTAAGTGCCATGTTTTACAAGAACAGACCTGGAAATACCCTTCCTCATACAATCCATTCTTCCCTGGTAACTGTCAAGAAATAAACTTAAAGCAATATGCTTTGAACAATAGTGTGGGCAAAATCCGAAAACAATAGTTTCAATCTCATCCAGAAATGTGCAGCAAACGGGTGAAGGACAAAACTTAATGTTTATTCTCTGGATATAAAAATTGCAAACATTTAGAGCCAAGTTGTATCAATGATGGTGGTGGTGGTGGTGGTAGGCCTTCATGAAAAGCTGGCGTTCAGGTGAGAATTGAGATTTGCATGACAAATAATGTAGCACTAATTCAATGTATTGCAGCAACTAATTTGAAAAGAGCAAGACTAAGTCAGCATTTGGTGATGTTTATGGGTGGAATATTGGTCAGGGAATGACGACGCCACTGCTTTTCCATCAACTACAGCTTTTTAGAAATGGTGGTAGGATTCAGCATAATGCTGATTGAAGGTCAATACTTGTAATAATCCAGTATTTCTTCTCTGCCCCATTGCAATATTAGATTAGGTCCTTTCGCCCCAATTGTTGTTTTCAAGCATTGTTTAATTCTTTACCTCAACTTCCTACAATAATTTAGCATGCATCACATCTGGATTGAGTCATTTATGGAGGACAATGCCAGACTTTGTCACCTCATCAGTTTGCACCCCTTTTACCCTACTACCTTCCATACTAACGATATTTTGTCAGCAAATGAGAAACTATTCAAGCCACATGTAGCACATTTATCTATTGATCATTTCGTAGTCTCAATTGGACTATCCTTCCTCAAGCCATGTAAACAATGGGGATGTAGCAAAATGCCATTGTATTCTCATTATTTGTCTATCTAGAGTATTTTCATTTTTTACTTTCCCTCTCAGTTTACTCTGGTTCTCATTTGAATTATTCACTTAAATATTCACTATCTGCTGAGCAAACAATAGTTCAACTGATCACTATTTATCTTACAATAATCACCAAATGTTGATTTTTTATAGTCTTTGGCAAAAAAAAGTTCTTAAATAAGATGAATGCAAAGAGCTGTATATAGTGCGATAAATAAAAGCAAAGCCAAAAGTTATCTAGTTCAGCAATGCAAAATTAAATCTCCTTTGGAATGCTCAAACAACATTGGACTTACCTTGACTTTCTCTCTCCTTATGCAACAAAATGAACAGTTTTCATTCATAGACCAGTCAGTCACTTCTTCAGGCTCACAGTCTTCAATTAAAATAAAAAATATTTTAATCTACTAATCAAACATTTTCTGTCACAATTAAAAGACCTCTCAATCAAATGCGTAGGCAACAATATGTTAATAACAATACACCAACAGATTACACCTGCAATCATGGTAATGTTAATTTTAAAATTAAAATCTTCCACAAGATTTTGAGACACAAAATATTTCATAATAGTAAAATCCCTGTTATGCAGAATTCAAGGAAATGACAGCCTTAAGCAACCGACAAAAAAAAAGGAAAATAAAAATTTCCCAGGCTGTCTCAATCACAAAAGTACAGCCTTCCACCACCACAACAGCCATTGACAGCCAAATAAGCTACTAGGAGTCAAAGAAAAAACCAAACTGCTGGAAGAACTCAGGTTAGTCAGAATCCAGTCTTCTGAGTTCCTCTGGAAGAATTTTTTTTTGTTGATCCAGATTCTAGCAGTTCCAGTCTCTTGTATCTCAATTAGGAGTTGCCACCACTTCAAATACCACTCATTGAATTATGCTTAAACTTGTTACAAGCTCAGAGGTGACATGTACATCACAAAATAACAGAATATTTACTCATCTCAAATTATCCTTTTAAATAGATGTATCTATTGAGAAAAGAATTCAGTTAATTTTTTTGTTTAAAATCAGGAGAGGGTGCGAAGATCTGGATAGTTTAAAAAATAGATCTATATTTTTGAAAAATGTATTACACCAAAAGACAAGTTTGAACTCTATGAAACTTTGTGCATTGTGAGAATTATCCCATCATCATCCCACTTTTGAATCAGTGCCTTGCAACAATCCTCTTAAAGTTAAAAAAGTGCTCTTTTGCCCAACTTTTAATAGGGAACAGCCTCCTTTGTTGGCTGCATAGAAATGAAAACTTTGACATTCACAACAACCAAGATAAAGGTTCACTGCTGTTGCATTTTTCCTGAATAAAACAAATCAGTTTGTTCACATGCAATTTCCTTTTCAACACAAGTTCAATGACCTTCTCTCACAGTTATCTCTGGACCAGTAACTATACAGTCCCATAGGGATTGATTTATAACCTGTCATAGCCTTCATTTGCAGTTGAATTTGACTAATTGACAATATTCATTGATTGATTTGAAATTGTACTGCCTGCATACTAGCAGGCTATAGTTCTAATGACTCTTCTTGGAAGCCCAGGTGAATCCCTTTCAACAGGATGAATAAATGCACATGGCAAACCACTACAATTCCTTGTATCTTCAGATACTTTGAAACAAGCTTTGACCACAGCTATAGTCCTCCTCTCACCTGTAATAGTGCAGCATATGAATCTGCAATACTACATCCCACAATGTTTTGCACTGCCCAGAGTCCTGAAATGAACTGTGTACCTGTATTGGAGGTCATAAGCTCTGGGATTCTGAACCTCAACACCCAGGTGTTAAACAATGCCTTGGTACAGTTCTCAGTGATTATATCAGCCAGCAGGAATGCCTCCGGCCACCTCGTAGAGCGGTCAATAATGGTAAAGATGGAGGGAGGAGTCATGTGATGGAGTAATGGCTGGTCGGGAAAACCAGCCCTCTCCAGGAAAACAGGAAAAAAGTTAGAAAAAGACACAGCACAACAAAAATAAAATATAAGAAATAGAAGATAAAGTTACAGAGAAGAGAAAGAGGATGGCATCCAAGAAGGAGAAAATGAAAACAACTGGAATAAAAGTAGAAAAACCACCGAAGAAGAAAGAAGGCCTTACCTGCATGAAGGAATAGGACGCTGCAGTGGCGAAGAACGCCCGACCCAAGAGGTCAGTGCCTGCCCTGCGGAGTCGTGACTCACCTGCCGGTGGACTTCAAAAATGGCTCTCAGAGCCAAATAAAAGTACGCAACTAACAGAAATAAGGGAAGAGGACACTGGTGGGAGGGGGGCTCAGCAGAGGAGCGGGCAGCCGCAGTGCGAACAGCTGAGGGATGCCCGACACCAGGGCGCTCAGCTGGAGAACGAGAAAGGCAGCAGAGAAGGGAGCGACGACAAGGGAGAGAGACGGAAAGACGACTGGCAAGAAGAGCAATGGCAGGAGGCACAACAGAGGAGTAGCCCAAGAGGGGAGGCCCAGCAACAAGAGGCCCGACAAAGAGATGCAAGCAGCTCATCAGGAAAAACAGAAGAGACACAGACACAAAGAAGAGAAGACACAAACACAGGTACAGACACAGAAGAAGAGGAAGAAGTACACCAAGATCTTCAAAGAGAAATAGAAGGTAAAACTTATGGACAAAGAAATAAAAGGTAAAACTGATGAACAGAATATAGATAAAGTTTTTTGAGAACAAATGAGATCACTAAAATCATTAGAATTTAATACAATCAAAAGGAAAATGAAAAGAACAGAAGATAAAATGTAAAGGTTAGAACTGGTAATTACAGAAATAGGGAAAAGAATAGAGAATGTGGAAGCGGGAAACAGCTGTAGAAATGGAAGTAAATGACTTAAGAGAAAAATTGGAAGAAAGTGACAAAAAAAATTAAAGAGACCCAAGAGTTGTTATCTCAGAAAATTGATACGTTGGAAAATTATAGTAGACGTAACAACATAAAAATAGTGGGCCTGAAGGAGGGTGAAGAAAGCACAGACATGAAGGAATTTATAAAAGGATGGATCCCGAAGGTCCTGGGAACGACAGATATACAGGAAGAAATGGAAATAGAAAGGGCTCACAGAGCACTAGCTCAGGAACCACAGGTACATCAAAAACCAAGATCCATCTTAGTAAATTTTTTGAGATATACGACAAGAGAAAACATACTGGAACAGGCAAGGAATAAATAAAGTTAGAGAAGATAATAAACCATTGGAATATAAGGGTCAAAAAATAGTTTTTTACCCAGACATAAGTTTTGAACTCTTAAAGAGGAGGAAGGAGTTTAATACAGCAAAAACAATTTTATGGGAAAAAGGTTACAAATTCATGTTAAGACATCCAGCTGTGCTTAAAATATTTATACCCGGGGAGCAAAACAGACCATTCTCGGATCCAGAGGAAGCACTAGAATTCGCAAAACATTTGCAGGACAGAAGAAGAGATGTAATAAGAATGAAGAACAGTGATAAAGTATATATAAAAAGTAGTAAAAACAATGTATATGTAAAGAACTAAAGAGGGAAAATATAAGGGAAGGAAGTAAGTAAGGGTGGAAAAAAAAAGAGCTTTGTTATATGTGTTTAAAAAAGTGTTTTCTGGGGAGGGCTGGGGGGGAAGGGAAGAACCGTCACTGCAAAATCAGTTGACGCTGCGAGTAAAATCGCAATCCAAATGAAAAGGGGAGTTGTGGTTGCCCAGCAAGGGATAAGGGGCAATTCAGAGAGGGAGGGAACTTTTGGGGTTAAGGTATTAGTGGGTGTGGGAACCGCGGGGGTACTTTATGTCTTAAATGTGTTGTCGTACATTAAGTTTAATAAGAGAAAAAAACTAAGAGATGAAAATAGGGAAAAGGGGGATGGAGGTGGTGAAGAGGTGGAAAATAAATATAAACATGGTCATGTTGAACTATATGACTAGAAACATTAATGGAATACACAAACAAATCAAGAGGAAGAGGCTACTAAATTTATTGAAGATGGAAAAAAATAGATATAGCATTTGTGCAGGAAACACATCTAACTGAAGCAGAACATAAATTAAAGAGAGACTGGGTACGACACGTAGCGGCAGCATCTTATAATTCAAAAGTTAGAGGTGTAGCCATACTATTTAACAAAAATGTACCAATTAAAATAGAGGAGAAAATATTAGATCCAGCAGGGAGGTATGTAGTGATAAAATGTCAGATTTACTCAGAATTTTGGAATTTGCTCAATATATATGTACCTAATGAAGAGGATCAAAAGTTTATGCCGGATTTTTTTTGAAGATTGCAGACACACAAGGAAATATATTGATAGGAGATTTTATCCTTAATTTGGACCCAATATTGGATAAAACTGGACAAAAGACAACTAATAAGAATAAAGTAGCCAAATATATGGTTAAATCAATGCAGGAAATGAAACTTATGGATATATGAAGGAGGAAACACCCAGGAGAGAAGGAATATTCATATTATTCGAGAAGGAACAAAACTTACTCAAGGATTGATATGTTTTTATTGTCAGCCCATATGCAAGGGGGAGTTAGGAAAACTGTGTATAAAGCTAGACTGCTATCAGATCATTCACCCCTATTATTAGCAACAGAACTAGAGGACATCCCACCAAGAACATATAGAGGTTAAACTCCATGTTACTTAAAAGGCAGGAATTTAGGGAGTTTATTGAACGCCAAATTAAAACATATTTTGAAATAAACACAGGATCAGTGACAGATAAATTTATATTATGGGACACAATGAAAGCCTTCATTAGAGGGCAGATGATAAGTTATGTGACTAAGATGAAAAAGGATTACAATCGGGAAACAGAGCAGTTGGAAAGGGAGATATTAAGTACAGAAAAGAAATTAGTAAAAAGGGATGATATAACGAAAAGGAGAGAATTGGCAGACAAAAAAATAAAATATGAAACATTACAAATGTATAAGGTGAAGAAGAACATAATGAAATCAAAGCAAAAGTATTACAAACTAGGAGAAAAAACACATAAAATATTAGCCTGGCAACTTAAAACAGAACAAGCTAAAAGAACGATACTGGCATCAAGGAACAAGGACAAACAAATTACATATAACCCAACAGAGATTAATGAAAATTTTAAGGAATTTTATGAACAATTATACCAAACTGAGAACGAGGGAAAAGATGACAAAATAGAGGAATTTTTAGCTAAAAGTGAATTGCCAAAATTGCAAGGAGGAACAAAACAAACTAATAAAACCATTTGAAATAGAGGAAGTACAAGATATATTTAAAAAGCTGCCGAACAATAAAACACCAGGAGAGGATGGATTTCCAATAGAATTTTATAAAACATTTAAAGAGTTATTAATTACTCCTCTCCTAGAAGTAATGAACCAGGTAGAAGAAACACAAAACTTGTCATATTCATGCAAGACAGCAATAATTACAGTAATACCAAAGACAGGGAAGGATCCATTAACACCAGACATCATATAGACCAATATCCCTACTTAACTCAGATTATAAGATAATAGCGAAATTATTAGCAAACAGAATGGCCGATTGTGTACCAAAAATAGTAAAACAAGATCAAACTGGGTTTATTAAGAAAAGGCGAACAGTGGACAATGTCTGTAAATTTATCAATCTAATTCATGCAGTTCAAGGAAATAAGAAACCAGCAGTGGCTGTTGCTTTAGACACAGAAAAAAGCTTTTGACAGAGTAGAGTGGAACTACTTATTTAAAGTATTACAGAAGTTCAGTCTACCAGAAAAAAAATATAAATTGGATTAAAGCATTGTATAATGGACCTTTGGCGAAAGTAGCAGTAAATGGATATGTATCGAATCAATTTAAATTAAGTAGGTCAACTAGACAGGGACATCCACTATCCCCCTCATTGTTCGCCCTAGCAATAGAACCTCTGGCAGAACTGATAAGAATAGAAAATAAAAGGGATAAAATTAAGAAGGAGTACAAAATTAGCTTATTTGCAAATAACATTATAGTATAACAGAACTAGAGATATCAATAAAAGAATTACATAAGAAATTGAAGGAATATGGAGAAATATCAGGGTACAACAAGATCAACTCAAATAAAAGTGAAGTGATGCCAATGAGCAACGCAGATTATACAGAATTTACAAAAGAATCACCATTTAAATGGCAAGCACAAGGAATCCGATACCTAGGGATAAGGTTAGATAATAATTTAAGCCACTCGTACAAATTAAATTATCAGCCACTAATAAAGAAATTGCAGGAAGACTTAGAAAAATGGAAAGAACTGCCATTAACATTGATAGGGAGGGTGAACTGCATTAAAATGAACGTGTTCCCAAGGATACAATACTTATTTCAAACGTTACCAATTTCCTTAACAGAATTTTAAAAAAATGAACTAAAGAGAACAATAAGGAAATTCTTGTGGAAAGGGAAGAAACCAAGGGTAGTGTTAGATAAATTAACAGAGAGGTATAATCAAGGTTGTTTGCAGTTAACACATTTTAGAAATTATTAGAGAGCCCCCCAATTAAGGTATTTATCAGATTTTTACCAGACAAGGGAAAAACCAGACTGGACTAAGATAGAACGAGATAAAATAGGCGAGAAGATACCGGAACATATACTTTATAAGTGGGATGATAAATTGGTGCAATATTAAAAACTCATTAGTATTGCATCATTTACTTAATACATGGAAGAAGATCCACTTAGAAAGAAAAAAAAAATGAATTACCAAATACCAAAATTATTATGGATGCAAAATCCACTAATTCCTTTTACAATAGATAACCTTTCCTTTAGAGAATGGGACAGAAAAGGAATCAAAAGAATAGAAAATAGTATTTTGGGAAATAATTTATTAATGTTTGAACAGTTGAAGTACAAATATGGAATAACTCATGGTACAATGTTTGCATATCATCAATTGAAAGTTTACTTAAAGAATAAAATGGCAAACAACTTGAGATTACCTGAAGGAAGCAACTTTGAATACGTGATTACAGACACAATGATAATTAAAAGATTTATAACCAACATGTACATTAAGCTGCAAGATAAGGAGAAAGATGAAATAAACTATAAACCTAAGCTGAAGTGGGAAAAGGATTTAAACATAAAGATAAAAAATGAAGTATGGGAAAAGTTATGTTCTGGAACTATGAAGAATACAATAAACACAAGGTTACGTATGATACAGTATAATTGGTAACACAGGGTATATATTACTCCTCAAAAATTAAAAAATTGGTACTAACATTATCAGATAGATGTTTTCGCTGTGCGAAGGAAATGGGAACAACATTACACGCAACTTGGACATGTGCGAAGGTGAATACGTTTTGGGAAGAACTAAAGCAGATACTAAATGAAATTATAAAAAATAGCATACCAAAAAAAACCAGATATTTATTTTAAATAACATAAGATGAATTAGTCCTTAAATTGGACAAAGCACAAAAAAAATTCATTATGATAGCCTTAGCAGTAGCAAAAAAAAATGTCAACTTGGAAAATGGAAGAGAGCATGAGTATACAGCAATGGGGGGCATAGCAAGATGGCGTAAGGAACAGACGTGCCTTCCAGTCCTCTCCTGACTCTAACTTATTGTTTTGTCTTTAAGTGCCTGTTAAAACTTTTTTAAAAAGTTTATAAATAGTATGAGGTGTTGAATTAATACCTAATGGTACATTTGTTAAAAAAAAGTAAAAGGAAACATTAACAGATTGTTAAAAAATTATATTTTCCGAAATTATCTGAGCCTGCTTGTTTACAAAAAGCCACGACTCAGCGTGAAATGGATCCAGGAAAAGAAGCGAAGAATTTGGCCTTGGAGCTCCGCTCTGAATCCGTAAGTCTTTCTGAAGGTCGTTTTCAGCTGCCTTTAGAACAAAGGGCTGGCCGGATGCCAGTATTTCAAACAACGTCTACTGTTACTGAGACTTTGACTGCTGAATTAGCTGGGGCGCCACCAGTTGGAGAGTTAGAGTTATTATTTGACTGCTATACCATCAGTTACAACAGCTCTTCTAGATACTTTTAAAGGAGGTTTGGATCAAAGATAACCCTGATCATCAGCCTCCTGAGACTTCTGGGGGGTCTGAGGCAGGGGCTCTTACACGGAGTCAAACTGCTAGAAAAGCTACTAAATTAAAAGAAGGGATAGAAGGTCCTCTGATTCCACAAGAACAGCAGGATCCCACTATGTCTGGATCTACTGATGTTGATATACTTTTCAAGAGTCTTGAACACAAGATATTTTCTTCAATGATGCATTTAGGTGATTCTATGAATAATCTTATTTCTAAGATGAATGCATTGGTGGATGTCAATACTCAACAGATGGCTGATTATGGAGCTTTTAAAGTCGAAACTATTGAAAGACTTGAGATGTGTGATCAAGGATTATCTGATGTACAAGATCAATTGCAAGATGTGAATAAACAATTGAAATGCTACAGATTCAAAATAAAAATTTAGTAAAAAAGGTTGATTATTTGGAGAACCAATCTAGACGGAATAATGTGAAAATTGTCGGCTTGCCAGAAGGCATAGAAGGGCCAGATCCAAGAAAATTTTTTACTGAATGGATTCCACAAGTGTTGGGACAAGATAAGTGTCCTGAAGGTTTAATATTGGAACGGGCTAATAGAGCTTTGAGAAGGAGACCTTTTTCAGGACAGAATCCAAGACCTATTTTGGTTCGCTGTTTAAATTACTGTGATAGAGAGACTATTTTACGTATGGCTATTAGAAATGCACAGCAAAACAGATCTCCTTTGATGGTTCAGAGTAATCGTGTTGTCTTCTATCCGGATTTGAGTCAGGAAATTATGTTTCAATGATGTGAATTTAATTCTGTGAAAGAATTATTGTGGAAAAAAGGATATAAGGCAACATTTAGATACCCTGCGGTACTGAAGATTTTTCAGGATGGATATCAACCAAAGTTCTTTGATAATCCTAAAGAAGCTATGGATTTTGCTCAGTCTTTACCAATTACGCAATTCCAGGAACGACGTAGTCCTCCACGGTCTCCAAAGAGGGCAGAGCTGCAAGAAGGGAAACTGATTTCTGGAAGAAATGGAAGAAATGGTGGTCGCAATGGCAAAATTGATTATATAATAAAAAAAATTATTATTTTTTGTTGAGAAGATTTTAAATAGTGATGGGAGTTGGGAGAGGGAACTGGGTGGGCACCAATTTCCAGAAGTCATCAGCTGCGTGTGAGTTATCTCACACCCAATATTTTGAGGGAGTTACCGCATTAGGCGGTTTAAACAGGAGGAGGTAATTGTGACCTCCTTTTTTTCTTTTTAATTTTTGGGTTAGGGAGTGAAGCTTTTTTTTATTATCTTTTTTAAATAATTAATTTTTTTTAAATATATAACTTTTTTTGTAGTTTTTGATTGTAATTTCAAAGGGGAATTAAGGGTTTTTTTTTTCTTTTTTTATAGGGGGTTCTTTTTTTCTTCTTTTTTCTCTCTCTTTATTTTCCTTTTTTTGTTTGTTTCTTGTTGTGTTTTATTGAGTGTAAGAAATGTCTAAATTGAAGTTTGCTTCTCTTAATGTTCAGGGTTTAAATAATCCTATTAAGCATCCTATTAAATACTTGCTTATTTAAAAAAAATTAAAAGTTGATGTTGCTTTTTTACAGGAAACTCATTTAACAGATAAGGAATATTTGAAACTCAAATGTGAATGGGTTGGGCAAGTTTTTTAATCTTCGTTTAATTCTAAGGCAAAAGGTGTGGCAATTTTGGTACATAAGAATCTACCATTTCAGTTACAGAATGAAGAGAAAAATGGTGGAAGATTATTAAAATTAAATTGTACAATCTTTAATGAGGCATGGACTTTGCTTGATGTTTATGCTCCTAATGTTGAGGATACAGCTTTTGTTGTGGATATGTCTTTATTACTTGGACAAAAGAACTCTAATGTGATGATTGGGGGAGATTTGAATGTGGTGTTGGAGCATTTATTGGATAAGTACCCAAGAGTAATTAAGAAGTCTAAGATGGCAATCCAAGTGATTAATATGATGGCAGATTTGAATTTAATTGATATTTGGCAAAGAGTTAATCCTACAGAGAAAGATTTTTCTTTTTATTCCTCGCAACATAATTCTTTTTCTAGAATTGATTATTTTTTAATATCAGCACATTTGCAGGATAGGGTTACATCTGTGGAGTATAAGGCTAGATTGGTTTCGGATCATTCACTATTATTATTAGAATATTTGAGTTCACAAGATGTTCAGAAAGCTTCAAGATGGAGATTTAATACTATGCTATTGCAAAAACCAGAATTTATTAGTTTTTTTAAAACAGCAAATTGAAATTTTTATTGGTATTAACTGTAATTCTGTTTCTAGTCATTTTGTTTTATGGGATGCAATGAAAGCTTTTTTACGAGGCCAAATGATCAGTTATGCCTCTAAAGTAAAGAAGGAGAGAATTAAAGAGATTGAAGACTTAGAGGAAAAGATAACTGCTACTGAAAAAGAATTTCAAAAACATGCTACCGAAACGCAAAAGAATCAGTTAACTAATTAAAAATTTAAATATAATGAATTACAAACATATCGGTTTGAATGTTTAATGAATCGAACTAAGCATAAGTTTTATGAATGGGGTGA
Organism: Narcine bancroftii; assembly: GCF_036971445.1. Lineage (NCBI taxonomy): Eukaryota > Metazoa > Chordata > Chondrichthyes > Torpediniformes > Narcinidae > Narcine > Narcine bancroftii. The sequence goes on along the minus strand of NC_091471.1, from coordinate 130,706,093 downwards.
GAAAGCTCATAAAGTTTTGTCATGGCAATTAAAAAAGGAACAATTATCTAGGATTATACCCGCGATTAGAAAGAAATCAGGTATTACTTTTAATCAAAAGGAGATTAATGAGGAATTTTGTAATTTCTATAAACAATTGTATACTTCGGAATGTAAAGGTGTAACTGGAGACGCAATAGATTCTTTCTTGGAAAATATTAACTTGCCACAATTGAATCAAGAAGACAGACAAGAGTTAGATAAACATTTTACAGAAGATGAAATAGAAAGGGCAATAAGAGACATGCTGAATGGAAAGGCACCTGGTGAAGATGGGTTTTCTATAGAGTTTAATAAAGTTTTTTATGCTGATGTATCTTCTATTTATAAGGATGTATTACAACAAACTTACAATACTTTTCAATTACCTGAGAATTGTTCTAATGCAATAATTATGGTTATACCAAAAAAAGATAAAGACCCTTTACAGGTTTCTTCTTATAGACCAATTTCGTTGTTAAATGTAGATTATAAAATTGTAGCTAAAATTATGGCTAATAGATTAGCTCAATATCTGCCTAAAATTATACATGATGATCAAACGGGATTTATAAAAAACAGGTATGCATCAGATAATATTTTACGGTTAATAATAAATAAATCTAAATTTCAGTTGAATTATCCAATAGTGGTTTCATTGGATGCAGAAAAGGCTTTTGATAGAGTGGAATGGAAGTTTCTGTTCAAAGTACTTGAGAAATTTTGTTTTGGTTCTTCATTTATTGGGTTGATAAAGGCTTTATATAATAGCCCGAAGGCTAGAATTGCTGTTAATGGCCAAATTTCAGAATCTTTTAGTTTGACAAGATCTACTAGACAAGGATGTCCGTTGTCACCTGCTTTATTTGCTATAGTTATTGAACCTTTAGCACAATTAATACGTCAAAATGAAAATGTTAAAGGTATGAGAGTTCTGAATGAGGACTATAAGATTAATTTATTTGCTGATGATGTTTTATTATATTTGGTGGATCCGGATATTTCTTTACCTGCAATTCAAGAATGTTTAGAAATTTATGGCCAATTATCTGGTTATAAAGTAAATTGGGCTAAAAGTGAAATTTTACCAATTTGTAAAGGTGATTATTCAGTACATAAAAATATTACAAATTTGAAGTGGACTACACAAATTAAATATTTAGGAATTAATGTTAATACGGAATTTCAAGAATTATATTTAATTAATTATTTTCCTTTAATAAAAAGGATTAAATTAGATTTGATTAGGTGGAGGGATCTACCTTTGGATTTACTAGGGAGGATTAATACCATAAAAATGAATATTTTTCCTAGAATACAATATTTGTTTCAATCAATTCCTTATTTTTTAAAGAAAAGTTTTTTTAAGGATTTATATAAAGTGATTAGAGAATTCTTATGGAAGGGAAAATTTCCGAGAGTAGCAATGAGAAAATTGATGTGGGATTTTCAATTTGGAGGTTTAAGATTACCGAATTTTCAGCATTATTATGAAGCAGCTCAATTCAAATTTCTTAGTGCATTAATGAATATGGACGACCCACCTAGTTGGGTAAAGATAGAAATGGCGGTTATTTTAGAAAAATTTCCTCATGAGTTTTTGTTTCGATGGAATAAAAATTTATTACGAACTTATGATGTGCCAATATTGAAACATTTATTGAATTTATGGACAAGTAAACTTAAAAAATTGGGACTTAAAAATATATATTCTGGAAGATTGCCATTATATAATAATCAACTTGTTCCTTTTACGGTCTCCAATGCCACTTTGAAACAATGGGAAAAGAAGGGAATAAAAATTTATCTGATTGTTTTTCTGAGGGTTGTTTTTGTTCCTTTGACGAATTACAAAGGAAATATGGTATTAGTGCAAATTCTATATTTGTATATTATCAATTAAGATCTTTTGTAAAACAGTTATGTGGTCGACATATGATTTTATTGCCTGAATCTAGTTTTGAAGAATATGTACTTTCAATACCAAAAAAAGGATATATATCTGATTCGTATTGTATTTTACAAGAAATTGATAGTAAAAAAGACTGGGATAAAGATAAGTTGAAATGGGAAAAAGATTTAGGACATAAAATAGCTGAAGAAGCTTGGATGGAAATTTGTCAGGATAGTATTCGGAAATTAATTAATGCTAGACTAGCGATGATTAATTATAATTTTATTCATCAGCTATATTTAACGCCGGAGAAATTTTAAAAAATTGGTTTTAGTAAGTTGGATTCTTGTTTTCGATGTGATCAGACGGCCAATACTTTTTTGCATACTGTTTGGCTTTGTGATCGATTGCAACAGTTTTGGAAAGGTATTCAATCTGTTTTTAACAGTTTATATAATATCCATCTTGTATTAGATCCCGATATATTTTTATTAGGGAACATGCAATCATTAATCGATTTAGGTTTAGAGGATTATCAGATTTCATTTATTTATTTAGCTTTAGTTGTGGCTAAGAAATGTATAGCACTTACTTGGAAAGATAGAAATATACTAACTTTAGATAAGTGGTATTTGGAAATGAAATTTTGTTTGACTATGGAAAGGATATCTTTTTCAATTCAGGATAAGATGTATTTTTATAAGTTAAAGTGGACTCCACTTGCTAATTACATGCATTTAAGTTTGATTTAAATATGTTTAAGTGTAATATTTTAGTATTGACAATTTTTTTTGTTGTTAGAATTTTTTTAGGTAAAGTTTTATCTCTTTTTTGTAAGTGGGTATTTTTTTCATATATAATATTGTCAATTTTATTAACTCTTCACTCTTTATTTTGGGGGGAGGGTTGGACTAATTTTAAGTTAGACTATTAATATTGTGTTACATTTAATCAGACTGCTCAAACTACAGGGGAATCACGTTGCTCTCCATTGCAGGCAAAATCTTCGCTAGGATTCTACTAAATAGAATAATACCTAGTGTCGCTGAGAATATTCTCCCAGAATCACAGTGCGGCTTTCGCGCTAACAGAGGAACCACTGACATGGTCTTTGCCCTCAGACAGCTCCAAGAAAAGTGTAGAGAACAAAACAAAGGACTCTACATCACCTTTGTTGACCTCACCAAAGCCTTCGACACCGTGAGCAGGAAAGGGCTTTGGCAAATACTAGAGCGCATCGGATGTCCCCCAAAGTTCCTCAACATGATTATCCAACTGCACGAAAACCAACAAGGTCGGGTCAGATACAGCAATGAGCCCTCTGAACCCTTCTCCATTAACAATGGCGTGAAGCAAGGCTGTGTTCTCGCACCAACCCTCTTTTCAATCTTCTTCAGCATGATGCTGAACCAAGCCATGAAAGACCCCAACAATGAAGACGCTGTTTACATCCGGTACCGCACGGATGGCAGTCTCTTCAATCTGAGGCGCCTGCAAGCTCACACCAAGACACAAGAGAAACTTGTCCGTGAACTACTCTTTGCAGATGATGCCGCTTTAGTTGCCCATTCAGAGCCAGCTCTTCAGCGCTTGACGTCCTGCTTTGCGGAAACTGCCAAAATGTTTGGCCTGGAAGTCAGCCTGAAGAAAACTGAGGTCCTCCATCAGCCAGCTCCCCACCATGACTACCAGCCCCCCCACATCTCCATCGGGCACACAAAACTCAAAACGGTCAACCAGTTTACCTATCTCGGCTGCACCATTTCATCAGATGCAAGGATCGACAATGAGATAGACAACAGACTCGCCAAGGCAAATAGCGCCTTTGGAAGACTACACAAAAGAGTCTGGAAAAACAACCAACTGAAAAACCTCACAAAGATAAGCGTATACAGAGCCGTTGTCATACCCACACTCCTGTTCGGCTCCGAATCATGGGTCCTCTACCGGCACCACCTACGGCTCCTAGAACGCTTCCACCAGCGTTGTCTCCGCTCCATCCTCAACATCCATTGGAGCGCTCACACCCCTAACGTCGAGGTACTCGAGATGGCAGAGGTCGACAGCATCGAGTCCACGCTGCTGAAGATCCAGCTGCGCTGGATGGGTCACGTCTCCAGAATGGAGGACCATCGCCTTCCCAAGATCGTATTATATGGCGAGCTCTCCACTGGCCACCGTGACAGAGGTGCACCAAAGAAAAGGTACAAGGACTGCCTAAAGAAATCTCTTGGTGCCTGCCACATTGACCACCGCCAGTGGGCTGATAACGCCTCAAACCGTGCATCTTGGCGCCTCACAGTTTGGCGGGCAGCAGCCTCCTTTGAAGAAGACCGCAGAGCCCACCTCACTGACAAAAGGCAAAGGAGGAAAAACCCAACACCCAACCCCAACCAACCAATTTTCCCTTGCAACCGCTGCAATCGTGTCTGCCTGTCCCGCATCGGACTGGTCAGCCACAAACGAGCCTGCAGCTGACGTGGACTTTTTACCCCCTCCATAAATCTTCGTCCGCGAAGCCAAGCCAAAGAAGAAAAAAGACATTTAATGGGGGGGGTTATTTTGTCAAGTTTTCTGATGTAATATTGTAATCATACCTTTTAAAAAATTTTTTTCTATTTTTCTTTAAATGTAATTCTTTATTGTATTCATGTTATAAAATTTTAAATAAAGTCTTCAAAAAAAAGAGTATACAGCAATGGTACATAGAAATTAATAAATGTATACCTTTGGAAAAAATAACATATAATTTAAAAAACAAAGTCACAATGTTTGAACAAATTTGGGAACCATACAGTGAACATATCAGAGAGAGCTTGCCTAGGACCTCCATCCCCTAAAATGAAAATGATAAGACGACTAAACTACTAGATTCAGTGTGTAATAAATAGACGATGCTTTTGTCTTGTTTATTTTCCTTTGTGTGAAGATATTGTTTTATGGTTTTATTGTATTGTATATGTTGAATACTAATGGCTTTGGGGGGGGTGGTGGGTAGAGGGGAGGGAGGGAAAGGGGAAAAAAAGGGAGAAAAAGTCAGTGTAAATTTAATGAGAAACGTTTGTACATATTTTGGTTAACCTGATTCAGTGTGAAAAAAAATCATGGTAAGGAGACACCTCGCTCCACTGGAGTCTGGCGCAGCCCTACAGTGTCAGTATGGACGTGTTTGAACCAACATCGCGCTGGCTCGAAAGTCTGCACTTTGGATGTGGCAGTGTGTAGGTCTTGGCCCACTGACTGACCTGTTTTTGGAGGCCATGCAAGACAAACCTATTGGCCACCACCTGATGGCTGGGTGTGCCAGGACGTGCACCACATCAAAGACCTGCCGCCTCCACTTTCCAGGAACAACGGGGTGGGGTTTGCCGGTGAAGACATCGCAGAGGAGCATCTGGTTGCCAGGACAACTGGCGACATCCTCCAGCGTGAGGCTGGACGCAGCTGTTCTGTATGCGAGGGTCTCAGGGTCCTCTTGGTTGGTGTGCCTCGGCTAGGGCAGAATAGTCTATTCCGAGACAGGGACTAGATCGCAGGGCAGACAGTGCATCAGCCACCCTGTTGGTCTTAACCATAATGTGTTGGATATCCATGGTGAATGCAGATATACAAGTGGTGTCACTGCTGCCGTGCCGAATGGATGGAATACTTTGTGGAAGGCAAAGGTCAACAGTTTGTAGTCCATGCAGACCTTGAATTGCCTGCCTTCCAGAAAATACTAGAAGTGCCTGACTGTCAGGTACAATGCCAATAGCTCCTGGTCATAGGTGCTATATTTGAATCCAGGTGGCTGGAGGTGCCTGTTAAAGTCCAGGGGCTGCCATTGCCCTTTGATGAGTTGTTCCAGTACATCCCCAACCACCGTGATGGAGGCATCAACTATGAGGGCTGTTGGCACCTCCAAGGCTTCATTGTCCCAGGTAATGTCCTTGCTCTTCCCTGCCATGAGTGCAAAAAGGGGGCGCATGATGTGAGCGGCTGTCAGTATAATTCGGTGATAACAGTTAATCATATGGGCAAATTCTTGGCAAAATGGCCTCTACCTTTTCAGGCAGGGGTTTTGCTCCGTGCCTGTTGATCCGATGCCTTAGGAAGTCTATCATTTCTGACCTGAACTGGCACTTAGCAGGGTTAATAGTTAGCCTGAATTCCTGCAGCTGGGTGCATAGTTGCCTCAGGTGGTCCACGTGCTCAATGTTGTTGAAGCTGACAATAAGAATATTGTCCAAATAGATGAAAGCGAATGGGAGATGCTGACCCACTGCATCCATCAGCCTCTGGAAAGTCTGGGCTGCGTTCTTTTTTGTTGTTGAAAATTTTAATTTCCATATGCATCAAATACAAATAATTAATCATTCATCCAAATACAATAAAAATGATAAGACAAAAATTTATTTTTCTCTCCCACCCCCTTCCCCCAATAGAAAAGATAAAGACCAACACCTGGAGATATAGATCACTATTCTAATAAGATTATTTTATCTTCTAAATATTAATTGGAAAGAGGGGGAAATGTGGACAATATAGTTGTTTTTTCCAATGAAATCCATATATGGTTGCCAAAACATAAAAATTCCCAAGTTGATTCCTTAAGCTATAAGTAATCCTTTCCAAAGGTATACAATTTTATATTTCAGTCTGCCACCTATCTAATCTAATAAAATTTTTCAATTTCCATGTTACTGCCACACATTTCCTTGCTAACACTATTGCTACACTCAAAAACTTTTTTTGGTATTTATCTAACTTCAATTCAATATCTATTTCATATACATTGCCAAGCAAAAATATTCTCTGGTCTTTTGGTATTTGTATCTTCATAATTTGTCCTAATAATATTCTCAAGTCATTCCAAATTTTTTTCACTTTCGCACAAGACCAAATGGAGTGTAATAAAGTCCCCATTGAACAACATGAATCAAGTCCATGCAATTTATATGGAGTATAGTTGGTGCAAAAAAATTGTATTGTACCATTTGATATCCAACATTAATTGTGTTTGTTACACTCTCCTGGCACAGTCTTGTCCACACTTCATCTTGAATTTGTATATTTAAATCTTTCTCCCATCTTCATTTTGATATGTGCACTTCCTTTTTCTTCATAGTGTGTTACAACTTTATATACGTATGTGTAATAAATTTCTTAATAAATGTATCTGTACTTAAATATTTAAATTGACAGCTCCAGAAGCCTTAAATTTGTGCCCAATTTCTTTTTTTAAATATGACTTAAGCTGGTAATATGAAAAAAATTGTATTATTTGGTATATTTCTTTCTTTTGTTCAAAGGTTAAAAAAATGGAACCTAAAAGTCTTTTATCCTCATTCTACCTTTACTGTGCCAAATATCAAAAAAAATTTAAAGTGAAAGAATAAGCTAATTTTGCATTAACATCATCTTGGATATTTGATAATTCTTAATTCCTCTTTCCATACAAATTCCATTCCATACCTTCAACAAATGTGTTAAAATTAGTACTTACATTTTTATTTTCAAAAATTCATCATTCCACTTATGTAGAAAATGCTCCAAGTTAATTTCATTTATTTTATTCATTTCAATCTGTTTCCGCATCCAATGCCACCGCTAACAAGTATCTTTTCTTCCTGAGGTAAATGTTATTTACTTATAAATTTTACTATATGATCTGCAAATCTTCTATGTTTAATGAAACCAGTTTGGTCCATATTTATTAATTTAGGTAAATACTTGGTTAATTTATTAGCTAATAATTTTAAATTTGGATACAATTTTATAATCTGTATTTTATAATGATATTGATCAATAAGAGGATGGCTTTAAAGGATCTTTTCCTTTGTTTAAGATAACTTATTAATGCTGTTTTGAAAGATTCTGGTAAATGATAGGACTCTCTTCTGGTCTAATCGTCCCATTAATACAGGGACTAATAATTCTTTGAATTCTTTATAAAACTCTGGAGGCAAACCATCCTCTCCCAGACCCTTATTATTTGGTAAAGGCATCAGTGTCTCATAAGGCTCTTTCAGGTGGCCAGAATACCCCGATGTAAAGCTGCATATTCTACCCCTATGTAGCTGTCATCTGAAAGAGCTTGACGCGACTCCAAGGCACACTCACCAACCCTCCTCTGGGAGGGATAATCTGTGGATCGGCAAAGTCCCCCGACGCACCTGAATGCAGCCACCTGAAAGCGGCTGCCAAAGGGTGGGTTGATGACACTATCAGCTGGCAACCCAACTCCCTGATGCCTGACAGCCCCTGCCAGCCACCCCTGCCCCGATGTCCCGCCGACCTCCACTCCCCAGTCGCAGGGTCTGTCAGGCAGTGGGGGGGATGTCGGGGGACAGCCAGTGTGGGCTGTGACAGCCTGGCTGGCCGCTCCTGCACCGGGGGCACTCTCTACTGCTCAAAATGCAGCTGGAACTGTGTGGGAAACAGAGCGGTTCCACAAGCGTGGGGGATTTTGGGTAGGGAAGACGCCATTGCTATGCCGCATATTTATGACGGGTGGCACCAGTCACCCCGCCTCCTTCAGATGCAGAGGTGCTACGAGGCGCCTCTGGAAAAACAGGCCATTTCAAGTGGGCTGCCACCTGAAAGGTGAGTCTTCAGGCTGGGATCCGCTCCTGCAGCTGCCCTCAAGGCGGAGGATGCACCTAAAAGTGGCTATGGACTTCTACATGTGTAAAAGAGTTTGATTGTTCCAGTTTTTCATCTATGTTTAACTTGGATAATGTAACTTGTGATAAATATTTCTCCCCCCCCCATCCTTTAGAGATTCAGATAGGCATAATATTAATAAAAAAATTCTTTAAATTATCATTTATTTCTTGTATTTATAAGTAACTTGACCAGCTTCCCTCTTTATTGCTATTATTGTTCTTGATACTTGCTCAGCTTTTAGTTGCCACGCTAAAACTTTTGGGCTCGATCACCTAATTCATAATATTTCTGCCGAGTTCTCATTATATCTTTTACTACTTTGTAAGATTGTGTTGTATTAAATTTCAACTTTTTTGTTCCAATAATTTTTTCGTTTCATTTTGAACATGCAATTCCTTTTCTAGATCCAAAACATCCTCCAATTGATCCCTTTCTTTCTTTATTTTAAATGTTCAACTTGTTATTTTACTTCTTAAATACACCTTCATAGAGTCCCATATAATTTGCTCACTACTGGATTTATTAGTTTCTAGGAAAAATGTTCTTATAAAAATTACAAAATTCCTTTCACTTTAAAAGTATTGTTAAGTCTCCACCTATGACCTATATTCTGCCCTTCCTCCAATGCAATTGACATAATTCGAGGTGAACGAGCAGACCTCCACCGCCTAAAACGACAGAAGACAAAATGAACTGACCCAGTATATAGAAGACACAAATTTCTTGTTTATTTTTATTGTGTGATGACATTGTTTAATGGGCTTAATGTATCATATAGGTTGAACGTTGAGTGGGTGGGGAGGGAGGGGGTGAAGGAGGGAGGAAAAAGACACTGTGTATATTCAAGAAGGAAATGTTTGTGTATTTTGGTTAGTATGGTTCATAGTGTGAAAAAAATTTAAAAAAAAAACACCCTAACTTAATATTCAATCTTATAAACGCCAGCTTGTAATGGTGCAGAGATTAAAAACATGTCAATACACTAATATGTTTTGTGTCTAAAAGAATAAAAAAAGTGACTGATGGAGGAGGGGCGAGGAGAGACTGCTAGAGCAGTAAGTAAATTGCCTGAGGGTCAATAAAATAAAAGGAGTGAAAGGTGAGGGAGTGGCCAGCGAGGAGCAACTCAGTGAGTGAGTGGGGCAGTGAAGGAGTGGAGACTTGAGCTCGAGAGACTTAGGCGCAGAGAGGCTGAGGCACAGGTAAAGGGGTAGGTCTCTTTTTTTCTTTTTTAATTTAACTCAATCGTAGGTGGTCATTTTAGACATGGCAGGTGAGCTCAGTCCCGTGCCATGCTCCTCTTGTGCTATGTGGGAACTCAGGGTGACTGACAATGTCCCTGGGAACTACGTGTGCAGGAAGTGTGTTCAGCTGCAGCTCCTAATTGACCGCATGACGGCACTGGAGCTGCGCATGGACTCGTTCTGGAGCATCCGGGATGCTGAGGATTTGGTGGATAGCACCTTTAGCGAGTTGGTCACACCACAGCTTCATAGAATTGAGGGAAATAGGGACTGGGTAAGAGTAAGAACAGGAAGGGAGTGCAGGAGTCTCCTGTGGTCATCTCCCTGAAAAACAGATATTCTGCTTTGGATGTTGTTGGGGGAGATGGCCCATCAGGAGAAGGCAGCAGTAGCCAGGGTCAGGACACTGTGAGTGGCTCTGCTGTGCAAGAGGGCCCGAAAGAGAGTGGTAGGACAATAGATATAGGGGATTCAATTGTAAGAGGAATAGACAGGAGCTTCTGTGGCCGTAAACAGGACTCCCGGTTGGTGAGTTGTCTCCCGGGTGCAAGGGTCAGGGATATCACGGAGCGGCTGCAGGGCATTCTGGATGTGGAAGGTGAACAGCCAGCTGTCATGGTCCATGTTGGTACCAATGACATAGGAAAAAAGCGGGATGAGGTCCCACAAGGAGAATTCAGGGAGCTTGGAAGGAAGTTAAGGAGTAGGACCTCTAGGGTAATAATCTCTGGATTATTGCCAGTGCCACGGGCTAGTCAGAGTAGGAATTGCAGGATAGATAGAATGAATATGTGGCTTGAACAGTGGTGTAGGAGGGAAAGGTTCAGATTCTTGGGGCATTGGAATCAGTTCTGGGGCAGATGGGATCAGTTCAAACAGGACAGTCTCTATCTGGGCAGGGCCAGGATCAATGCCCTCGGGAGAGTGTTTGGTACTGCTGTTGGGGAAGGTTTAAACTAATGTGGCAGGGGGATGGGATCAGGAGGAGAGAGACGGAGGGGTTTAGCATGAGGGAAGAAGTCGGAGATAGGAGGGTGAAAAGCAAAAGAGGCAGGCAGGTAAACTCAGGGCAAAAATGTAAAAGAACCACTTTACAGCATAATGGTGATAGGGTTAAGGCTCTGGTAAAAACAAGCTTGAAGGCCTTGTGTCTTAATGCAAGGAGTATTCGTAATAAGGTGGATGATTTGAATGTGCAGATAGCTGTAAATGACTATGATATAGTTGGGATCACAGACATGGCTTCAAGGGGACCAAGGTTGGGAGCTTAACATTCATGGATTTTCAATATTCAGGAGGGACAGACAGAAAGGAAAAGGAGGTGGGGTAGCATTGTTGGTTAGAGAGAAGTTAAAAGCAATAGAAAGGAAGGATGTTAGCTTGAATGATGTGGAATCAATGTGGATAGAGCTGCAAAATGCAAGGGGGCAGAAGACATTAGTGGAAGTTGTATATAGACCACCTAACAGTAATAGAGAGGTTGGGGATGGCATTAAACAGGAAATTGGAAATGCATGTAACAAAGGCAAGGCAGTTATAATGGGTGACTCTCCATATAGACTGGATGAATCAAATTGGTAAGGGTACTGATGAGGACGATTTCTTAGAAGGTACCCAGTATGTTGAAGAAACAAGGGAACAGGCCATTCTAGATTGGGTTCTGAGTAATGAGGAAAGGTTAGTTAACAATCTTGTGTGAAGCCCTTTGGGCAAGAGTGACCACAATATGGGTGGAATTTTACATTAGGATGGAAAGTGACAGGGTTAATTTTGTAACTCAGGTTCTGAACTTAAAGAAAGAAGGGTGACTTTGAGGGCATGAGATGCGAATTGATTAAATTAGATTGGCAAATGTTACTTAAAGGATTAACTGTAGAAAGGCAATGGCAAGCATTCAAGGATCACCTGGATGAAATACAGAGTTTGTTCATCCCGGTTTGGAAAAAGAATAATTCAAGGAGGGTAGTACATCCTTGGATAACAAGGGAAATCAGAGAGGGTATCAAGTGTAAAGAGAAAGCGTATAGACTAGCCAGGAAAGACAGAATACCAGAGGATTGGGAGAAATTCAGAGTTCTACAGAGGAAGACAAAGGGATTAATCAGGAAAGGCAAAAGAGATTATGAGAGAAAGTTGGCAGGGAACATAAAAAACAACTGCAAAAGTTTTTATAGATATGTAAAGAGAAAGAGACTAGTAAAGATAAATGTGGGTCCCTTGCAGTCAGAAACAGGTGAATTGGTCATGGGGAACAAGGACAAGGCAGACCAATTAAATAACTACTTTAGTTCGGTCTTCACTAGGGAAAATATGAATAATCTTCAGGAAATAATAGGGGACCATGGGGCTAATGTGACTGAAAGACTGGGGAAAATAAGCGTAAGTTATGAGGTTGTGTTGGATAAATTGAAGGGATTAAAGGCAGACAAGTCTCCAGGGCCAGATGGTCTGCATCCCAGAGTGCTGGGAAGTAGCCCATGAAATAGTGGATAATTTTTCAAAACTCTTTAGATTCTGGAGTAGTTCCTGAGGACTGGAGGGTAACTCCACTTTTTAAAAAGGGAGGGAAAGAGAAATCAGGGAATTATAGCTTGACATCGGTAGTGGGGAAAATGTTAGAGTCAGTTATTAAAGATGTGATTGCAGCACATCTGGAAAGTGGTGAATTCATTGGTCAGAGCCAGTGTGATTTTATGAAGGGAAAATCCCGTGTCTGACTAATCTTATTGAATTTTTTTGAGGATGTAACTAGTAGAGTGGATAGGGGAGAACCAGTAGATGTGGTTTACCTGGATTTTCAGAAGGCTTTTGATAAGGTCCCACACAGGAGTTTACTATACAAACTTAAGGCACATGGTATAGGGGATATGGTATTGAGGTGGATAGAGAATTGGTTGGCAGATAGGAAGCAAATAGTAGGAATAAATGAGTACTTTTTGGAATGGCAGTCAGTTACTAGTGGGGTCCCACAAGGCTCAGTGCTGGGACCCCAGTTATTTACGATATATATTAATGATTTAGATGAGGAAATAGAAAACAGCATGTCCAAGTTTGCAGACGACACGAAGCTGGGTGGGATTGTAAGCTGTGTAGAGGCTGTTAAGAGTGTGCAGGGTGACTTGGACAGGTTGGGTGAGTGGGCAAATGCATGGCAGATGCAATATAATGTGAATAAGTGTGTGGTTATCCACTTTGGAGGAAAGAATGGGAGGGCTGAGTACCATCTTAATGGTATCCAATTAGGAAAAAGGGAGATGCAAAGAGACCTGGGTGTTGCTGTGCATCAGTCATTAAAAGTGGGCATGCAGGTGCAGCAAGCAGTAAAAAAGGCGAATGGCATGTTGGCGTTCATATCAAGAGGATTCGAGTACAGGAGCAGAGAGGTATTGATGCAGTTGTATAGGGCCTTGGTGAGACCTCACCTGGAGTATTGTGTTCAGTTTTGGTCTCCTTATCTGAGGAAGGACATCATTGCCATGGAGAGAGTACAGAAAAGGTTTACCAGATTGATACCAGGGATGGCGGGACTTACATATGAAGAAAGGCTAGAATGACTGGGCTTGTACTCGCTGGAGTTTAGACGATTAAGAGGAGATTTAATAGAAACGTTCAAAATTCTTAAGGGATTTGACAGGCTAGATGCAGGAAGATTGTTCCCAATGTTGAGTAAGTCTAGAATTAGGGGTCACAGTTTAAGGATAAAGGGGAAATCCTCTAGGACTGAGATGAGGAAGAATTTTTTCACTCAGAGGGTGGTGAATTGATGGAATTCTCTGCCACAGGAAGTGATTGAGGCCGGTTCTATAGCTATATTTAAGAGGAAGTTAGATTTAGTACTTGTGACTAGGGGGATCAGGGGGCATGGAGAGAGTGCTGGAACAGGGTACTGAGTGGATGATCAGCCATGATCAAAATGAATGGCAGTATAGGCTTGAAGGGCCAAATGGCCTACTCCTACACCTATTTTCTATGTCATTTGGATGAATTTTTCTCCAACATTTTTGTAACACCTCTCCACCTAATCTAACTTCGAGACAAAAGTAAAATTGAAATCTCCATCAACTATTATTTTTTCCTTTGGACCTGATAATTGCATAAATATATCTTGCATAAATTTCCCATAATCTACATTTGGTGCATATATATTCATTAATGTTCATTATTCTGAATAAAGTTGACAATCATTACATATGTCCTTGCTTTATCTATAGCCATATCCAATACTTTAATTAGTAGTCTTTTTGTTTTAATATATCTACCCCATTAGCTTTAGCATTGAACAAAGATGCCATAATCCATCCAACCCAATCTCTTTTTAACTTCTCATGTTCTTAGTCAAACAAGTTTCTTGCAAAAAGCTCTACTTTAGCTTTTTTCATATAATTTAACGAGTTATTTCATTTTACTTTCTGTATTTCGTTTATATTAATACTAATAAAATTTAAATTTCCTGCCATTAAGTACCATCATTAAATCTCTTATCCAACCATCGCCCCATTCCTACTCCTCTCTCTCCCACAATATTGACATACATCTCAGTACTTGTAATTAATCCAAGCATAGAATAAAAAAATTAAAGATAGAACCCCCCCCCCCCCAACCATGTGTGATGTCTTTATGACTCTAAAACCGTGATTTATCCAGGATGTGATAACAACCACATAGGTGCACATGATTCTGCAGTGGTTAGCTCCATATTCCCAACTAACTCACTCGAAATACTAAACAATTCATGTTGCTTAATATTGTACACTCTCCTCCCCATTTAAATTCGAATTTTTTCCAGTTACAGTTAACCAACTTTTATCATATAATGTAATCACATGTTGTTCTTTTTCCAAAGAATCGGCATACACCTTTGCCTCATTCGGTTCCATAAAGAATTTGTTTCTTCCCTCTGGGACAAAAATTTTTCAAAACAGTTGGATACCTCAATGCTAAGGCATACATAGCCTTTCTTCCATAGCACATTTTTAACTGCATTAAATTATTTTCTTTTTTTTAAACAAATCAAACCTTATATCAGGTTTTAAAAAAGTCTTATTCCCATTATAAATCAATGGCTATTGTTTTTCTTTCGCCTGCTTTGCCACCAGTTCCAAAATCTTCTCCCGTACTTCATAACGAAGAAATTTAACCAATATCGGACAAGACCTTTGATCAAGCTGTGGCTTTGGTCTCAATGCTCAATGTGCTCTCTCAATCTTCAGGTCTCCTTGAAGTTCGACTGCCCCTAAAGATTCCGTCCGGTATGCAACGCTGAGGGAACTTTTTCATGTCTTGATCTTCGTCACCTTCTTTTAAACCAACAACTTTTTTTGTCTGCTTTTTTTTGGTAATTCTTTTTTTTTTAAAATCGCACTATGAACCATATCAACCAAAATATTTACAGATGTGTCTCTTTAAATATTCAGTGACATTTTCTCTTTTTCCCCCCATCCCTCCCTTCCCACCCCCCTCCAAAAACAGTAGATATTAGACATAAAATACAATAAAACAATATCTTTATACAAAAGGAATAAACAAAAATGACGTATCATCTACTTATTCGCATTAAATCTGATTGTGTTTATCTTATCATTCTTGGTCTTCTTCTGTGTCTGTATCTATGTCTGTGTCATCTTCTCTGTATCTTTGTACCTTCATCCTTTGCCGCGGCTCGACTCGCCGCAGGTCATCGCCCTGTCTGTCGCCCCGTTGCCACTCACCCTCTTCTAGCCCTTCATTTTCTTTCTCACCACTCTTCTTTCTCAAAGTAAACATACTTACCCCAGCCGAACGCCCAGATACTGGACGTCTCTCAGCTGGCTGCTCCTCAGCCGAGTCCCCCACCCGTCAGCCTTAACCTCTTCTTGGCTTTGAGAGTCATTTTTGGAGTCCGCTGGTCGGGAGGACACTGCTCCTCTGGGGACTCACCAATAGCGGAGATCGGCTGCTCCTCTCCACGGTGGCTCTCTGCTTCGATGTGCAGGTAAGGCCACCTTCTTTCTTCTCCAGTGATTTTCCTTCTTCCCTTTTCTCTGTAACTATCTTTCTGTTCCTGTATTTTATGTTTATTGAGCTCTGCTTTTTCACTTTTTTCTTTTCTCTGGAGAGGGTTGTTTCCACTGACCAGCCACCACTCCATCATGTGACTCCCCCTAAACCAACAATCTTGATGTTATTTCTTTTACAAAAATTTTCCAAAATGTCTATTTTCAGCATTAACTGATCTTTTCCTGCAGCTGCTTCAACTTGTACCTTTTGCATCTGTTCTTTAATATTTTGAATCTCTCACTTCCTTTGATTTTTCATCTACAAACCTTTTATCCACCAACTGCATCATTCTTTCAATTTTCTCTCCTTTCTTTTTAATTTCTTCCATTAATACCACCATAGACCTTTGAAAAGTGTCGAGATATTATTTCATTTCAACTGCAGAAATAGAAAATTCCTTAGCTTTTTCCTTCTTCTGCACCATTAGTCCATGTTCAAAACACAATTCTTGCTTTTCTTCTGATCCACTAGAGTGGGATGTCTCACTTTAAAAAAAAAAATTCTACCTCTTGTGTTCTGCACAAGCGCAGTCACATCTTCACCCAATATGGGCGGGCATTGTCGGGGAAGACCTTGTACAGCTATGTCCAAGGTCTCCCCAGCTCAGTATCTTCCGAACAGCTCCTGGATCCTTCAAGGTAGGCCTTTCTTTTTTCTTGTTAAGCTTCTTGTATTGCTGTATCTGCTTTCTCCTTCTATGATGGCATTTTGACTTGTACTGTATACTTTTAAACACTTCTTTCTTCAATTTTTGTTTCATTATTTTTTTTTTTTTTACAACATTTTTTCCAAATTTTGAGAAGAATAGGGATTTGTAGTCTAACCCCACATCATCACATGGCACACACCCGGGCTGTGTTCTTAAGTCCAAAGGGCATTCTCAGGAATTCAAATAGTCCAAAAGGGGTAATGATTGAAATTTTTGGGATATCATTGGGATAGACTGGGATCTGATGCTAGCCCCTGATGAGATCGACTGTTGAAAACACCAGTGCCCCTTGTAAATTAGCAGTAAAGTCTGGATGCAGGGTACGGAAGGTACCTGTCAGGTGTGGTAGCCTCGTTGAGGCAGCGATAGTCACCACAAGGCCTCCACCCTCCTGCTGCTTTTTGAACCATGTGCAGGGAGGGGGCCCAGGAGCTGTAGGAACACTGCACTATCCATTGGTGAGGGTGAGCTTCTCGGGGCGGGGGGGGGGGGGGGGGGGGAGGCAGCACATCCTGTTGTGAAGCGGCCGAAAACTGAGGCACCACGATTGAAGAGAACTCTGCTAGGATCTACGTTAATGCGTTGTCGGATAGCGTAACATAGTCGAGGTGGGGGGCAGGTAACTTGGCTTCCTCCAGGGGCGTAGTTTGAAAAGTCCTGGTGTGCACCAATTGCTGCCCTTCAAGGTCCACAAGCAGGCAGAAGGCTTGCAGGAAGTCTGCTCCCAGGAGCGGTTGTGACACCACCAATCGTGAATGTCCATATGAACCTGTTGCTACCAAGTGGAGGGGGACGGTGCAGGTGCCGAACGTTCATATGGCTGTGCTGTTCACTGCCCTCAATGCTGGGCCGTTTTCCATTCCAGGTGTCGTAGGCCGTGGGGGAGAGGGGGGGGGTGAGAGAGGAGGCAGTAGACTTATTTTGGCGCTGGTGTCCACAAGGAAACTCCCACATGTCCCACATGTGGAGGAGGCTCACGATGGCCACCGACAGCCATCAAAAACAGCTAGCCATGGCATTTCCCTGAAACATGCAGGGAGGGCGGCATCAACGGGCCCCCTGCACCCCATACCAATATTGTTTGGTTGGGTGGGGGGTCCACTTGCCTCTCTGTTTGCTGTGACCTTGTTGCTGGCTGTATGCGGGGGCCTAGAGACCTGCTCCACCGAGGCACTGTTTACTTTCTTCACTCCCCAGAGCACGTCTGCCCAGCCTGCGACTTTCCTGGAATCATTGTAAAACCTTGTCAGCAAACAAAAGTCAGATATCTTCAGGCAGCTGCACCAGGAAAATCTGCTCGAACAGCAGGCAAGGCCTGTGTCCCTCGGCAAGGACAAGCACTTCGCTCACATGATGATGGATGGGGCCTTGACCTCCAAACCATCCATATGTAACATTCAGGCAGCATGCTCGCACCTTAAGAGCCCAAAGGTGCAGTTTAATAGCTCCTTGAGGGCATCATATTTGACTTGCTCCTGAGGCTGCTGAAGGAAATTGAAGAACCTTGCTGCCATCTCCTGGTCGAGCAAGCTCACCATGTAGTAGTAACAAGTGTCGTTGGTGTTGATCTGTCGAAGGTGGAACTGGGCCTTGGTCTGTTCGAACCACACATGTGGCTGTGATGCCCAGAAAGATGGCAGCTTCAATAAAACCTCTTGAAGAGCTGTTCATTTCATCATCGTCGGGTCCAACTGCCGGTGGGACCTGTCATGGTCACCAATGTAGCGTGTGCGTTACCGTGAAGTGCGATAAGACAACACACAAATGAAGAGTTGAAGTCAAAGACTGATTTATTGCACTGGCAGGTACTCGCTGCTGATGTTGGGAGTAATGTCACAGCAGCACCGATCTCCAACTGGTTAGTGCTCCTGCCATTGCTTGCAGTTTCCTGCTGTGCAGGTGGTCACTTGGGTCGAAGGTCATTGGCCCCTTATGGGTCTGTGCAGTTGTCGGGCATTTTGAGTAATGGCTTGCATGCCGATTAAGGGTCGCTACATTACACATTAAAAAGCTAAAGCAATTCAGAATTATGCAAAATTCTTGTGCAAGGTGTATGACAGCAAATATCATCCCAATTTAGGAAATGAAAAATCTCAGATAAAGCTATCAAATTATTGAACACAGCTTGAAAATAACAAATTAAAACAGCAGCTCTGGAGCTTCTTTAAGCAAATTTGCAGACAATGACTAATATTTGCTTAATGCTACACCCACCAAACTTCAGGACACCTAGCTTCTCCTATCCTAAAGAGCTAATAGTTCCTTAATCAAGGGAAACTAGAAAAAAGTTACAGAAAGTGTTTATAAATCTCTAGCATTTCATGTGCAAGCTGGACGAAGCTCTCAGATCAGAGGCAAAATCATTGCTGATCTGCTCGGCCCAAACCATGTTTCTATCCTATATCCATCTCCCACGATGCTCAAATTTTGTAAACCTATCTTGGTTCTGATTAAATCAAAGTTTCTTCTGCCCTTTATGCTAATGAATTAAACCTATTTTGAATAAAGAAATTCCTCCTAATTTTACTACTAAATAGCCTATCTCTTACCTTGACCCCCAGTTCCAGACTCCTCAACCAAGCAAAAAATTTTCTCTGCTGAATCTTCTATATTGGGAAACTTAAGCTGATTGGCCCAGAAGGATATAACGAAAAGATTAAAGTTAGGTTTTAAATTTGAATATTTTAAAGCATCTGAAGTATGAAAGAGCAACAAAAAAACTCACGCAGAATAAGCTGAATGGTACAGGTAGAGTAGTAATGGCTCTTTATATTACTTGCAAGCAGACTGTGTGCTTACAAGATAAATTGTTTACAAAAACTTTCTTTGTACATTGAACACACATGAACCTCGTGTAGAGGATGACATTAAATAAGCTATTGAGAACATAGACTTCTACTCTGTAGAATGGACCCCCTCAAAAGTTTTTAATAATTACAACCATCTTCAAAACAATTTTAGAAATGAAAGTAAATTCCTAGTCACACTGTACTTTCATGTTGTTGATGCTCCACTGATGCAACTTCACCACGATTCATCTAAATGGCATTTTGGTCACAACTCACAGCAACAGAATGGGAGTAATTCCACCCAATTTCTTTCCTCTTTACCATGTTACCACTTGCCTTGATATATTCTTGACAAAATACAAAGTAACCCCTCCTACTATTATAACTATTATCCACATATCTTCATTCTGCTTCAACCCATTCAAAGTGCTGCTGCCTTGGAAATTTATGGCCAACCTGTTATCCCAGTACAGGACTGAAGCTGCCCCATTCAAAGACATAAATGGCATCCAATAGGACTGTGTTCGTAAAATATTTCTCAACCTGTTTACACTCTGACATTTGACTGCACCCTTCTCTCTGATGCCACCCAATGGGAGGGAATTCAATTAAAAAAATGTTTATCCAATTGAAATCAAAGACAATGGTTACACTTCTTACACTTGCGCCATTCATCATGGCTATCCCTCGTAGCCAAGGATGATAGCCTCCATTCTGTTGATCCACAGAGCGAAGATGCCTGTGTACTTGATGTTGCACTTTCTTGGAGCACACAATACTTCAGAAATCAACCAACTAATTTCAATAGCATGAAAACCATGACAATTGGAGCAGATAGATTTGATGCAGCCTTTATCCACTTTCACAACCGTTGAGTTCAGAATAACTGTCTGTCCGCTTCCCGTTGAGGATTTGGTTGGATCGTTCTTTGTAAAGAACCTTGCCCTCAACCTTACTGCTATGGGTAACCCTACCAGGAGCATAGCTCCAGACGGTATCACTGTCACAAGCATCTCCACCATGACAAGGTGGAAATCCATGGATTACTAGAAGATATATTATGCCTTTGCTTCTCATCTATACAGTATACTTACTATATTGATATTAAAAAAATCAAATGCCAGGCCTCATAAACAGCTGCAAAGCTCTACCTCATCATTGTCTTCTGCCCTTCACACCTGGTTCACCTTCTTCAGCAACTGCACTACCTTAAATGAGACCATGGATCCAGATTTGACCCAAAGGGAAGGTTCAGACCACAATATCTACGTAAGCAAGCATTTTCCGTTCAATATTACCTTCAACTAAACTTACTTGTTGACGAAGCTTCTAATGAACTTTGTCAGGATTTAGATTTTCCAATGGAGAATTATTTAATCTCACACAATTTTTTTTTTTGGGGGGGGGTCATCTGCTCCTTAACTAAACCAAGTTCCATTTATTTAACTCTATTTTTGCCAAGGAGTGGCTGCCAGCCACCAGTAATCAAGCTGGGTGGCGAGCACAACCAAAGGCCAGCAGCACTGGCCCCAACAAGCAAACCGGTGGGTGAATGGCAAGGGCAGCTTAAAGGCCAGAGACCCTAAAATGGCACTGACCTTGCTGTGCAGCCGACAGGGACAACGTGTGGGGAAGGGCACTGTTATGCAGGAAAGTACCCGCGCGTAGGAAACCCTCTTTTGTTATGCATGTTGTGGCATCAGCCAAGGGGGGCCACAGTGGGAACAGTGCAAGTATAAAAGTCGGGCCTGAGCCCTAATAAAACTCAGAACTTAACCTGACTACACAATGCGTAGGCCGTGCACGGATACAAAGAATCTTTTGTTCTTGGTGCTGTAAAATCTAGATTCACTGTTTTAAGATCCATTAAGGCCTTCTCTCTGCCCACATTTATAAACTATTCCTGTCCTACAATGTGTCCACACACCTCCAATTTTGGCCTTCTGCCTCTCACTGGAAATAGGAGACGAAGAGACAATCAGAATTTAAATAATAAAAATTGTTCTCTTAAATCAAATCTCGTTTCCAGCCTTTTAGAATTACCATAAAGAACACTAAGAAAACGTGTCAAATTTCAGCTGAAGCAATTGAAAATACAAATTATGAAAAGTAGACACCAATCCATAGTGGAAGGAATTCAAAACTAAAAAATGTTCTACCTTAATTCTACAACAGCTTCTGTTGTATCTGACTGGATCATCCAGTATCAATGATTCTCAAGGATGTTGCTGGAACTAGAGGGCTTGATTTATAAGGAGAGATTGGAGTGGCTGGGACTGTTTTTCCTAAACGAAGCAGGCTGAGAAGTGACCTTATTGAGGCTTATGAAATTATGAGGAACATAGCTAAGGTGGATGGCCGGTTTCTTTACCCCCTCCCCCTCCCCCCCAACCCCAACCACCAGAAGGGAAGTCTAAAACCAGAGGGCATTGGTTTAAGATAAGGGAAAGATTTTCAAGGAGTCTTGAAGGGCAAAATTTCCCCCAGAGTGCAATGGGTCTATTAAATGGGAAACCAAAGGATTTGATAAAGGCAGGTATAATTACAAATGTTTTACAGAGATACTGCCAGTACACAAATAGGAAAGGTTTAGAAGGATATGGCTCAAATGCAGGGAAATGAGGTGGACATAAATGAGATGGATCAAAGGGCATTTCTCGGCACTGCATAATTGTATGATTTCATGGGATATTGAACTAATGTACTGCTCCAGAACAATAATTGAATAAACCAAAATTTAATGGACAACTGCCATCTTTGCAGAGCAATCATATTTACTTGCAAAATGCTCAACAGAAAAAGAGCAAGAGACTGGACCTCCCTTCCTAAACTGTAAAAGTTCAAGTGCCATACAGTTCACAAAACATGGACTAAGAAAAAAAGTTACCAATGTCATTATCAATCCTGAAACAGGTTCTTTTCTTCATAGGGCAAGAAAACATCATTCGTCAACTTCCATCAAATTTCTCTGGAAATTGGGCCAGGGTCACGATAGGTTTCACTGATGAGGGTAAAGTTGAATGCTTTTTCAAGAGCTAATATTCTCCCTCCTTTTGACAAGTCATAGGGGTTCAACTAGGTTCTCAGCCCGAAGCATCATGGTAACTTTATGGCTAATACAGTCAGTGCTGCATCATGGATTTTTTAAAAAATTTGCTGAACAATTTAAAACTTTAAAGACATATCTCAGAGCCTTTTCATCATTGAGGTTTTAAAAGGTGGATTTTATTTGAACTGTGGAAAAGGACACCACTTTTTTTTTTAAAAAAACATCCTTTGTAGAATAGGAAAGTGATTTGTCTAAATGTACGAGCGCTGCTGATTGATAACCTATAGAAAAATGTGTACAGAATATACACAGGTGAAGTTAGTTTTAATGATACAACTATGTCTTAAAATAATAAGGTCCAGGGCAATAAAGGAACAGGTATATCATAATAATAAATGCCAGAATTTTGAACACGAGAAGTTTTACAGCATGAACAGGTCATTTGGCCCTGCATTCATGATGACCAAGCTGTGCAGCCGATAATCCCTCACAACCTTTCCTATCCACGTACTTGTCTAAATGACTTGAAATTGTTCTTGTCTCTAACATTTCATCTGGCAGCTCAACCCACATACCCGCCACTCTGTGAAGTTGCTCCTCGGGTCCCTTTTAAATCTTTCCCCTCTCACCTTAAATCTACATTCTCCAATTATAGATCCACCTAACCAGGGAAATAAGACTATTTATCTTATCCATACTCCTCATGATTTTATAAAACTCTGTAATGTCCCCTTAGCCTCCAACTCTTCAGGGAGAAAAGTCCCAGCCTCTCCATTATATTTCAAGCCCACCATCTCGGTTTGCATCCTTCTGAACCCTTTCTAGATTAATGACATCTTTTCTAGTTAGGTGACCAAACTCTCAAACTTTTGATAAACTAATGTAAATTATTACCCATTTGCCTAATTAGATCACTGTTTATTCTACTTCAAGGCATTGCTCAAATACAAAACATTTGATAAGAATTTAATTGCAAATTTTGAAATATTTAATGGAGAATTTAGTTGAATTGAAATTTAATAAAATGCTTACTAACAAAACTGAAAATGGATTAATCACATACTTTAACATTTTACAATATTATTACGATATTCAGAAAAAAACATTTTACCATCAAATAAACTGAGGTCTCTGAGTAACCTTGGCCCATAAAGCCCTTCCAAGATGCTTTCGAACCCTGTAAATAAAATATCAGTACATTAGCTTGGATGTACAAGCATTTTCAGAAAACAATGAAAATTTTATGAATACACAAAATTTCTGGCCACATCAATGCCTAAGCAATTTTGGCTGTCTAGAATATTGAAACACATTGGTCAATGCAAGTGTTATCAAGTTGTGGGAGGCAGAAAGAAGTTCAGGATAAAGCTCCATTCAGAAATCACTTGGGTGGGCAAAGAAGATTTACAAATGGTAGAGTCAAGGTGCAGGCCAACCTAGTGAAAGGAACAATTACTTTAAAAAAAAAAATTTGCTGTTGGAAACAGAAAAGGAAAAGAATAAAATTGAAACAACAGTTTCAATAGCTCCAGAGAACTGAGAAAAAAAAACGGTTTAATAAAATTGTTATACATATTCAATTTTAGGTGCCAAGGGCTTCAGCCTACTTTAATGGAAGACTATGTACTGTTCCTCCAACTTACATTTTGCATTGCTGCCAGGAGATCAAAATGAGAATTGGGAAGAGAATTAATATGACACAAAGTCCTTTTTTTGGTTGAAAAATTTATTTACAATTTTACAGACTCAATAGTATAGGGGAACAATCCTCCCTTTTTCTAGATCATTGTTTACCAAGACCTTACTTTTTCCACCCCCCCCATCTATCCCTTTCCTACCCCCCTCCACCGTCGTTCACCCTCCCTCCCATTCAACCCATGCAACAACATAAATATCACTTATCATAGATAACAATGCAAGTTTATAAGGGAAGAGGTTTAAAAAAAGGGAAAGGGAACCGGCAGGATTTCAAAGTTATCTCCTCATTCTCAGTGTTTCAGGGCTTGTGAAGTCCAGTTAATCCTGATAAAGGTTCTGGGGAGGCCAATCACACATGCTTTTTGACATCAAAACGTATGGCTGCCATACCTCAATGAATGTGCCATATCTCCTCCTTAATTTATAAGTAATTTTCGCCGGGGAATACAGCTTTGCATCTTCATGCTCCACCGTGCTATCTTTAGCTGAGCGTCAGATTTCCATGTAACCATTATGCACCTCCTGGCCACCGCAAGGCGACCTTTACAAATTGAATTTGGTGTTTATACAATTTTTTTTTTGATACATACAAGTTCATAATGCCACCAAGAAGGAACAGGGCAGGGCCTTGCAGATATTCCACCCAAGATTTTTTTGAAAATGCCCCCTAATTCTACCCAAAAGGATCTCACTTTGGCACATAGCCACGTCGAATGCACAAAAGTTCCTGTCTCAATGCCGCATTTAAAACACAAGTCCAGGATTTTCAGTTTGACCTTTTGTAATTTTTGCAGCGGGAGGTATAACAGGTGCATAAAGTTGTATTTCACCAGTCTATATCTGGCATTAGTAACCGCCTTCATGCTGTCCCGCCAGTCATCAGACCAGCATCATTCAGGAATTGTTCCCAAATCAGACCCCCATCTCTGCCTCACTTGAGTTTTTGGCTCTCATTTTGGAACAGGAGATACATAGCCGAAATAAATTTACATGATCCCCCTTCAAATTAGAGCCTCCACGTCACAGCAGCAGGGCCATAGATAGACCTAATTTGTCCCTCAAAAAAAATCTTAAAGATAGCAGAAGGTCTTGTTTGATAGGTCGAATTTGCTTTTTTAATTGCTCAAATGACACGAGCTGCCCCTTCTCATAAAAGTCCTCATATACCTGATCCTCTTCTGGCACCAGGTGTCCAGGATTTTGTTACCCATAGTCATAGGGATTAATTTATTTTGGGCTAGGGGCGTTTTAGGGGAAACTCTACTTTTAACCCAATAATCTGGTTTTTTTGCCTCATTCGAATTAAGTGTCTTAATATCAGGTTGTCTTTTTTTTTGTATTATAAATTCGGTATGCCATTTGTAAATAATATCTCCTATCATCTCCTCCACTACTGTGTGTAGACCAATTTGTGCCCAAGAGGGTAAACCATCCCCCTCAGAGAACGAGGCGATAAACCTTGCTGGTCCGCCCAATAATATCCCTCCCTGGCTATAATCCCAGGTCAATAGTCCAAGGAGACTCTACCTATTTTGTTCCTCCACAGGAATTGTCTAAAACATCCATTGAGTGTTTTGGAAAAACTCTGGGGCAGTGGTCTGGGCAAAGATCGGAAGAGCCTCGGCATCACTTTTGTTGTAATGCTGTTGACCCTACCCGTCAACATGATGGGCAGATGCATCCACCTGCCCAAGTCCTCCTCAATGTTTCCAAACGGGGGTGATAGTTCAATTTATAGAAATTTTGCAAATTCTTGTCTATCAATATTCCCAAATCCACGGTCGGATCCAGGAAAAAAAAATTAAAATCCCCTCCAATCAAGATATTTTCTCGCCCACTGCAAAAAGACATTTAGTATGAATTTTTTGTCTTTGAAATTGGGGGGGGGGGGTTTGAGATACATGTTCACGAGTTCAGAATATACTTGACAATGTGTCATTAAGAATCTGTCCGCCGGGTCTATGACTGTGTCGTCGACCTTTACCGGGAGAGAGAGAGAGTTGGAGGGGGCGGGGCGGGAGAAGGGGCGGGGCAATTATTTAAAATATACACCACACAGCTGCTCGTGTCTCCTGTATCTAGTCAGATTATAATGAACTATGCCTGTCATTCCTGCCCGTTCCCCACTGCGCAGAATTCTTCTGGCCCTTCAATTGTATCCAAGGCCACATCCTGCACAGTTCCACGGAGTATCCACCGGATCGGTTCCTTGATTCAAAGGAGCAGCCCGTTTCCTAACGCCAGGTCTCACGATTTCCCAAGACCTCAAACGCACCCGCCACTTTTCAAGGTTTCAATTTCAAGAGAGCAACAGGTGCGTTTTGAATGTGTTTTTAACTCTCCGGGCGAAACATGACGCTCGGCTGCAGGAATCAGGAGTTGGCCGCTCTCTTTGCAACAATAGGCTCTTAAAAATGGCCGTCATAAAAGTAATAAATCTAGTTAAGACGCAGAAACAAGGGTTATCCATCAGGCTTCAAGAGGGAAACAAAAAAAATCGAAGCCCGCAGCAATTGAAAGACAAGAGGGCAAGGCAAATTGCTTTCAATTATAATCGACTCAAACCATTCCAAACTCCGCTGTGAAACAGAGGATGTTCCTGCAAGTGCTGAGCAAGGTCATTTGCAGCACTGAGCTTTGCTGGGAACCGAGACTGCGGACAAAGGCGAAATAGCGAGCGGGGCCAAACGGTCAGACCCGACCCATCCCGCCGGATGAAAGAAAAACACACACACACGGAGCCGACGCAGGAAAAGAGCGACGCCAGCAGTTCGCGCGAACAGCAAAATTTAAACAAAATGCACTCAACTTCACGAAAAGTTTGCGGAATCGTGAAGTTCAATCTTTCCCGAAAACGTCGACCGGCGATCGAGGAGAGGGAAAAACAGAAGCTCTTCCCCGCCCCCCTCCCCTCTCTCTCTGTCCACCCCCCTCCCGCCGGAGGCTGCGAGTGGACGAGAGTGCGCCGGGCGACCGAAGCGGAAGTCAGGACTCGGTCACTGCTTGGGGGGGAGGAGGGGGTTATTTATAACCACGGCCGCGTCACGTGACTTTTTTTGTTCGTCCGGCCGTTGGGTCTCGGGCAGCCACTCCCACAACAGTCGGACTGGTCTCTCGACAAAAGGCTGGCGCGGTGGCGGCGAGAGAGGTGCAACGTCGGGAGTTGGCCGCCAAAACTTCGTCGCCCACGACGCGCACCCCCGTCCGGCCGCCGCGCCAACTCCCGGACCGCGATTCACGAGTCGCGTCTGCAAGAGCGGCCAGCGTCAACGACCCAGGGCATCTCCAGCAGAAATCACCCCAGTCTCTCCCACCACCCCCCCCCCCCCCCCAACACCTCTGTTCTTGCCCAATCCCTTCTCACTGGCTGGGAAGAGCTCCCGAGGGCGCGTCGGACAGACACCCTGCAGAACGGCGAGGGCTCCTCGGAGTCAAACAAAAGAAAATGGAGCCAGGTACCTCCAGAGGAGCAACTTCAGGGCCAATTCACCAGCAACAATCTCCCCCTCGCCCATCCGCCCAAGAGTCGCCCAAGAGCCAGGCAAACGCCACACCGGAAACTCAAAGCAGACACGTCATCCTTACCTACACAGTGTATTAGTTTATACCGCCAGGAATCTAGTTCCCGCCGAAAACCTCTTCTTTCTGCCGTACATCTGGGGCTACCGCACTGACTCGCCATTCTGTCTTAGCCCTGGTGTACGTCTGACGTCACCCCGCCGCTATTTACATTGGACGATGCACGCGCGCGTGTGATTGGCGTGTGTCAGCAGGCCGGTGGGTCGAAGTGGGCGCTGCAACTGCAGCCCGGTGTCCATGGGACGCGCTGTTGATATGGTGGTGGGTGGGGTGGACAAAAGAGGTAGTGGCTTTGACCTTTTCTTTTGGATCCATTTAAAATAAGGCACTCGTGCCTTCGTTCTTTTTTTTAAACATTTGTTGCAGAGAGAAGTTGGGTCCTCGCCTCTTTCTCCCCCCCCCCCCCCCCCTCTTTTGCTCCGGGTTGATCTTGACGTTGAGATAAAGTGGTCAGCCTTTCAAAAGAAACGCTCCCACGTAATTTTCGTTTTGACCCAACAACTTGATGGCAAGGATTTGCTGACAATTTGTGCTTGCGACTTTAGGTAGTTAGCACTCCAAAGTGCTAATTTCAATATATATTGCGAGAAATATATCACTTGTAGGCATTGCAAGACCTGATGGCAATAAATCAGTCCATCTCATCATTCTGCACGATTACGCCAGTGTGATTCATGTTGGGCTGGTCTTTTTCTGTAAAGCTGTGTGTTTCAGTTATTAGACATCATCATCTGAGCATTGTGAACTAATTTGATTTCCGCGAACGAGAGGTTAATCCACGCGAATACAGCTGGAACCAGCGTTTGCCTGGAAATTCCGTATCGGGTTTTACTGGAAGCGAAGAAAATGCTACATTTCCGCGATGTGATTAAAAATTCATTTTATCATTTCGTTCTGTTGCCTTGTCAAGGATAGAAAAGAGGTGGAAACAAAGCCAACACATCAGAATGACGTGGAGATGTGAAAATATTCCCAGTTGTCAATGGCCGCAAGTGTAACAAAAGACCAAGATCATTCTAATCTTAAAGAAAGTAGATTCTTCTGCATGAACGCAATTGGGTGATTTTTCCCTCGCATGGGTCAGGATGGCCTGCCCGCAGTTAACCAACTGACAATCGATGTCTGGATGGACATGAATGTTTGCTGATGGAAACGAATCCCAAAACTCACGAAATCATTTTGGTAATCCTGCCACATAATTACGTTTATTTTGCTTTTGTTTTGCATTTCAGTAAATTTCAAGGTTTTCTCCTTAATTTGCACGTCACAGAGGCAGTGAATTGGGTACATAATAATCTCTCTATAGCAATAATACTTTTAGTTCCCCTTATTAAATTATTTATCCATTTTCATATTTCCAATGTAAGATTAAAAGTTGTAATTAGAAATTATATAGATGGTTTGGACATTGATGGTTACAGTGAGGGTGGGATAATTTCCTGGCACTTTTGAAATGTGAATGTTATTCCCTGCTGAATGCTCTCATTGTTGCCGCTTGCAGGTAATGACAACTTCATTTTATAATCAATTACAAAACAAGTTGCTTATTGAGCAGTCTTCGGCAAATGTCCCACCTTTGACTTTATGGTGAAAGGATGAAGTAACTCAAAACCATTGCAACGCCTTCAGGGTGGAATGATTTCTTCCGACAACCATTAACTATTATCCTTTGCCTCAGGTGTAACTTCAAATATTGAGGCACCTACTTTTTGGTGCCCCCAAAAATCAATATCACCTTGACTCCTTGATACCAAACACCACCTTAAATGCTGGGGAAACACAAGGATTAGATGCTGGAATCTGGGAGTGTTTAAAAAAAAAACCATACAGCACAGGACATTGGGGTGTGCAGTGGTTCTTCCTGTTCAGTTCTTCAGATTGGGTGTAAAAGGCATTGAGTTCATCTGGGAGTGAAGGTTAGGTATTTCCTACTGCACTGGATTTGGTTTTGTAGCAGATTATGTAATTTAGGCTCTGCCACAGCTGTCGAGTATCCTTCATTGCTTCCACTCTTGTCTGGAATCTCCACTCCAACTGGGAGACGACTTTTTGTAGGTCATACATGCTCCTTGTTAGTGTTCTGGATTACTGGACTTAAATGCCTGTGGATTTAGATAGCAGGATTTTAAATTGCCTTTCTTGTCCCAGTAACCCTGCAGAAAAGAAAGAAAGCCTTCAAGATGCATCAAACAAATCTTTTGATATGTATTTAACCAACAACACAATCATTGGGAAATTCCTAAATAAAGGGTTAAAAGGCGTTAAAATCAAAAACTTTCTTTTTAAGTAATCACATGGCAAAACAAAAAAAAGAAACATTTGAAATGAGAATAAAAATACATACCTACAAATTTGAAATTGCAGATCCTGTTTTTTGACCTTTTTAGTTTTTTTAATTGTTTCTCCTCACTTTTATTGGTCTTTGAAATGAAGTACTAATCATATTTTGATTTAAAGGAATACTATGTGAGAAAATTGTTTTAACTCTTGCTAACTGATATCAGAAAATATAACCTTTTGTCATGTGAAGCAAGGTGACCAATTCCATTTTTATAAAATTGATTTTGTCTTCTGGTGTAATGAAACCAATATTGACCACAGGAGCTAGTTTCCCCACAGGTGCTGAATTGACCTCAGCTCTGCACACTTTACAATATACTCAGTTATGTTTGGGTCAATAGGTTACTGTTTCATTTCTCAATTACAATCAGTATTACTGAGGTATGGGGAACTTTGTATTAGCAAAACTAATTCAATATCTCACAGGGTTGAATATCCTCCAGCACCACTTGGAACTGCCAGAAAGGATGACCAAAGTGCATAGTCTATCAGAAACACTGGCAAAGAGAAAGTATGAGAGTGAAGACAAATAGAAATGAGAGCAATACATAAGATATTAAAGAACAGGAGACAATTACTGAGGCAGTAATTTTAGAGAGACGCAATTTTGTTCATGAGTGATAGCAAGGAATATCAAGTAGTAAATCATTTCATGATCGAAATAGTATATAGCTCTATACTGGAAAAGATGTCCTTTTTGAGTACAGCATAGAACCATGCCCTTTGACCCACTACAACTGTACTGATCTTTTTGCCCATTTGCAGTAGCTTAATTTGCCAATTTAATTTCAAATCCTTCGAGGCCTTGTCTATTTAAACCCCTTCCTAACCAAACATCTCTTAAATGTAGTAATTATATCTCATTCCACCACTTTCACTGACAGTGTTACAGATATCTCTCTGAAAAAACTCAAGCTCTCTTTAAAACAACTTCCTCTAAACCTAAGCCCTCTTGCTTTTGATACCCCTTGCATGGGGAAAAGAGATTCTGACTGTCTATGCTATCTATCTCATAATTTTTTTAACTCTATTCGGTCATACCTTATCCTGCTTTGCTCCAGTGAGAACAAGCCCAGCCTATCCAATCTCTCCACATAATAAAAGTCCTGCAATCCAGACAAAATACCGATGAATCTCCTCTGCACTCTCTTCAGCTCATGATCCATATAGTATGGTGACCAGAAGTGCTCACAGTGATCCAGGTGTGGTCTAAACAATATTTTATAAAGTTGAAACAAGGTCCCAACTTTTGTGCTCTATGTCCTGACCAATGCCAACATGCTTTCTTCACTACCGCATCTACCAGGGAACCAAAGTCATGAACCCCCAAGGTCCTTGTGTTCATAATCAGTCCTTATTGTTTTATATTTGTTCTACCCCCTACTTGGTTTATCAAAATCTATAATTTTGCAGTTGTTGAGATTAAACTCCATCTGCTAATGCTCTGTCGAACCATCCATCTGATCTATATTCTGCTGCAACCTTAGACAATCTCCTTTGCCATCCACAATACTGCCAATAATGGTGTCATACTTTCTGTCTTTTCTTTGTCAATTAGTCCTGATCAAATTATGGATTGCTTTACTAAAGATATGCAAACGTATTTCACTACATTGTATTTTCCCATGAATTTCCCATGCAAATATAAATTGTGTGTATAAAGCTTTGCTGAGTATTTTGTAAAACAATTTGCTGTGTTGGCATTATCTAAAATAACATTACAAAATTGACATGACTTGCAATTAAAATTCAATCTGAATAATTTGATGAAGATATGACAAAATAGTATATTTTATTTGTTAATGTTTATGACAAGAATTTAAATTTTATTGCCTTTGAAGTTTCTTATTTCAACTAAAGAATTTGCATTTTGATTCATATTTACAATAATACTATGGGATTCGAAGAGACTTTGAAGAGAGCATTTGCACTTGAGGCCCAAACTATTCACAGAGCCAGAAAGTAGCAGGTTTGCTCGAAATATTTTATTTGATTAGTTGATTGTAACTATAAACCAACATCATATCTGTTGTATTTGATCTAAATCAGTGGCTCTCAATCTTTTTCTTGCCACTCACATACCATTTTAAGAATTCCCTATGCCTTCGGTGCTCTGTGATGCGTAAGGAATTGGAGCGATCGTTACTCTCGCGAACAGTCCAAAAAATAGTCAGTGTGATTGGAAAATGCTTAGGGGCTGTAATTATAGCTTGGGGTGAGGTTGTTCAAAAGACTAGGATGAGGAGGAGGAAATGTGCTCTTCAGTCAGGATGGAGGATATGCAGCAGTGGATCTACCTTTCCAAGGCCAGAGTGGAGAAACAATCAACTTGGGTCCATCTGGTGATAGATTGAGGAGGAATGAAGTAACATCTGTTATAGGATGGATGGATTAGAGCCAAGTGATAAACAGCAGTCATGGACCTCCTTAGAGGAGAGCCACATGCCAGACTACACATGTGTTAGAAATGGAAACAATTCAGAGGATGACTATACTGGCACATGAAGTAAGTACCAGACCATATTATTGATTAAACTTCTTCACAAAGCAGATAGAAATGAGAGCAAAATTCCAATCTCTTAAACTTTATGTTGACCATATTCCCCAAAACGAATGTATTGCCACGTAATAGCTTAAGAGGGGTTAAAACCCTAAAGCTAATTAAAGAAAATTTAAACTGGCAAATAATCTTTCCAACCCCCTTCTCCATGCCTGTGATGTACATCCTGGCCAAGAATTAGTAGCGCTCAGGTGAAGGTACTACCTTTCCTGAGAGTCAGCAGCTTCTTTTAAAACTCAATTTTCCAAGAACAGGAGGTGCGTATTTCAAAAGGCATGACCGATGTGCAAAACGAAAAAAAAGCAACTCCTGAAGCTCCCCTTATTACACATAACAGGGACTGCTCCGATACCGCAAAAGATAGTTTTGCAAGGTAACTTTTTTTTGCACTAGGACATTATGAAAATTTATGATTTTTTTTGTATTTATTGTCTCCTTTTAATTCAATTTAGTATACTATTGTATTTTTTCCCCTCTGTTTTCTTCTACCAAGTACCTATACAGTCAGAATTTTGGTGCATTTCAACATTATGCAATGTATATGACAATGGTCAAGTCAAGTGTATTGCCATCTGATTGCACAAACCCAGATTTCAGATTTATTGTCAGATTATATATATAACATCACGTACAACCCTGAGATTCTTTATTGTGTATGCACTCACACAAAGAGATGTGGTGCTTTCTCCTCTACTTCTATTAGACTAACATGGCTACTGACACACAGGGTTATCTATGTGGAAGGGTGACTCATGATGTCCAGCAGAGGGCGGGCTTATACCCAACAATTCAGGCAGAATTACCACTTATTGGTAGTGAAAAAAACTACATAATGTATGCATATAAACAAATGTAAACAAACTGACTGCAATACAGAGAGGATAGAAAAAAAACAAAGTGCAAAATTAAGAGTCCTTAAATGAGTCTCTGATTGAGTTTGTTGTTGAGGAGTCTGATGATGGATGGGTAGCAGCTGTTCCTGTATTTGGTGGTGTGTGTTCCTATACCTCTTTCCTGATGGTAGCAGCGAGGACAGAGCATGTGCTGGGTGGTTTAGATCTTGATGAATGCTGCTGCTCTCCGATGGCAGCATTCTCTGTAGATGTTCTCAATGGTGGGAAGGGGTTTGCTTTACAGTCGGGGGTATTGGTATCCCTATACCAGACCATGATGCAACACACTTTTCACAGCATATCTGAAGAAATTTGCCTGGGTTTCCGATGTTATCCCAAACCTTCGCAAACTCCTGAGGAAGTAGAGGTGCTGACGTGCTTTCCTCATGATGCCTTTGGTGTATTGGCTCCAGGCAAGATTTACCAAGATGGTGCCTCCCAAGAACTTAAATTTTCTCACCCTTTTCACTTCTGGTTTCCCCCGATGATCACCGAACCTGATGAAACAGCGTTCTCCGGTCCTTGGTGCAAAACATGCAGATGCACAACCAGATCTTACACACATACAGACAAACAATACATGTGTAGGACAATTAGTCATATATACAAACAAATAAATAAATTTTGTTTCAACTCATTATCATTATCAAAGAGTCTTCTGGAAGATTTGCTATTTATGGAACAAAGTTTTGAAATGTCTTTACAGATTTACACTTAACTATCTGTATTACTTTTTAATGTTTGAAACAAAGAAAAACTCCAATTTTAACAAGTTGGTTAGAGCCATTGAACTAAATTAATTCCTAGAGCAAGGACCAGTAGTTTTTTAAAATTTCTTTCTCGTTCAATGAAGAAGATTTTGTGTGCGTTTTATTGTCTGCTAATCAAAATTGTGAATGAAAATATATTAGGTCTGTCTTATAATGTTCATTTTCAGTAGTGGAAACAACAAGGAATCGACAAGAATATACATTTAATAACAGCTTATTTTCACTTTTCTCATGACATAGAGGGAGACCATTTGGTCTATTTGTCAATGCTGGCTCCTAGACCATTCCCATTAATCCCATTTTTCTACTTTCAGCTCATTCAGTTTGTAGTTATAAATTACAGTATACTGTTTATTAATTTCATAATGATATTTGGGAAAAATCCACTTCAGAGATTGTACCTGTGTGTTTTTGTGGAAACAATAGAAAAACAAAGGAATCCTCCTTGGCATGGTATAGCAGTTCACTAGTTATAAAGTTCATCAATATGTCACACATTGACACAATGTATTTACTCAGAATTACTTCTGTGAGAAAATGATAGGATGTGTAGCTGAAGTAACACAACCATGAAAATTAAAAAAAAACAGCATAAAAGCAAAATTACGTGGAAACCATTTTATAAGGTATAATTAAATACATGCATATATATATATATATATATATATATATAAAAGCAGGATCTAATTGGTGGAACTTAGCACTTTAAAATAGCATATTTCAAAGTCTAATTTAGCAAGCCTTAATATGAAGTGAGGATAAAGCCAAATAGTTAAAAATATAAAAGAACAAAATATCGAGAGCGAACAGTGAGATGAATGATTTCTAGATGTTAATCTACACTATACTTACTTTCATAGACTAGTTCAAAATAGAATGACATTCAATTCAACAATCTGTGGGTTATGTCAGCTGTTTCTTTTCACCCAATAGCAACATAGAATTATTAAAATTAATGAGAAAAACTGTTAATCATTGTGCATGTTAATGTTGGCAAGCCTGAAGGTTGGTAGATAATATTTTTTGTGGGTTTTAAAACAAATGTTCATTGCATCCTCCCTAACTGATTGTGACAACAATGTAATATCCAACTGATAAAACATAAAAATATCTTATCCGTTCTGACCACAGAGAGAAGAGAACCAGCTGGTCTATAGTGCTGGCTACCATAACAACCAGCATTGCTACCCCCACCTGAAGCAAGCAGCTGAACAAATGCAGGCAAAGAAATGAACCACTGGTATAAACTGGAGATGAAGAGAGATGAATAGACTTAAACCTGACATATTGCATATCTTTATTTATGTTTGGATATTCTTTTGCTAATTTGTCAGGTCTGCTCCTTTACTGAGGATGTGAGGATACACAAGCACCTTGGGGAGTTATTTGCATTCATATACTGTGTTCAATACACACAGCAATAGAAGGTATCAATGAATAAGATTAATCTAGCAGTCATGTTCAACTTCGACCATTTCATAAATGTTTACAAATGACCATGAGAAAGAAGCACTCAAACCTAGTCACTGCTCAGTGAAATCAATGGAAACAGTGTGGATATGTCCTTTGGTGACATGTATGAAGAAGCACAATGACAGTTGGTTCCCACTCATGTCATGACTGCTTGAGCCACTATGTACCACAAGATGTGAAGGTGGGCAAGTCTCCGAAGGCAGCAATCTTTGTTGTGTCAAAGGGAGACAGCTGATGCTGTTTTAAGTGTCATAGAGATTTTACAATACAAGTAGTAGAATGTCAAAAGCTCTTGTAGCCAACTAGGAGAATGAAAGGCCATGCACTAATCATTTTGAAGCATTGGCACTTATACAAGGAGGCTGCATTAGTGCATGACTAATGAAGAGTTTAGAAAAACAGAAAGTGACAATGGATGTTTGTATCATATGCATGATGTTCCTAATGAACCATTGTTTTGGCTGTTATTCCTTTATTGTGAAATGAAAAAAAATTGCTTTTCCTTCATCTTGTTGAATGAGAAAGGAATTTTAGACAGTACTTACTTATTCTAGCACTTTTATGGGTTGAAGGTTTCTCTGAGTAATTCAAAAATAATTCAAAGTTTCTTGGCTAAGTCAGACAATTCATTAGTCCATTTGAAATCTCCAACATTAAAAGCAATCATGTTAGAACTGCAGACCATCTAATCTGTCAGAATAAAGGCTGACTTTAGGAAAAATTGTTGTTCCATATTTTGACATTCAATGAAATGAATACCTCTTATTTATTCCTTTTCTGATTCTCCTTCTGATGTGGAGTGTCCATTCAGAATATTTCACTATCCACTCCAAGGAATTTTGGGCATTACTGGGCGATAAAATTGCACTAAGGAAATTTACCTTGCTCTATTCCAACTCCTTGTAAAGGATTGTAGAAGTCCATGGCAATGAACTTGATTTTCATTTATATTCCCTGTTGTGCAATGCTGTCTTAGTTTCTCATGAAATGTATTTAACAAACCCTTAACAAGCCTCCACTGAGAAATGTTTTGTTAATGATCATTTACACAATATTAAATGGGAGCAAAACCTGATAGAGTATCATTTCCATAGCTGTTAACATTCAGCTGTGAATAACCAGAAGTACAGAACAATATTGTTTGTGGTCAATTGATTTTATTATAATATTTAAATTTTGTTATGAAACTTTGGCCTTATACTGTGAGCTAACCTCAAGTGAAAGGAAATATAGGCTGAAAAATAAGCCTTGAATTAATCTTAAAAACCAAAATTGCTTCAAGCGAAGTGGAAACTTGGGAAGCTCATATTCCTTCAGACTTTAGAATGATAAAAGGAGCATTTCATGTGTTGATGGCCTTTGCCAATCTTCAGTGGAAAGAAAGATTCAAAATTTAAGTGAAAGGAAAAGAAACCCTACATGATGGCATAAAATGGAATTGCAAAACCAAGTTCTATTTCATGAAATGGACATGATGATCACATGCTATTAGGAAGGACCTGTTTGCCACTTTATATTTGACCCCAGTGTAGTATTTCTGTAATAAATCTAAGACTTAACAACTAAGCTACAGCCAACACTGTATATTTTGCTGCAGACTGGAATTTAGAGAGCAAACCCACAGTCATTGCACTCTGGTAAATTGGGAAGCTATGTTCATAGTTTAAATCTGGGATAGCAATTGTTGATGGGCGGATAAGACTGACTACCTACAGCTATCCCGCAGTACGATCTCACCTGCCAAAATTCATTTCACAACTCTTCAGCCACTTCCAAAAAGTGTAAGAAAATGCTCTAATTTTGATCATCTTAAATATAGTAGCATTAGCATATCTGGTGCAAAATTAACTGGCCAAAAAAGTATAAATTGAAAGACAAAACATAATACATATACAAAGCATTATTTTAAAACCATTAGTTGCTTTCCTCAGTTCTAAGCTTCCTTGCAGTCATGGGGCAAATTTATAAAGACATTTTGATTACTGAGGACCACATTGTGGTCTACCCATAAAATATTAAAGGCATTTCCCCTTTGTTGTAACGTTAAATGCAAATTTTGCCAAGAATTTTCTGCTCCAGTGAGAACACTAACTGGAAGTACTTATTGACCATAAATTTTGACATACAACATGGTAACAGGCTATTTCGGCCCACAAACACGTACCACCCAATTGGACCCAATTGAACTACAACCCCTTGTACGTTTTGAAGGGTTGGAGGAAACCAGAGCCTCTGGAGG
Organism: Narcine bancroftii; assembly: GCF_036971445.1. Classification (NCBI taxonomy): domain Eukaryota; kingdom Metazoa; phylum Chordata; class Chondrichthyes; order Torpediniformes; family Narcinidae; genus Narcine; species Narcine bancroftii. The sequence continues at coordinate 130,668,154 of NC_091471.1, read as the reverse complement.
AATCTCACGCAGACACGGGGAGAACGTACAAACTCCTTACAGACCGCTTGGGATTCAAACCCCAGTCGCGATCTCTGGTGCTGTAACAGTGTTGTGCTAACCGCTACACGAACCGTGCTGCTCCATAGGTAAAGATGTGGCAGAACTGATCACTGTTTCATAATGTCCTTATTATGGCCGTTTGAGGTGTTTAGTGGAGCTGAGACTTCTGACTCATTGAAATACAAAAATACAAAACTGTTTTTATTGTTTTCTAGTAAGCCATCTCCCCATTTACTAATACCTACTTTGTTGTTCAAAATCAATACATGGAGAAAAGAAATCCCCCCCAACTGAGAAAATTAGAACTCATTAGTAGCTCTATTTAAACTGTAGCCACTTTACATCTTATTATAACTATGTAAGAGTACAGATGTCACCCGCACAGCAAGGCCAGTTCAGCACAGCAAGTAATGCTTTCATAAATGTCAGCCCAAACTTATGCCTATTTAAACAAAGGATATAAACATGCATTATCAGTAAACTAATAAACCAAGCTTTGGATTTCTTCTTTGTGCACTTTATTGTTCAGTATTTCATTGCTAAATACCATGAGGGTTATTACATATGCTGGCTCCTCCTCAGACAGCATCTTGGGCCCTCTCAAGTCACAAAATTCAGAAGTGTAATGGATGTACTAAATCTCTTGGCTAGTTCTAATCCAGCACATGTCTGAATTAATATCAATGGCACATGTATAATGAACTGTGCCAATACTACAGTGCCCTCCACAATGTTTGGGACAAAGATATTTTTTTTTCCTTTATTTACCCCTTTGCTCCAGAGTTTTAAATTTGTAATCAAACAATACACATGATTAAAGTGCACATTCAATATTTTATTAAAGGTTATTTATATACATTTTGGTTTGACCATGTAGGAAACACTTCTTAAATACATAGTCCCCTTATTTCAGGGAACCATAATAGCAATGGTATGTATATTAAAGTAGTCATGTGCGTATCCCTTGCATGCAATGACTGCTTGAAGTCTGTGATTTGTAGACATCATTGGGTACCAAGCAACTTCTCAGGCCTCTTTTGCAGCTATATTCAGCTTCTGCTTGTTTCAGGGCTTGACCCCTTAAGTTTTCTCCTCAGCATATGGAAGGCATGCTCAATTGGATTTAGACCACTGGAGAAATTTCCAGTCTTTAGCTTTTAAAACTTCATTGCTTTAGCATTGTTTTGCTGCAGGATGAGTTTGGAAGCATTTGCTTGAACTTGAGCAGATAAGATTTTCTATATGCTTCAGAATTCACTTTGTTACTGGATCAGCAGTTACCTCATCATTGAAGATAAGTGCACCACTACCTGTGGCAGCCATGCATGCCCAGGCCAAAACACCCCCACCGCCATGTTTCACAGATGAGGTGGTATGCTTTGGATCTTGGCACTTCCTTTATGTCTCCATTCTTTGCTCTTGTCATCACTCTAATACAGATTAATCTTGGTCCTTTTTCCAGAATTTTGCAGGAACTTATAAATACTTTTGGCAAACAGCCATCTGGCCATCGTTTTTCTGTGGTTAACTAATGGTTTGCATTTTGCAGTGTAGCCTCTGTATTCTGTTCATGAAGTCTACTGTGGACGGTCGTCACTGGCACATCTACACCTGTACACTCTTTCTTCTTAAAGATGTTCAAAACAGTTGATTTTGGTAATCTTAAGGTTTAGATGATGTTTCTTATTGTTTTGTTTTTGTTTTTCAGCCCATAATGCCTTCTTTGATTTTCATTGGTACAACTCGGATTGTCATGTTGAAAAATGGATCCTATATACTCCAAAGATGATCAAAAGCTTAGAAGAAAGCCTAGCTCTTTTATACCTGCACCAATGAAGCAATTAGACATACCTGAGTATTCACGAACACCTGTTAAGCCAAAAGGTGCCCTGAAATGGGCAAAAATTATAATTGTAATTTTTACATGGTCAGACCAAAATGTATACAAATCACCTGAATCAAGTCTAGAATGCACAATTTAAATCGTATGTGAATTGTTTGATTGCAAATGTAAAACTGTGAAGCACAGGGGGAAATAGAGGGAAAAAATGTATTTGTTCCAAACATTATGGAGGACACTGTATTTGTACACAAGGTGATTCCTAATGGTCATACAGTTAATTTTATTTGTTAAAGTATATTTAGAGCAAATACAGACTATTAAGTAAAAAACTAAATCCTTTTGGCTCTGGTCCCAATACTGATGTCCACATTATAGGAGTTATTGGCTCTGGTCCCAATACTGATAACATATAATAACATAACAATTACAGCACGGAAACAGGCCATTAGGCCCTTCTAGTCCGCACCGAACCAAACACCCCTTTCTAATCCCACCTCCCTGCACAATGCCCATAACCCTCCATCTTCTTCTCATCCATATACCTGTCCAACCTTTTCTTAAATAATACAATTGACTCCGCCGCCACTATTTCTCCCGGAAGATCATTCCACACGGCTACCACTCTCTGAGTAAAGAAGTTACTCCTATAATGTCCACATTATAGGAATCCATGCTGAAATGCTGAATCCATTTCACTACCTCCTTATTTATACCTAATGCCTCCACCTTTTTTCCTAACCTCCTGTGGGGAACTTTGTCAAAAGCTTTACTAAAGTCCAAATAGGTTGTGATAGTACAGATCTATCACCAATGTATATAGTGTATATAGTTACAGTATCTAGACTGTGCTTACAGCAATTGGCTGAGAGCTAAGCCACGCCTACTGTCTGGGCCTTAAAGGGTTGTGTCCCTAGCCAGGTTGGATCATTCCGGACTGGTCAGCCACCTGTGAAGAGCTCCTGTCTTTTGCTAATAAAAGCCTTGGTTTGGATCAACAAGTCTTTGGTTCTTTCGACAAGCTCTACAAAGGTTTAGTCATCTATGTCCATAATTATAATTTTGTATCACATTCCATTTTAAAATGTAGTGTGGCCATTGGAATTGCAGTGGATATGACGAAATAACCACACAAGGTGTTTCTAGAGTGAATCAAATGGATTTACTCTTCATCACCTGCAAAGCCTTTTAAAAGCCAGAATCACATGCTCAACACACACTGACATCATCAAGCACTGATGTCACATGGCTGGTTTGATGCCTCCTGGGGGTTGTAGTGCTGTCATGGTGCTGTTACATGGTACCTGCCCCCAACCCCAGAACCGGCAGAAAGATTTGTCTTTCTTTTAGGTTGTCGACCTCTGTGACGGACTGTTGGCTGCTCCAGTGGGGAAGACTTGTCCACATAAGCTGGTTTAAGCCTGTCAATAGTAAAAGACTGTGGCTTCCCACCAATGTCCAAAATACAGGTCAACCTAGTTTGTCTGAGTATCCTATAAGGTCCTTTGTAGGGCGACCATAAAGGTTGACAAAGTGTTCTCCTTTGGACCAAGACATATTCGCAGTTTTTGAGGTCTTGAGGAACAAAAGAAGAGTGTTCTCCATGCGACGATGGTGGTATAGTGGTCAATTTTCCTACGGTCTCCCTTAGCCTGTGTGGTGTGCTGTTAGACAGAACCAGACACACACAAGGTAAAGACTGTACAACAGGCTTTAATCAACAAAGACTTCCACAGAGCCAGGCTGGCTGTTGCTGCAGTAACTTGGAGTGAGACTTCGGAGGCTGGTGTTGTCCTGTCCCCCTTACACTCCTGCAGGTACAGAGGTTGCCCCCTGCAGTAGGCTGGTGGGCAACCTCTGTACATGCAGGAGTGTACTGCCACCACAGTCTGCTCAACAGTTACTTAGGATTATCGCTGGATTTGGAATGGAAGGGGACGAGCTCCCCTGGAACCACCAATGGTGCGCTGTACACGAGTTCCGCAGATGAAGCTTGGAGGTCCTCCTTTGGAGTTGTTCTAATGCCCAGTAATACCCAGGGCAGCTCATCAGTCCAGTTCAGGCCCTCTAACTGAGCCATCAAGGCTGACTTGAGATGTCGATGAAATATTTCCACTGTTCCATTGGCCTGGAGATGATAGACATTTGTATGATGAATTGTATTTAGAAAGCGAGACAAGGCCATCCACAGCAAGGAAGTAAATTGTGGTCCTCTATCCAAACTAACATGCACCAGTAAACCAAAACGAGAAACCCAGGAACTGAGGAACGCCTGAGCTATAGTTGCATCTACCATAGGCATGGCCTCGGGTCACTGCGTAAACCTATTACTGTAAAAAGGTAACGGTATCCTCTTGAAACAGGAAGCAGGCCAACGATTTCCACGTGGACATGAGCAAAATGGTGAGTAACTCCCGTGAAGGACTTCAGTGGTGCCTTAGTATGTGTCTGAATTCTTGCTTTTTGGCAGGCAATTACTTTTTTAAGACCACACGAACCTATCTGAAACCTTGAGAGATGTTTTCATGAGGCTGGAACTACTGGGCATGGGTGTACCGTTGATATATCACAAAGGAGAAGTTTGCCATCATCTCCAAACTGGACAACTTTCAATTGCAGGTTTGTGATTGCAATCCTATAAGCAGTCGTCTCATGGTCATGTTCTTGGGCCACGGTCAAAGCTATGTAGTCAATACCTTGACCTACAGAAAAAAAACTCGAGTGGAGCAGAACGGGAAAGTGCATCAGCTACAATATTGTCTTTTCCGGAAATACGTAATATTTTTGTGGAGAATTCTGAAATTGTTGTCGAGCTGGCCAGGGCTCTGCGACCTTGAAAAAGGAAAATGTTAAGGTCTTGTGGTCGATATACATAGTAAAATTTCTGGCCTCCAAAAAACAAGGGAAGTGTTGAATAGGCAAGTAAATGGCCAAAATATCCATATCAAAAGCACTATATTTCTTCTCTGCTTCACAAAGATGGCGGCAGAAGAATTCTAACGGTTTCTATCACTCGTTAACATATTGATGAAGTGCACCTCCTACGGCCATACTCAAAGCATCTGTAGAAAGGGCGGTGGTTGCATTTAAAACTGGGTAGCTGAGTACAGTGGGCAGAGTCAGCAAATCTTTCATCTTGAAGAAGGTGTTGTTTCCCTCTTCAGTCCAATGAATGGTTCTGTCATTTCAGGACAGTAAATCAAAAAGAGGCTTCATGATGTGAGCTGCTCCCAGAAGAAATCGACAGTAAAAATTTACCATAACCAAGAATTTCTGCAGGCTTTTAACCATAGCAGGTCTTGATTATTTGGTAATGGCCTCAACTTTAGATGGCAGCGGAATCATTCCTTCCTGAGTAATCCTATGCCCCAAGAATTCTTGTTCAAAACCGTATTTATCTGGATTGATGGCCTGTCCAAACTTTTGAAGATGAATAAAAAGTGTAGAAGATGTTTCAAATGTTCTTCTTTAGTCCCACTGGCCACTAAAATGTCATCAAGGTAAATGAAGACATTGCCACATCCTAAAACATCCATCACCCATTGAAATGATTGAGCAGCATTCTTTAATCTGAATGTCATTCGTAAAAATTTGAATCACGCACATAGGGCAATTATTGCTGTTTGGGTATGTCTTTAGGTTCTACTGGTACTTGGAGATAGCCACGCACCATGTCTATTTTGGAGAAGATCTTCGCTCTATGCAAATTAGCTGAGAAATCCAGAATATGAGATATCAGATAATGAACCGGGATGGTGGTGTTGTTAAGCCGCCTGTAATCTCTACGTGGTCGCGAACCTCCATTGTGTTTCGGGACCATATGTAATGGAGATGGCCAGGGACTGTCGGACCTATGAATTATGCCTAGTTCCACCATCTTGGCAAACTCTTCCTTAGCTAAGCACAATTTTTCTGGAGACAAGCGACTTTCTTTAGCATGGATAGGAGGGGCCTTAGTACAAATGCAATGAGTAACACCGTGCTTTGGAGTGGAGGCAGAAAATTGTAGAGTAGTAATCTCAGGGAAATCTTCCAACAGCTTGGAGAATTCATCTACTGTTTTTCTTAATGTTTGAAGGCCCAGAGCTGGGATATAGGTGTCTGCCAGAGGAATAAGCTGAAAAGTAGTTCCATCTATTAGCTGATGCCCTTTTAAGTCGACAAGGAATTAATGAGTGAAGAAAATCTGCACCAAGCAAAGGTCGGGATACTGCTGCTATGATAAATAGCCAAGTGTAGAGATGATTCTCGAACTTGACATTCATCTTCCTGGTGCCAAAGTTGGAATGTTGGAACTATTAACTGCTCGTAGTTGCAGATCCAGGGTAGGATGGCATGTGTCAAAACCAATGGGTGAAAATACACTAACTTCTGAACCTGCGTCCACCAGAAATTTTAACTGGGACAACTGGTCCCGTACAAACAGCCTTTACTGGGAGTTGGCCTGGGCGTTTCCCATAAACGGGCAGGGTGGAAGGGGCCTGTGGGCATTTACTCCCCAGGTCCTTTGGTAATAACACCAAGACGAGGTGTTCACAGGCTGCCTGCTTGTCTTGGGGCATTGCCTGCTTGTAGGGAGTGATATGCTAAGAGCACTAGAGTGTGACACGGGCTCAATATTGGAGGGGTTGGTTGTGCAGACTTGTTTTTCCTCACTGTGCTTTTTAGCTAGCCATAGAATGTCTGCCTCCACTGCTACAGCCCTTGGGTCTTCAAATGAACACTTGGATAACAAGTGCCTAATAACATACTGGGCCTTTCACCAGCTGCCAGGAACAGCATTTCATCCATATGTTCTGAATAGGCATGTGCCATAACCCATTGAAATGTAGTAGTTTGGCTGCCCTTTCCCTAGGGGACATACCATATATACATAATAAAAGTGCTTTTAAAGCGTCATACTTTCTGGAACATGGTGGATCCCATAGGAAGTTGTCGACCCTCCTAGCGATGGCCTGGTCCAGGGCACTGACAAGATGGTAATAATGAGTGGTGTCCAATTCGACTTGCGAAGGTGAAATTGTGCTTCAGCCTGTTGGAACCACAGTTCAGGCTCAGCTGTCCAGAAAGGTGGTAGCTTCACAGCAATGCTGCGGAGTCCATGTTTATCTAAAAATATGTTTTTGGTCTCGTCAAGGTCACCAATTGTGGCCACTGGAATTGCAGTGATCACGTCGAAATAACCACACAAGTTGTTTCTAGAGTGAATCAAACGGATTTACTCTTCATCACCCGCACAACCTTTTTAAACCAGAATCAGGCGCTTGAGGTGCTGATGTCATCATGCACTGATGTCACATGGCCAGTTCTATGTTTCCTGGGAGTTGTAGTGCCACCTTAGTGCTCCTACAGAAGGATCAGCTGGTCTATATGAAATATTGCTTGTTACTGAAGTCAACTTTCTCTTAGACCTGCGCAGGTCTAGGTTCACTGTTTAAATTAAATAATTTAATGTCTAGTCAGTGGTTTCTTCTTGTGAAATTTAGCTCAATTACATTAACATACAAGATGCCTCAAAATCTCCTGTATTGCATTTCTTTAAACCCTCTCCTTTGTACTAAGACCACTGAAGGGTTGTAGTTAATATTTCAAGCCTGGCCTTATCAGTGAATATACAGTTCAGAAAATATACATTGCCTTAAGATCAAATCCAGTTGCACTCCTAATAGTGATTACTTCTAATAAAGATAATTCTGTACATAAATGCAGACGGCCACATGATCAAAGTCATCAATAAAAATAAATTAGGATAATAAGAAGAGAAACAATAATAGAGCAGCTAAATAAATTGAATATGATTATGTGTATCCTTCAGTATATTTGATCCCCTACACCTCTCCCCTCCCTAAAACAAAAAAGAAAAATGGTGTAAATTAAACAAATACAAAGAAAAAAAATAATTAAAGTCAAAAATATTTAAGGGAACTTCCCGCAGACTGTCTGGAGTGGAACTTGCTGTTCTAAGAGGGTCATGTAGTTTTGCAAACAGAGAGAGAGTAAAACAGCTTTTCTCTCAGAGAGAGCAACAGAGAGAGAGGGAGAGACCGAGATCAGTTCTGCAGTTTTACAGTCAGCAACAGCAGCTGGGACTGGAATAGGACAAGCTGGAAAGCTTGTCGAAAAGCCTATTTGGAAGACAGGTTGTGAGTGCTTAGTTCAGCCTGGTCAAAGCCCTTGTGGTTCATGCAAGAGGAGAGGACTGGCTAACCAATGTTTCACTTGAAATAAGAGAAACAAAAAGGAACTCTGTAGTGACCTGAAAGAAAGAGGTTATCATCTGGAGAACCCCGAGGGGGTAAGTTTCTTCGGCAGAACACTGAAGTGGCTGATTAAAAAGTAATCTGTTGTGGGTGTCCAGTGAACAACAAATCTCTCTCAGTAAACCGACAAGAAACTTCCTGAATGGAAACCATTTACCTTTCAAGCACCAAAGCCTGGTGAACTTTATAAATGTTAAATTCTGGGCACAGTATAAGAATTGCTTACAACCAGTGAACTTGGAGGAATGAGAAATGAGAGTGGACTGTGAATCAAGGAACTTTTCTGAACTTACACACACATTACATACAGGTGCACTTAGAATTAGAAGGGAGTTAATTAGGTTAGTTAAGTCAATAATGATAAGTTAAAGTGTGATTCTGTTTTCATGTTTAAAGATAATTAAAATCAACTTTTGTTTAAATAACCATTTGGTGAATATCTATTGCTGCTGGGTTTTGGGGTCCTTTGGGCTTGTAACAGTATAATCTGTGCTGCAGATAGGGTTGCCACACTCTAACAAATGTACCATATTGCAAATTGTACATAATTTTCTCCAGGGGCATACAACTCTGCATTTCCATATTCCATCGTGTAATATTTAGCTGGGAGTGCCAATCAAAACTTTTACTGAATGTTGGTAAACACTGGAAATCTTGGTGCTATTTGCTGTATTCTGCCTCACAATTATTCCAATGATTTAAAAAGAATAAATGCATTAAGTGTAATGGCCTCACATAACAGATGTATACAGCACACCAATCTATCTTATTCAAGTTCTGTTCATAGAAGCATCACAGATTCAGCCACCGAATTAACTTTATTCTAACCTGTATTCAGTCACCTATATATTTAACCATACATTTCTTCATATGGCCATTGTGGAACTTTTGAATTTAAATAGGAGAAGGTCAGAAAAATCTTATTGAATTTATCTCTGTGTCATCACTCCATGTGCACTTGTGTACAATCACCAATCTCATCTATCTACATTACTCCAATTATATGTAAAGTGCAGCAGTCGAACTCCTCCCCACCACTGAGATTACGGAGAGGTTATATCCTTAATCTTGGTAATGGTAGTATTACCGGTGATCATTTGATGTGAAATCATCATCCCTTCGTTGGAGTTTAGCTGTTATGCTTTCCATCAAATGTACACTTTTTAATCTTTCTCTCCATTGTTGGACAGTTGATGGCTTTATATTTCTACATAATACTGTAATCATCTTCTTTGCAATCAACAGCAAAACCCCAAGTAAACTTGCCTGGTTTTTGGTATCTATATCCACTGGAGTCTCCCCCAATATAGAATATGTTGGCTCCAAAGGTGGGTCTACCACCATGATTTGCTTAATTTCCACCTGAATCTCTCTCCAACATTGATATAGTTTGGTACAGTCCCAAAAAATATTGGTATGATCGCCAATCTTCCCACATTCTCTCCAGCATAATTCTGAAGTTCTACCGTATCTCCCCAACACCTGAAGAGTCTTAAATACTCTCATTTTAATTTTCCATTCAAATTCCCTCCAGGTCAGGCTACTTGTTATGACCATCAAGGCATGCCTTTTTCCACATTTCATCTGTAAGACAAATATTCATTTCTAATTCCCATTTCTGTTTTATTTCCATAGTGTTTCCTGTTACATTATCTTGAAGCCATCTGTATAATTGAACTATCAGGTTCCTCTTTATCACTCCCTCCATAGTCAGCATGAAAATCTTTTCTAATGCTGATGGTTTGATACATATCTGCTCCCAATCTGCATGTGTCTGGAGTGCCACACTTGAAGGAATCTTTAAAAAAAATTCATCCCTGACAAATCAAATTCATTCTGAAGATGTTCATATGATTTCAAAGTTTCCCCACAAAAAAGCAAATCCACAATCTGCCCATTTTCTAAAGCCATTATCTACTTTTCCAGGTAGGAATTCTGGGATAGTTACTATTTTTAATGCTTTGGATGTAGAGTTAAAAAGGTTTAGTTGTTTTCCAAAAGCCAAACAAGTTTTCATTGTGAATTTAATCCATTCATTATCTATTTTAAATTTTTTCCAATTTTCTTGGTTTAGGAATGGTACGGTCGCCCTTCCAGAGAAATACCGGGGCTTGAATTTTGTTCTATACTCACCCAACCCATTTCCATATCATTTGTTATCCATGTTATCAGGGTCCTCAGCTGTGCTGCCCAGTAGTAATATTTGATGTTGGACAAATTAAGCCCCCCTTTGTTTTGACAATAACAAATTCTTAAGTCTAACTCTAGGTTTTTTAAAAATTTTCCCATATGAATCTTAATATCAATTTGGTAAGAGCTTTAAATACATCTTAGGAACTCCTATCGGCAAAGATTGGAATAAAAAAAGCAGTCTGGGCAAAACATTCATTCGGACAGTTTCAATTTTACCAAGTAATGATAAGGGGAAAATGTCTCATCTGAGCATATCTACCTTCATCTCCTTCAATAACTTTCCATAATTGGCTTCATACAGTTTTAAGATGGAGGGAGTGAAAATAACACCTAGGTACCTGAAGCTCTCTGTAGACCAATGAAACCTGTACTCAACAGCATAATTGCCTCCAATTTTGAGTCCTTAATTTTATGGCCAGATATTTCTTCAACTTCTTTTAAAACTTGCATCATGCGAGGCACAGAACAAATAGGGTCGGTCACATACGGTATCATCTGCAAATAGGAATATCTTGTGTTCCGCTCCTCTATCATCTTTTATACCATTTATATAACCCTCTTGCCTAATAATTCAGCAAATGGCTCTAAGCATATATCGAAGAGCAGGGGACTCAAATTCCACATTTTAAACTGAAAAACTGAGAGCAACATTCATTCATTCTCATTCTTGACCTTGAGATTGAATATAATATGTTCACCTATTTTATAAATTTTCAGGTGAGACCCCATCTTATCTAATGTATGGTTCCGACAGACCCAGTCTACTCTATCAAAAGCACATTTAAACTAAGTATCATAGATGTCTGCTGTTTCTTTTTTGCACATGACATAATGTTAAGAACATACCCTGTCTACCAGGTACAAATCCTGTTTGATCAGCGTGTATCAACTGTGTTATAACCTTTAGAATTCTCTTTGTTAGTATTGCGGTAAGTATATTTTGATTATTATTGGCTTATAACCTTCACACTTAGTGGGTTCCTTCCCATCCTTATGAATAACAGAGATTATGGCCTCTGCCCATGATTTAGGTAATTTCCTTCAGATAGGATATAATTACAGAGCTTGGCCAGAATCTGGGAGAGCTTCTCCCTATCCCATTGGTCCCCGGGGACTTTTTATTGTTCAGTTTATTAATATCTCCCTTTATTTCCTGTTCTTCTATACTTGCTGTCATTTTTACTGCTTCTTCTCGGGAAAAGGAGGGTAGATTTAATCTAGAAATGAATGTTTTTATCTATGATTTCAGGATGGTTATATAGTTCTTCATAAAAGGATGCAAATGTTTCTGATATTTCTCTGGTTATGAAACTAACTTCCTGGAGGCTGGGCGAAAGACTTTGGTGACCACCCGATTAGCTTCTCTTTACACAGCTGAAATGCCAAGAGGCAACTAACTCTGTTTCTCTTCTCATAATATTTTTCCAGGTCTGATTGCTTCTTCAACCTCTTCTTTCCTATTCTATTTGATATGTCAATCATTTTACCCATTATTATTGCTTTAGCAGCATCCCATAAGATGGATGGTGTAACTTTACCATTATCATTGATATCAAAATACTCCTCCATACACTGTTTAATTTCCTGAGTCAGTAGAGGGTCAGTCATTGGAGAAATGTTTGCTCTCCAATATTTAAAACACTTCTTTTTCTAAATCCAGAATGAAGATTACAGGTGCATGGTTACTGATTGTTATAGAGTCAATTTTACAATCTACTACAGTGGTCCTCCACCTTTTTCTTTCCACTCACATATCACTTTAAGTATTCCCTATGCCATAAGTGGTCTGTGATTGGTAATTGATTGCTTAAGGAGGTATGTGGGAGGAAAGAAAAAAATTGAAAATCACTGTTTTAATTGACTCATTATGTGCACGGTTTCATAACTCCAAAGGAAATGAGCCAATGACAATTTTTCTCAAGCAAAATATTTCAGTAGCAATTGGGTCTAGAGGAGAGTTTCCCAACCTTCCCTTCTCACTCACATACCACCTTCAGCAATCCCTTACATAGAGCACAGATAGCATAGGGATTACTTAACGTGAGTGGAAAGAAAAGGTTGAGCACCACTGCTCTATACAGATACTGGCAGTTCTAGCAATTTTTTTAAAGAGTTCAGTCATATACTGTCTCATGTCATTTCATTTCCCTCTGCAACTCCGTAAATTCGCAGGTTCTTGCGTCTTGACTTATTTTCCAGGTCTAAACATTTTTCCGTCAGCTTAGCCTCTGTGTAACAAGTACTTGATAACCCTCTCATGTCGCATTCCTCTTTTTTGTTGAGGTTACTCTGTTCTCCCTTTACTTCAGTTTCACCTCCTGCTTTTCCATTTGAGCAGTTAAATTTTTCATATCATCCTTCACTCTCGCTAGCCTCTGTTTAATATGTTCTGAGGCTACTTTGTGTTCTTTTCTCAGTTTGCGGATCTTGGAGAGAATTAATGATTCTTCCTTATCAGAATTACCACTGTCTTGTGGGGGATGGTGGGGTGTCTACTCCATCTGCCCTCGTTTGTCACTCCATCCCTTTCCTCCACACTCCTCAACCCTACACTGGCTCATCACACTCAATTAATCATTAATACTTGAATTATAGCATATGCCTCGGTAATAATTTTATTTGTGGCTCGTTTATAGAGGGCTCCTCAATGAGCAAGTCGACTACTCAGCTGCTGCTTTCATGACGTCACCAGAAGTATCAAAAATGCTAGTTTCGTAGGAGGCGTCCAGGTTTCTTTCTTTTGAATATTTTATTTATAGTAAACATATGCATAAATATAGTTTTCATATCAAAATAGTATAAAAAGAAAATGATTAATTCATGTTAAATTTATATATAAAAAGAAATAAAAAAAGAAAACAAAAACACCCTCCCCTCCCAAAACCTTCTACCTACCCAAAAAAAACTGAACTACAAAAGGTATATAAAAATATATAATATACTAAAAGAATAAGAATATAAATTGATTTGAATTACTCTTGGAAACACTCAAAGATTTCACATGAAAACATTTCCAAAAAAAAAAAAAAAAAATTATTAAGGGAAGACTTCATGAAACTGGAGGAATCAAAGGAATAATTTATTATTCTAAACCTACTATTTGAGCATACAGGCTCCAAATCTATAAAAAAAATTAGAATATTTACCTCTTAAATTATATGTAATCTTTTCTTATGGAATACAATTTTGAATTTTTGCTTGCCATTTTCCTAATGTTAAATAAACTTCAGATTTCCAAGTAATAGTAATGCACTTTCTCACTATTACCAGAGGTAAATTTTAGCAAATTTTAATTGAGAATCTGATAAATATAATTAAGGAAATATATTTCAGGATTTAACGGAATAACAACACCAGTTACTTGTTGCAAAAAATTACTAAAAGAAATCCAAAATGGTTTAATTTTTGAACAATTTTTGAATGAATGTAAAAATGTTCCAATCTCATCACCACATTTAAAACCTAGGTATAAAATATGTGATTTCCATTTATTCAGTTTTTGAGGTGTAAAATATATTTGATGTAAAAAGCTATATTGAAGCAACCAATATCTTGCATTAATTGTATTAATCATAATGTCTTTACACAAATTTTGCCATATCTGTTGCTCTATTGATATATTTAAATCTTGTTCCCATCTTTCCTTTGGCCTATACAAACCTAATTTAGACATTTTCTCCTGTAATTCCGGGTGTCCAGGTTTCATGAATATTCTTTCAAGGACCAAGGCATTTTGTGTAAAGTTGAAAAGGCACAAAAGTCTCACCTGTGATATCTCCCCACACCCTCCATACAGAACGTCAAAAGTAAGTGAGTTTGAAACTAGATTGAGGGTGAAGGGGGAAAGTGGTGTGATGTGGAGCTTGATGAAGTGATCCCACTGTGGCGATATTAGGAATGGAGGGATGTCGATTGGGGAAGTATTCAAGAACTGAGGAGTGATGGGTGCTGGTGAGATTATTTTGAAATCAGTTACAATGGTTGAGGAGACAATGGAGTAGAGGTTGAGGTGATAATTGGGGCCTTAACAACATCAGCAGCAAACTATTGGAGAAATTTCAACCTGAAGAAAGATAGATGCCCTCAGGATCTTCTGGCAATGGCATAGATAAGAGAAACACAAAGACTTTGGATATTGGCATCTTGAATAAGCAAAGGATTATTGGAGGCACTCGGCAGGTCAGACAGCATCAATGGGTAGAATTGATCAAGCAATATTTTAGGTCTGGACCGTTTATCAACACAAGAGTAAAGGGGATGATATTAAGCATATAAAAAGGGCAAGAAGCTGGGGGAATGTGAAGAGATGATAGGATATAGTACAGAAAGTGTGAGAAGAGGAGAGATGGGTAGAAGAAGAGATCACTAGGATGTGTTGGGTCAGGGGTGGGGGAAAGAGACAGAAAAATAAGTACAGGAGTTGGTGAAGAAGAGATAGAAAAGTGGAAGCAGGTGGGGTAAGGGTGACCTAAAGTTGGAAAAATTGATGTTCATGCCATTAGATTTAAGTCTGGCCTGAAGGAATATGATGTGATGTTCCTCCAGCTTATGTTTGGCCTCTTCTTGACTATAGATGAGGCCAAACACAGACATAGCAATGTAGGAATGATTGAGGGAGTTGAAATGGCTGACCGAATGAAGGTCAAACTTAGATCCACAAATAGAGAGTAGGTGTTCAGTGAAGCAGTCATCTAATCTGCATTTGCTTTCACCAAAGTAGAGGAGACCATTCTTAGAACATTGAACACAGCAGATTAGGATAGATATAAAGCTCGAGCTCACCTGGAAGGTCTGTTTGTGGAGGTGAAGGGAGATATGGGGATAAGTTTTGCACTTTCTGCAGGTACAGTGGGAATTCCCTAATGGGGTGGGAAGAAAGGATCAGGGAGTCTTGGAGACACTTATTCTTACAAAAAGTAGATAGGGATGGAGAGGGAAGGATGAGCCTTGATGAAGTTGATGGAGTTTGGGAGGATATCGTTTTGGATGCAGAGACCAGTGGGGTGGAAAATGAAGACCACAGGGAACTCTGCCCTTATTCTGCCCTGGGATGGGGGTGTGGGGAGAGGTGTGGTGAGTGGGGTGTGGATGGAAGTATGAGAAATGGATGAGATATGGATATGGGCTTTATCAATGACTAAAATGGAATTCAAGTTTATTCAAGAAAGATTAAATTTTGGATGACCTGGAATGGAAGGATTCATCCTGGAAACAGATGCCCTGGAAATGGAGGAAATGTGAGAAAGGGGTGGCTTTCTTACAAGAGGCAGAGTGGCATGAGGTGTAATCGACACAGCTATGAGAGTGGGTGGGAGTCTCCAGGTGGCGCTCATGGAGTGAACACGTTTTGGTTTTTGCTCCATAAAATATACTATTTTTAACCTGTATCCACCTTTGAACTAACTTCACAGAAGTCAGAAAGATCTTTATTATTTCTCTAATTATACTTGAGTCTGAAAATTTTGAAGAAATGACTGAAGGAAAAGCTACACGAGCTAAAACCCGGGCAGAAGAAGGTAACGGCCGAGAGAAGAAGCAACCAGACATTAAACTAAGTGAGATGACCTTCACTGACTTTTTAAAATTCTTTCGTGATGAATTCAAAGATGTTTGTCGCAAAAAAGACCTAGCTGAACTTCGTACAGCTTTAATTGCCTCAGAAGCTGAAACCAAAAAACAACATACCTTAATTGCAGCTCTTCAAACTGAAGTTCAACAAAAAGAGATTAGACTGACTGAGGTCGAACAGAAACTTTCCAAAGCAATTAAACAACTAGAAGCGCTCCAGCTGAAAAGCATTGATTCAGAGAACCGTTCCAGAAGACAAAATATTCGTTTGGTTGGAATTCCTGAAGGCATTGAGAAAGGAGATCTCCTGACGTTTTTTGCCGAGCTTTTAAAAGAAGCATACCCATCCGAATTCCCTGCTGATCCACCGCTACTTGATAGAGTACATCGTATCTGGAACCGAAATGATGAAGCTTCCAAACCCAGAGTGGTGATGGTCTGTATGCATTACGTGAGTACAAAGGATAGATTGATTCGTACAGCCAGAAGACTTGGAAATGTGACTGTTCGTGGCTTTAGTCTAAGAGCCTATGAAGATTTTAGTCCGGAGGTAGTACGCGCTCGAAGACTGTTTAAAGATCTGATGTCCGAATGTTTTGAGAAGAAACTGAAACCTGTGCTCCTGTATCCTGCGAGGCTCAGGATTTCTCCGGAGAACCAAGCTCGTCAAATATTCGACTCCGTGTCTGCAGCACGGAACTACCTGTCGGCTAATTTCCCATCTAGCGCGACCTCTCAGCCCGAGTGACCGATAAAAAATGCGGTAGATATTGGTCTTTTTCAGGTTAATAGTCAGATTCTGATTTCTGACCATTCGAAAAGTAATAGATCATTATAGCTCTAATTATCCTGTTCATCTTTAACACATTTTTATATATTTTCTTTCTCCTCTGTGAGAAATTTTTTTTTAAAATATATAAGTGTATGTTTAATTTTATATTAATCTATACTAATAATATGATTATATTCTTTACTATTTTATTTCTGAATTACTGAAAATGGCGATTTTTTTATTTTTT
Source organism: Narcine bancroftii (assembly GCF_036971445.1). NCBI lineage: Eukaryota > Metazoa > Chordata > Chondrichthyes > Torpediniformes > Narcinidae > Narcine > Narcine bancroftii. The sequence goes on along the minus strand of NC_091471.1, from coordinate 130,651,232 downwards.
GTTTATTAAAACTTTTCATGGTTTTTTTTTTACATTCGCCATTTTCTCTTTGTCTTTCTTCATAAACTAATTTTAAAATGATTTAACTCTATGACTTTGTTTTATCAGTAGGTACTACACAATTACAATTTTTCTTTTATTTCTTTTAAAATATTTTTCTTTCAATATTTAGTATTTGATTTTAGCTTGAGTTATCCTTTTTATAAGTTTAGGTGGTGGATCTTATCTTAATATTAGGAGCTGCCGTCTGAAGACATGGGGGTAGGTTTAGTATTATCTCTTCTTTTTTCTCTGATCACTCTCTGGTCAGATGGGGGGCTTTGTGGGTGGGGGGTGGGTTTTGTTTTTCCTTCAGGGGTTCTTATGTTTCATTTTCTTTTGTTTTTTCTTGATTTTTCTTTTAGAACTACAGATATGGCTGACACGTCGTCATTTCCGGTCCTTCCTTATATCTTAATTCTTCTTCCGGGTGCATGGGTCCCTGCTTTGGTTAACCCTTTATATACTGGAGGGTTGACCTAAGTAATGGATCAAAACATTAATTTTGTCTCTTGGAATGCTAATGGTCTAAACAACATGTTTAAAAGGAGGAAGGTCTTTAAAGTATTCCAGAGACTGAAAGCACAGATTATTTTTTTACAGGAGACTCATGTGAGGAAGGAGGATAATCTGCGTTTTTTAAAATCTTGGAAAGGCCCACAATTTCATGCCAACTCATGCTCTAAGACTCGAGGTGTATCTATTTTTATTGATCCCTCTATTACATTTGTTCAACATGACATCACTGTAGACCCTAACGGCAGATTTTTATTGGTTTCTGGGTTATTATTCAATATTAAGGTTGTCATGGTTAATGTTTATGCCCCGAATGTAGATCACCCTGAGTTTTTTAGATCTTTGTTTACTATTTTACCCAATCTAAATGAATATCATTTAATAATGGGTGGGGATTCTAACTGTTGTCTGAATCCCCTGCTAGATAGGTCGAAACCTTCACAGCTCCTACCGAATAAATCGGCTACATATATTAACTCTTTCCTTACTAACTCTGGAGCTGTTGATATTTGGAGATTTCTTCACCCGACAGATAAAGAGTTTTCCTTTTTTTCTCATGTATACCATTCATACTCGAGAATTGATCACTTTTTTATTGATTCACGTTTTATTCCACTTGTAACTGCTTGTAAGTATGACATTATAGCCATTTCGGATCACTCTCCATTACAACTCTCTCTTAAATTCAAAGACTCTGTTTCTACTATTAAGCACTGGCGTTTTGATGTTACATTATTGCAAGATTTAGACTTTGTTAAATTTATGAAAGAACAAATTAACTTTTTCTTTTCAACAAATTACACTACGGAAATTTCTTATGGAATATTGTGGGATACATTCAAGGCTTATATTCGTGGTCAAATTATTTCTTACTCAGTAGCTTTGAAGAAATGCATCAAAAACAAGATTCATCTATTGGTTGAGAAGATTAAAGACATTGATAAGAAATATGTGACTGATCCTACTGAAGAACTTTACAAACAAAGAATTGAACTGCAGATGGAATATAATTTGTTACTTACATCTTCGATTGAAAACCAGCTAATTAGATCTAAATCTGATTTTTATGTGCATAGTGAGAAATCGGGTAAACTGTTGGCTAATCATCTGAAGAATATTTCAGCTAGACGCCAAATTGTGGAGATTCGCAAACAGAATGGAGAACTGACTTAACCAGGAAGAGATAAATCAATCTTTCCAAAATTTTTATACATCCTTATATAGTACAGAATCCCCTCAAGACCTTAGTAATATGTTTAATTTTTTAGAACATTTGAAATTCCCAAAAGTATTACCTCAAGATAACTTAGAATTAAGTAAACCCATTACAGATTCGGAGATCAATAATACTATTTTCTCACTGAACTCGGGGAAAGCACCAGGTCCCGATGGATATTCTATGGAATTTTATAAAGCTTTTTCTTCTACTCTCTCTCCCTGGCTGATTAAGATGTTTGATGAATCTATCACATTGGGTAAACTACCACAATCATTTTACAGAGCTACGATTTCTCTAATCTTGAAAAAAAATAAAGACCCGACCGAATGTTCTTCTTATAGACCTATTTCTTTGTTGAATGTTGATTCTAAGATCTTCTCTAAAATTCTAGCGACAAGGCTAGAGAAGATATTACCATATATTATCTCTGAAGACCAGACTGGATTCATTAAAAATCGTTATTCCTCCTTTAATATTAGAAGATTGATGAATATTATTTACACTCCTTCACATAAGTCTTCAGAATGTGTTATTTCACTAGATGCTGAGAAGGCCTTCGATAGAGTAGAATGGCCTTATTTATTTACAGTTCTTGAAAAATTTAATTTTAGTCCGATATTTATATCTTGGATTAAACTTCTTTATAATTCCCCAGTTGCCTCGGTTTTTACTAATACCCAAAGATCGCCATATTTTCGATTATTTCGGGGCATCAGGCAAGGGTGCCCCCTTAGCCCTTTATTATTTAACTTAGCTTTAGAACCTTTGGCAATTGCTATCAGAGAAGCACCCAATATTACTGGTATTATTCGTTGCAGGGATATTCATAAAGTATCACTATATGCAGATGATGTATTGTTATATATTTCCAATCCTGAAAATTCTATTCCTGCAGTTTTATCTTTATTAGCCCAATTTAGTAATTTTTCGGGATATAAACTGAATTTAAATAAAAGTGAATTATTCCCTTTTAATGGATGGGTCCCTATTTATGATAGTTTACCTTTTAAAATAGCTAGAGACCATTTTATATATTTAGGGATTAAGATTACTAAAAAACATAAAGATTTGTTTAGGACTAATTTTTTCCCTCTATTGGACCTGATCGGCAGTTTACTTACCAATTGGTCACCATTATCCCTATCCATGATAGGCCGAATTAATGCTATTAAGATGATGATCTTACCTAAATTTTTATATATATTCCAAGCTATACCTATTTTTGTTCCTAAATCTTTTTTTGATAAGGTCGATTCTAAATTGTCCTCGTATATCTGGCAAAACAAGAATCCTAGATTGGGGAAAAAATATTTACAGAAATCTAAACTAGAGGGAGGGTTGGCATTACCCAACTTTAGAATTTATTACTGGGCAATTAATATTAGTTACTTAAGGTATTGGTTGAATTATTCAGAATTATCTCTAAATCCCCATTGGGTAAATTTAGAAATTAAACCGATACAAAATTTTTCAATTAGCTCTATTTTGGGAGCTGCTCTCCCTTTTACTCTTACTAAATTATATAAACAAATTGATAATCCAATGGCTAAACATACACTACGTATATGGTTTCAATTCCGGAGATTTTTTGGCCTAAGTCATTTTATCTTAGAAACTCCTATTGTACTAAATTTCCTTTTTCATCCCTCTCTAATTGATCAAGCTTATTTACTCTGGAAAGTTAAAGGTATAACATGCTTTTCGGATTTATTCTTGGATAACTCTTTCATGTCATTTGAACAATTATCCATGAAATATGATTTACCTCGATCTCATTTCTTTCGATATTTGCAGATTAGGAGTTTCTTAGTTTCGACTTTACCCTCTTTTCCCAATCGGGAGACTACGACTGTTTTAGAGGATATACTATATTCAAAATTCCCTCCAAAAGGTGTGATATCTAAATTATATAATATAATTACAAAAATAAATTCTGGGACTTTTGAAAAGTTTAAAAATGATTGGGAAAGAGAACTCAACCTTCATATTTCTAATGAAAATTGGAATAAAATTCTGCAACTGGTAAACTCTTCTTCTCTATGTGCAAAACATTCACTAATACAGTTTAAAGTTGTTCATAGAGCTCATATGTCTAAAGATAAACTCCATCACTTTTATTCTCATATCGATCCTATATGTGATAAATGTCAATTGGAAATAGCTTCCCTTACACATATGTTTTGGTCCTGTCCCTCTTTACAGAATTATTGGAAGGAAATTTTTTCCATTATATCTACTGTTTTGAATATTGATTTACAACCACATCCCATTACTGCAATTTTTGGATTACCTATGATAGATTTGACTTGTTTATCTCTTCCTGCGGATCGTATGATTGCTTTTCTTACACTAATTCAATATACTATTGAATTGGAAAGAGGTTAATCCTCCCACTGTTTTCCAATGGTTTACCCAAACTATACTATGTTTAAATTTAGAGAAAATTAGAAACTCTGTCTATGAATCCCCTTCTAAGTTTGAGTTAACCTGGCGACCATTTATTCAATATTTTCATTTGTGGTGAGTTGATCTGGCTCTGTTTTCTTTCTATGATTATGTATGATAATTGGGCTGTAAGATGAGATCGGAGTGATCGGCGTGGTTTAGCTATATCTGTAGGTTTTTTTTAAAGTTTTTTTTAATTCAGATTTGTTTTTTCTTCTTTTTTGGGGTTTTTTTTTTCTCTTTTTTCATATATTGTTATTAATTATATCTTTTTTTTAGAGATAGTTCACACCCTAAACTGCTCAAATTTTTTTTTATGATATATTTTTATTCTGTAATATTATTGTTTAATATCTCTGTATTAATCATTACTTACTATGTATTTTTTTTTATATCTCTTTGAACTGTATGTGTTTATAAATTATAATAATAATAAAAAGATTGAAAAAGAAAGAAAGAGAGTGGGTGGATTTGTTATAGATGATCATGAATAGTTTATTCCCTGAGATGGAATCAGAAGACTCAAGGGAGAGAGGTGCCAAAAAACAATCCAGGGAAATTTGAGAGCTGGCTAGAAGTTGGCAGTAAAGTTAATACATTTTCAAGTTCTGCATGGATACAAGTGATAGCACCAATGCAGTCATCAAGAAGTCTTCAAGATTTGGAGAGTGATACGAGTAGGTTTAGTTCCATATACCCAAGAAAAAATGTAAGCAGAGCTGTGGCCCTGAATGATGATGTCCATGATGGCTTGAGAGATGATACACTCATGATGGTTGGTGTGGTCTCGGTCTAGGATTAGAAATGAGGAAGTGTCCAAGAGGCGGGCATGGAGGAGGCCTCTGCAATGTAGATGCAGTACACCATGCCACAAGCATGCACCCCCCCCCCCCCCGTCTGTGGGTTTGATGGTGATGAAGTTGGTGCAAGGTGAGTGGAGAGCAGAGTGGTCAAGGTGGGTGAGTGGTGGGTGTAGAAGGCCAGGCGATTAATCTCCTGTTGGCAATTGAAGATGATAAAGTCAAGGGCAGAAAACTTGCAGGAGGGGAAGAGGGCTGATCAGGAAGAGGAGGAGGACTGTTGGAGATAGGTGAACTGATCATGAGTGAGGCGTTGTGGTTTTGGGATTCCTTGTCAAATAAATAAGCACAGATTTCTTTACCTCCCCACCTTCCTGGTATTCTCTCCCTTTGCTTGTCTCCCATCTCTTAACACCTTCTCATCTATGGTACAACCTATCACCATGGCCCCTCCCCCAGCTTCTCTTTTTATGGATGTAATAGCACCCAACTTTTTCATCTTTGTCTCAATAAATGGTCCAGATTTAAAATGTTGACTTGTGGCAGCTCACTACTAGGCAGGTAAACCAGCCCCGCTTGTAAGCCACACAGCGGGGCAGCCGGCCAAAATGGCGCCATCAGGGGTGTTCCTTTCTTCCCAGCACGGGGCTCAGAAGCCCACACTTGGGGACCTCGTGATGCCCGGGTGATGTCAGCGGCCTTCAGCGCGGTTCTCAGCCAGGTCCGGGCTGGGAGTATAAGTACAGTTTAGCAGCCTGCAATAAACTAGTCTGCTCACTGAGCTTAACCCGTCTAGTTGTGTGTGTGTTATTGCAGGAGCAGTGTAGCTGCCACTACAATTGGTGACCCTGACTGGTTCAAACGTCTTTAAACCCATCATGAGCGAGCCTGGGATCAGTTCTATAGCCGTGAAACTGTCTGAATTCTGGGTTCAGGAGCCGGAGACCTGGTTCGGCCACGTGGAGACTCAGTTTCACCTCCACCAGATTTCGTCCGACACGACCAAATTCTACCATGTGGACCAGGCTACCACCAAATGTGTGCTGCACCTCGTTCCTGCCGAAGACAAATATGAAACCATCAAGCGAGTGCTTACTGGATCCCTCGGACTATTCAGACACCAGCATGCCACTCAGATGCTGCACCTCAACGCCCTGGGGGACAGGTCCCCGATGGAGCTGATGGACGAGATGCTCGCGCTCATGGGTGAGCACACCAACTGCCCACTCTTCGAGCGCATTTTACTCGACCATATGCTTGGGGACATCCGGCTGCTGCTGGTCCAGGAGACCTTCACCGACCCGAGGAAGGTCGCCCAGAAGGCCCAAGAGCTATGGCTTGTACGATTCCTGGAGGGCTCATCAGTTCAGCAGGTCATGAGGCACGGGCATGACCATGCCAAGCCCACCCCTAGTGCTGTGGTAGTGCCCCCAAGAGCATAACCAAGGCCACAGCATCCGCTCCAGGCCTCTGCTTCTACCACCAGCACTGGGGAGCCAGGGCTCAGAAGTGTCATCAGCTCTGCTTGTTCCAGGGAAATGACCAGTCTGGCTGCTATTAATGGCTGCGGCAGCTGGCCAAGGACACAGCCTCCTCTACCTGCGGGACTCAATCAGTGGCTGGCGGTTCCTCATTGACACTGAAGCCCAGATCAGCATCATCCCGGCCATGGCTGTCGAGTCCAGGAACCGACCTCATGGACCTCCCCTCCGTGCAGCCAACGCAACAGAAATCCAGACGTAAGGAGACAAGACAGTCCACTTCCAGATCGGCCAATGAAATTTTGCGTGGAGGTTCACCGTCTCACCCCTCCTGACTGCCATCCTGGGTGCAGACTCCCTCCTCGCACATGGACTTCTGGTGGACATTGGAGGTAGGTACCTGGTGGACGCCCTTACCTTCCAGGCTGTTCGCCTTGACGCCTCCCGCTCGGAGCAACCGCAGATGGCCACAATCAGCATGCCCAGAGATGAGTTCCAGTGAATCCTGGACAAGTTCCCGACACTCCTCAAGCCACAGTTCTCTGCTGCTTCACTGCACTAAGGGGTGTTCCACCACCCCCCCCCCCAGGGCCCACCGGTTCACGCCAAGTCACGCCGACTCCCACCAGACAAGCTCCAGGTGGTGAAGGAGGAGTTTTCGCACCTATTGGAACTGGGGATCATTCGGCAATCCGACAGACTTGGTCCACCTGGTCCTGAAAGCCTCCGGTGGCTGGTGTCCCTGCAGAGACTATTGATGGCTCAATGAGGCAACAGTTCCTGACCGTTACCCCATCCCTCACATCCAAGACTTTACGGCCAACCTGCATGGTGCGAGGGTTTTCTCCAAGGTTGTGTGGATATCACCCTGAGGACATACCCAAGATGGCCATCATCACAACCTTTGGCTTGTTCGAATTCCTGCGCATGCCATTCGGGCTCAAGAACGCCGCTCAGACCTTCCAGTGCCTCATGGACTCTGTGGGCATGGACTTGGATTTCATCTTTATTTATTTGGACAACATCCTCGTCGCCAGCAAGGACCCACATACGCGCCCTTTTCTCCCACCTGGCCAATTTTGGCCTTACCATAAACCTGGCCAAGTGTCAGTTAAGGAAAGAGTCCATGGAGTTCCTGCGCCATACCATCATGGCTGAAAGAGCCATGCCCGCCACTGCGAAGGTCACCACTATCAAGGAGTTCCCATGCCCGGACAGCCTCAAGGGGCTGCAGGAGTTCGCGAGTATGGTCTACTTTTACAACTGCTTCATCCCGGGAGCTGTGCACATCAAGCAGCCGCTATTCGCCCTCATCGCAGCCAAGCACAAAATGCTTGCTTGGAACCCAGAAGTCTGCACCACATTCGAGGCCACCTAGGACACCCTCACGAATGCCACCATGCTCGCCCACCCTCACACTGACCTGCATATGGCACTCTGTCGATGCCTCCGCCACAGCCACCGGTGCCGTCCTGGAGCAGCAGGTGAATGGATATTGGAAGCTGCTGGCATTCTTCAGCCGCCTGCTCCACCCACTGGAATGCAAGTATAGTGCCTTTGACCGCAAGTTCCTGGGCATCGACCTGGTGGTGTGGCATTCCTGCTATTTTTTGGAGGGGAGGTCTTTTACTATCTTCACTGACCACAAACCCCTCACCCAGGTGCTCGCAATGGCAAAGGATCCCTGGTCGGCCCGCCAGCAGCGTCACCTCTCCTTCCTGTCGGAGTTTATCACCAACATTTGGCACAAGGCAGGGAAGGACAATGTGGTTGCCGATGCACACTTGCGACCGGCCATCTGCGCACTGACGCCCGACCTCTACTTCGACCAGCTCGCCTGGGACCAGAAGTCTGATGAGGAGACGAAGGCCTTCAAGTCCACCATCATGGGCTTGTGGTTCTGAGGCCTCCTGACTCCGAGTGGTGAAGGTACCATCCTGTGCGATATCTTCATGGGCACCCCACGACCAGTGGTCCCCCAGCAGTGGCGCAGGCAGGTCTTCCGTCACATCCATGACCTTTCACATCCGTCCATCAGGTTCACAGTCCGGATGGTGGCAGAACAGTTCATATGGCATGGGCTGCGGAAGCAGATCGCGGGCTGGGCCACATCATGCACCCATTTCCAGACATCCAAGGTGCACAGGCACACTAGGGCACCCGTACAGGAGATCGAGCATGTCCGGGAGCGGTTCAGCCACATTCACATGGACATCGTCAGGCCCTTACCCATTTCCCGGGGTAACTGTAACCTGTTTACGATGGTGGACCACACCACTTGGTGGCCCAAGGTGATCCCGATGCCAGATGGTTGGGTCGCCTGATTTGGCATCCTAGGTCACCTCACCAGCGATCGGGGCGCCCAGTTCACATCTGCGCTCTGGGCACAGCTCGCCAACAGATTGGGGATCCAGTTACATCGCACCACGGCCTACCACCTGCAGGCCAATGGACTGGTCGAATGTCTGCACCGCCACCTTAAGTCGGCACTCATGGCCCTCTTCACCAGTCCTGACTGGGCGGACAAACTGCCTTTGGTGCTCCTGGGCATCCGCTCCACTCCCAAGGAAGATCTGCAGGTGTCATCTGCTGAGCTGGTCTACGGTGCACCGCTGGCACTACCTGGTGAGTTCGTCAACACACCTCACAGTCCCCAACAGTCACCGCATGAACTACTTCCTCAACTCAGGGCACACTTGGACTCGTTCGAACCCCCATCACTGCCCAGGCATGGCACCCGCCTGTCTCACGTTCCCTGTGAACTGCTTTCCATGGAGTACGTTTTCGTTCGGTGGGGCCTGACTGCAGCACCTCTGCAGCGACTGTACGAGGGGCCGTACATGGTGCATTCCAGCACCACGTTCACGCTGGACATTGGTGGCAGGCAGGAGCTGTTTACCGTGGACAGGCTGAAGCCAATGCACCTCGATCCCACTGAGATCGTGGTCATAGCCCAGCCCAAGAAGCGAGGCCGCCCGATGAAAAAGGACATTGGCGCCGGTTCGGGGGGGGGGGCAGGGGCTGTGTGGCAACTCACCACTAGGCAGGCGAACTGGGCCCACTTGTAAGCCACGCGGCGGGGCAGCCGGCCAAAATGGCACCGTCGGGGGGTTCCCTTCCTCCCAGCACGAGGCTCAGAAGCCCGCGCTGGGAGACCACGTGACGCCTGGCTGACGTCAGTGCCCTCCAGCGCGGTTCTCAGCCAGGTCCGGGCTGGGAGTATAAAAGTACAGTTTAGCAGCCTGCAATAAACTAGTCAGCTCACTGAGCTCAACCCGTCTGGTTGGGTGTGTTCCTTCAGGAGCAGGTGTAGCTGTCGTTACAGACTGATCATTTCGACCCATGACTGCTCTCTGCTCTGCTGAGTTCCTCCAGTCATTATTGTTTGCTCAATAACTAATATAATTTTTGAATCTTTTGATAAATTCAAAGCTCACTAGTTAAGACTGTTTGGAGAGTAAGGCCCCTTATAGGCAGGCCTTGTCTGCAGACTCTCCAAATCTTGATTTGATGTCATGTTCAGTGACATCAAGTATTATAAATAAAATGTTGTGCTACAATTGTACTTTTAAACTGATATTTTGCATAAGATTCAGTTGTTATATTTTCTAAACTAGTGTATTCTTCTTTGGCTTGGCTTCGCGGACGAAGATTTATGGAGGGGGTAAATGTCCACGTCAGCTGCAGGCTCGTTTGTGGCTGACAAGTCCGATGCGGGACAGGCAGACACAGTTGCAGCGGTTGCAGGGGAAATTGGTTGTTTGGGGTTGGGTGTTGGGTTTTTCCTCCTTTGTCTTTTGTCAGTGAGGTGGGCTCTGCGGTCTTCTTCAAAGGAGGTTGCTGCCCGCCGAAATGTGAGGCGCCAAGATGTACGGTTTGAGGCGATATCAGCCCACTGGCGGTGGTCAATGTGGCAGGCACCAAGAGATTTCTTTAGGCAGTCCTTGTACCTTTTCTTTGGTGCACCTCTATCACGGTGGCCAGTGGAGAGCTCGCCATATAACACGATCTTGGGAAGGCGATGGTCCTCCATTCTGGAGACGTGAGCCACCCAGCACAGCTGGATCTTCAGCAGCGTGGACTCGATGCTGTCGACCTCTGCCATCTCGAGTACTTCGACGTTAGGGATGAAAGCGCTCCAATGAATGTTGAGGATGGAGCGGAGACAACGCTGGTGGAAGCATTCTAGGAGCCGTAGGTGATGCCGGTAGAGGACCCATGATTCAGAGCCGAACAGGAGTGTGGGTATGACAACGGCTCTGTATACGCTTATCTTTGTGAGGTTTTTCAGTTGGTTGTTTTTCCAGACTCTTTTGTGTAGTCTTCCAAAGGCGCTATTTGCCTTGGCGAGTCTGTTGTCTATCTCGTTGTCGATTCTTGCATCTGATGAAATGGTGCAGCCGAGATAGGTAAACTGGTTGACTGTTTTGAGTTTTGTGTGCCCGATGGAGATGTGGGGGGGCTGGTAGTCATGGTGGGGAGCTGGCTGATGGAGGACCTCAGTTTTCTTCAGGCTGACTTCCAGGCCAAACATTTTGGCAGTTTCCGCAAAACAGGACGTCAAGCGCTGAAGAGCTGGCTCTGAATTGGCAACTAAAGCGGCATCGTCTGCAAAGAGTAGTTCACGGACAAGTTTCTCTTGTGTCTTGGTGTGACGAGACTGCCATCCGTGCGGTACCGGATGTAAACAGTGTATTAAATTGGTAATAAACCACTAAGTGTATTCTGTGGCGCGCTGAGGTAGCAGCAAGTAAACACAAACTCAAATGACTGTTCAACAGGCTTATTCAAGTAAAAGTCTGAACACCAGTTCAAGCCTTGGTGGCTCCCCGTGTGACTGGCTCAGGAGGGGCCGGCTCAGGTTTATTTTCAGGACACCTGATTGACAGTCAGCCAGGAGGAGTCAGCCCCTTAGGTGGTCTTCCTTGCAGGTATAGAGATCGCCCCCTGCAGTAGGCTGGTGGTTGTATCACCACATATTCTAACTGAATTAACCTGCTAATTATAAAAGAAATGACCATATTGCAGATACAGTAAAATCCCTGGTGTCCAGCACCTATGGGAATTGGTAGATACTGGATAAGTGTATTTGCTGGTTGCTTGAGATTGCATGTTGCGTGATTGGAAAATTTCACTGCTGGGGGTGCCAATTTTAAACTTATGAATTTTTTACCTATTTATTTTCCATGATTTTTTTGCTTGAGGCTGCCAGTTGCTTGAATTCTGGATAATGGGAATTTTAATGTAATAGATTTATGAATCACATATCCCTCTATCAATACATACATGTACCTTGCAATTTTACCTAATAACTCACATATATTTTATTGACAAGACTACTGATGGAATTTTTGAAGACTTTTAGCAGCATTATATTTTCATACATTTTCCAAATAATTGTGGATGCAACTTTCACTGTAAATAAAAAAAGACTGTTTTGCAAGTTACATTAATCCACTATAGTTTTGCAGGGAGAATGGTAAAATCTGCAAGAAAATGCAAGACAACTATTTGAGCTTGGATGAGCTTTCTCTTTGTGAATTGTTCTAGATTGTGGTCAAAAAGCTAGGGACCTTCATCACTAAATGTTTTTGATTTTATACTTCATTGTAACAAGTGGGGGTTAAAACACTTACAAAAAGCAGTAAAGGCACATGTTGACTTCTGGCTTGTTAGATGAAACAGAATTCTGTTTGAGGGCTTGAACCCCTTGTGGTAAAATTGGTGCCACAGCCTTATTTTTATTTATATAAGAGCATTAGAAGCATTGGCCTCTACAAATGCAAAGAACTCAGCATGCTAGCCTGTACTAAATACTAGTTTCATTGAAGCTGCAAAGGCCGATGGTTTATTTTCTGGCTTTCTATAGCTGGAAACAGGCAAAAGGACAGCTTGGTATGCTTAAAGGTAAACTGAAAATACTAGGGTTATGACCAGAAGAATGGAATCTCCAGGGTATTTTGGGGCTTGGTTCCTTTGGAGTGTTACAGTCGCAACAGTGTAGTCTCTATAATTAAACTGAGTGATACTTGTTTGAACAATGAGAAACCACAGGATGTAAAGTTGAGAACAATCAGATGATCATTCCTAATTTGAGATTTAAAAAAATCATAGAACTTACTAAAATGGTAAATAATAAAAAAAATTGAACTCTGTGGCGCGCTGTTAGCCGGAATCAATCACAAGGTAAAGACTGTACAACAGGCTTTAATCCACAAAGTCTTCCACAGAGCCAGGCTGGCTGTAGCTGCAGTAACTCTGAGCGAGGCTTCTGGAGGACAGTACAGACTTGTATCACGGAGGGTGATTGACACCCAACCAGGTGGGGCTTGATCCATTCATGCCGACTGATTGACAGCCAGGTGTTGTCCTGTCCCCTTGCACTCCTGCAGATACAAACGTTGCCACCTGCGGTAGGATGGTGGTGTATCATCACAAACTCATTGAATGCTGGAGGGTCTTGTATATCCTGTTTCTGTGACAATGCCTCTGACTGACCTCTCTCTCTTCAATTTCTCAGCTTAAAGCAGGTTTTATGACTTAAAGAGTAGTTAGTGAAATTTCCAACAATTTAGATTGTGTTCAAACCAGAGTTGTGCATTAACCACATTCAAATCAGTAGAAATTTGGATAACATGCAACTTGCATCCAGTTTCCATCAGGTTAAAACAGCTTTCAATGAAGTGGAGATTACCTGGATTTTTCTGGGCATATTATAGTCTGCTGGGAAAGGAGAGAGGATGTGCAATTCCCTTTGGTGAATGGGGGAAAACAACTGTTTAAAAATGTCAGCTTGCCAGATAGAAATCTGATTATTGTGATATCCCAGAAAAGTTGAAACAAGCACTGGAAAAGGGATCTCCCATTAATAAGATTTAGTTTAGAAATGAGACACTTATTACATGTTAAGCATTATGTGCAAGGAATGAGTTGAGCATAGACACCATTGCCTCCACATTACATTTCACTTTCAATGCCCTCCAGTTACTCCCTTGCACCATTGGTCTTCCCTGCCTCTGAATCCCCTCTCCTCAGTGTCCCCACCCACCACCCCTCAACTTCCATTCAACTTCCCTCAGTCACCCTCCCCTCCAACCATTACTTTCCCTTTCTCTCTTGTAACTTGCAGCCCTCTCTTTCCATCTTTTTTGTACCACCCTTCCTTCCCTGACTTCTGTCTTCACCTAATCCAGCTCCTCCCAGGTTGTCCTCACACCCTTCCTCACTCTTCTATCTTGATGAAAATTTGTTTGACAGCCATTTTCTAGCCATGGTGTTACACCCTTGGGAGAACCCTTGGTAGAATCTTTCCCTTTTTACTGGTAAGAAATGAGCTAGGACTTCATAAACCAAATTCAGCATTTCAGGAGATCAACACTCCATCCTTAGGTAGCATGAAAGAGCAATTGAAGATTACTTTGAATTACAAGAAGACTGAAAAGGAATCCCAGGTAGAGCTGGATAGAAGTTGTTTAGTCCCACTTTTTTGTGTGTATTACTGTCCATACAGCAGGGCAAGTCTTTTCACTTTGTCAAATTGGTCATCCCACATTAAAAGAGGTCAAACTCAGGCACCTTCAGCTCTTTGATGTCAATGAGATCAACTCCATTCTTACTAAAGTTCCACAAGCAACATACCTGAATATTGTTCTGCTTTCAGAGCCTGGGAACATGGACATGTCTCCTGTGTGAGACATATAGGCAGGAAATGACAGCTCAAAGAGGAGGGTACAACTTCTTCTGAAATGGAAAGAAGAGAACAATCATAGGCTGTGGTCAAGAATAGTCTTGCTTGGCACTTCTGACTCTAACATTGAACTAGCATACCCAGTCATCAGTGCATGCAACCCAATCCTGGTAGGCACAAATGAGTCCAAGGAAAAGGTCTTCTCCAAACTTGGAAAAAAGAATGGGGCTTCATCCCAGAAAGAGAGAGAAGTAGCTGTCTGGACAACTTAAATGCTGGTGTAAGGAGACATGTGCAAGTCTTGACAGGTGTAGCTGGCAGTGGGAGAAGGTGGCCTGAATGAAATCCTCATCAGACAAAATGCTATGATCCTTTTTCATCAGATGACAATGACAATGTCTCAGATCTCCAGACATTGACGCCTGACATTCCAAAAGGCACTTTGGCGCTTCAGGTGATGCAACAGTCGCACAACTCTCGCTATCCAGTTAAAATTTTAACTTCCAGTGCCGTTTTATGGAGTTTGCATGTTCTCCATGTAATTTTATTCTGGGTACTTTGTTCACACCCACCATAACAAATTGAGTAGCTTGTCAGATTAATTGGGTAGAATAGACAGTTAGTGAGTGAATCATGGGATTATTAACGAGGATGTGTGAGAGAATGGGTAACAGGACAATAAATGGGGTTGATGGGACAGCTCAGTTGGAATTCAATGGGCTGCTTTTTATGCTGAAAGAAAATTAAGAACTTCACCAGATCATGTCATTATCTAAGAGATCATGATGGTGTCTTCATCATCCTGGAATGATAGCTACCAATGACTGTTGGACTAACCACAGTCTATTCTTCTCTGTATTCTCCAACATTCTGGGTCCAGAATATCAACAGCAACAAACATTGCCACAATGCAAATGAAAGTTGAAAGTCTGAAGAACTTCATAAAGAAAGCACTCCCCAGATAGGTTTCCATTGTCAACCAGATAACCCCCAATAACAGGAACTACGGAGCAAACGCGGTGGATGGACGACCCTGGATATAGCATGTCAAGAGGTCCGGGAGCTAATTAATCGCAAACACAATGTGTGCTGACATTGAAAACTATCATGCCTCAGTAGGAAGGAAACTGCTTGACAGGTTCTTGAAGACTGAGGTCCAACAGAAAATCTATGATTTAAAAATCAGGTGAAGAATAAGAGAGTGCAGAAGGAGGAGGCTCTGGCTGTTAACCATGTCAGGTGTTGATTCTTCAACATTGTCAAGGCTGCTTGTGTTCCAAACACCCAAGGGATTTTCTTAAAGTATCCTTAAACATATACATCAACATGGGACTCCCCAACCATGCAGCTCAAATGAAGAATCAAGGGGCTGTTAATAAGCTTGTATGAGATAGCATCATGCTTTTGTGCCACTTCCTCACTTCCATGCAATGGCCATCATGAGCAGTGGAAGGCGTGCATCACCTCTTATGCTCCTCATTTGCCAGTCTCACCAAGTACCTCCCCACTATGTGCAGTAGAGTCAGTAGGACCCTACATTGGCTTCATCAGGTACTGCAGAACTCAGAACTGGAATGAAAGCAGGTCATCCTCAGCCTCGAGGATCAGCCCCAAGGAAAAGAAATGGATGCCGGCGTTAATCTGATGTGATTAATATTTTCTCCAAGGAATTGGCGTGAACTGGAAAGGAAATATTTGGATAATCCAGACAATTTTTATGTTCTTAGTATTCAGACTCCCTTTCTATATAATGAGTGCAAGGATCTGCATACGTTTATTTACAAGTATATCAAGGACAGGGGATCTGATTTTCTTCACCTCTGCTTGATAGTAACCGAAGGTGAATGTCAGTGGGAGTGGATGCTGAGGTGATCACCTAACCCCTGTTGACATTCAGGTTTGGCCATTTTAGAGGTAGCACAGTCTTCCCCTGGAAATTCAAGTCTCATTAGTGCTATGAATGGATGTCCAAATTGCATTCTTTATAAAAGTTAAAAATCAACATTTAAATCAAATTGTAAGATTATATTTCATGGAAAAAAAAATCCCTTTAAATCTACCTTCAACTTTCCCTCCAACTCATACATCTTTCCAATCAGGAAATCATTTGTCATTCCTTTTCTGCACTGGATCAGAGTGTTTGAACTCTTGAGACATGCAAGTGACTGCAAATACTGGAACCTGGAGCAAAATAAAAAGTCAGCTGGAGTAACTTAAAGAGTCTATAGTGGCATCAGTAGCATCTTTTTCTCCTTCTGATGCTACTATACCCCCTATGTTACTCCAGCAGTGTTCTTTGGTCCTTTGACACTTGACCTAACACTTCCCTTCATTACTGGAGTTCAAGAATTCACCTCTTTAGAGCAAATAGGAATGGGCAATCCATGCTGGATTTACAAATGGATAATTTTTTTGATAATGAACAAAATTAACTTAAAACCAAAGGGTGTAAAGAAAAGTGAATTGTAACTACTGCTTGCACTGTGAATAAACAGCTACACTGGATGTACAAGCTGAAGATCTATTTTGTGTTACAATGTCTATTTCTAAGGCATTAATGCTGTACACAGCCAGCTAACTGTGTAGTATTGAAGTAAAACATGAAACTTTTCAGACACCATGTTTGAAGTAAAAACCACAATGCTGGAGAAACTCAGCAGGTCATAGAAGATAGGTCATATTTGAGGAAGGATATACTGGCTTTGGAGACGGTCCAGAGGAGGTTTACTAGGTTGATCCCTGGGATGAAGGGATTGACTTATGATGAAAGATTAAATCGTCTAGGATTGCATTCGCTCAAATTCAGAAGAATGAGAGGAGATCTTATAGAAACATATAGGATTATGGATAGGATAGATGTAGGAAGGTTTTTTGAGCTGGCCGGGGAAACTAAAATGAGAGGACACAGTCTCAAGGTTCGGGAGAGTAGATTTAGGACAGAGATGAGGAAAAATAGTTTTTCCCAGAGAGTAGTGAATGTTTGGAATTCTCTAACCAGGGAAGTGGTTGAGGCTGCCTCATTAAACATATTTAAAATTTGGTTAGATAAATTTTTACATGATAGAGGAATTAGGGGATACGGGGAGAAGGCAGGTAGGTGGAGTTAGGTCATAAATTAGATCTGCCATATTGAATGGCAGAGCAGTCTTGATGGGCCATTTTTGGCCTACTCATGTTCCTACTTCCTATGTTCCTATGTAACATTACAGGCCCTTTGTCCCTTCTATTTTTCTGCCTAGACCCACTGACCTGCACCCAGTCCATAGCCGTCTGAACCCCTTGCAGTCATGTACCTCTCCAAATTCTTCTTAAATTTTTTAAATTGTGCCTGCATTCACCACTTCAGTTGGCAGATCGTTTCATACTCCCACAAATCTCTGTATGAGGAAGTCCCCTAATGTTCCCCCTTAATTTTTCACCTTTCATCCTTAACCCACGACTTCTGCATTGAATCTCACCTACTCTCAGTGAGAAAGGTTTACCTACATTTACTCTGTCTACACCCTTCATAATTTTAAATACCTCCATCAAATCTCCCCTCATTCTTCTGTGCTCTGGGGAATAAAGGTCTAATATGTTTAATCTTTCCATGCAACTCCATTCCTGAAGTTTGGGCAACATCCTAGTAAATCTTCACTAAACTCTTTCAATCTTATCTATCTTTCCTGTAGTTCGGTGACCAAAACTGCACACAATACTCCAAATTTGGCCTCACCAGTGTCCTATACAACTTCACCAATAACATCCTAACTCCTACACTCAGTATTTTGATTTGTGAAGGCCAATATGCCAAAAGCTTTCTTTATAACCCTTTCTGTCTGTAATGCCACTTTCAGGGAACTATGCATTTAATTTCCCAGATCCTTCTGTTCTACCACACACCCCAGTGCCCTACCATTTCACATGCATGTCCTTTCTTGGTTTGTCCTTCCAAAATGCAACATCTCACATGTCTGCTTTTAATTCTGACTGATTTTTTCATCCCATTTTTCCAGTTGGCCCAGATCCCTCTGCAAGCATTGAAAACCTACTTCTTTATCCTTAACACCTCCAATCTTTGTGTCATCTGGCAACCTGTTGATCCAATTTACCATATTATCATCCAGGTCATTGACAGAGATGACAAACAACAATGGTCTCAGCACCAATCCCTGAATCACATTGCACACACAGGCCTACATTCTGAGAAACAATTATCCACCAACACGCTCAAGTCATAGTCAATATTGAACCCAGTTTACTAACTCACCATGAATACCAAATGCCTGAACCTTCCTAACTAACTAACCTTTCATTTGGGACCTTGTTAAAGACCTTACTAAAGTCCATGTAGCTAGCATACACAGCCTTTCCTTCATCAACCTTCCTCAACCTCCTCGAAAATCTCCATCACATTGGTTAAACATGACAGACCATACACAAAGCCATGTCGACTATTGCTAATCAGTCCATGGCTATGCAAATACTTGTATATCCAATCTCTCAGTACACCTTCCAATAACTAACTTACTACTAATGTCAGGCTTGCAGGCCTATAATTTCCAGGGTTACTTTTGGAGTCTTTTTTAAAAGAAAAACAGAACAACATGAGCTACCCGCCAAATGTCTGACACCACACCCTTGGCTAAGGAAATTTTAAATATTTTTGCCAGAGCCCCTGCAATTTCTACACTAGCCTCCATCAAGGTCTGAGGGAATATCTTATCAGGGCCTGGGGATTTATCCACCCTAATTTGCATTAAGACAGCAAGAACATCCTCCATTTTAATCTGTATAGGTTCCATAACCTAACTGCTTGTTGAAAAAAAATCATTTAAGATCTCCTCCGCCTCTTCTGGCTCCATAGATAGCCAACCACTCAGATCTTCAAGGGAACCAATTTCATCCCTTACAATCCTTTTTCTTTTAATATACCTGTAGAATTTTCTTTCACATTGTCTGCCAAAGCAATCTCATGTCTTCTTTTAGGTTTCCTGATTTCTTTCTTGTGGTTTTTGTTGCATTTTTAAAAAATACTCCACAAGTACCTTATTTGCTCCATATTGCCTATACCTGCTATACACCTCTCTTTTTCCAAACCAGATCCTCAATATCCATCAAAAACCAATGCCTTTTAACTATGCCTTTAATCCCAACAGGAACACAATTTCTGTTCTCAAAATTTCACCTTTGACGGTCCTCCACTTATGCTTGCTAGAAAATAACATCCCAATCCAAACATTCTAGATTCTTTCTCATTTCCTCAAAGCTGTCCTTTCTTGATTTTAGAAC
This sequence comes from Narcine bancroftii, assembly GCF_036971445.1. NCBI lineage: Eukaryota > Metazoa > Chordata > Chondrichthyes > Torpediniformes > Narcinidae > Narcine > Narcine bancroftii. Next base: position 130,631,774 of record NC_091471.1, on the reverse strand, counting down.
CTCAACCCAAGGACCAGACCTTTCCTTCTTCATAATTAATAGCATTATGATCACTGGACCCAAAATGTTCCCCTACACATACTTCTGTCACCTGTCCAGTTTCATTCCCTAACAGGAGATCCAGTATTGCACTCTATATATTGATGGAGAAAACTTTCCTGAACACATTTGTCAAACTCCACGCCATCCAGCCCTTTTACAGTATGGGAATCCCAGTCAATATGTGGAAAGTTCAATTCTCCCACCATCACAACCTTATGCTGTCTGCTATCTTTCTACAGATTTGTTCCTCTGTTTCTTGTGGATCATTGGGCAATCTATAATACAACCCGTGAGTGTGTGGTTGTACCTTTCCCATTCCTCAGCTCCACCCATATAGCTTCAGAAGATGAGCCCTCTGTCCTGCCTGAACACAGCTGTGATTTTTACCTGGCGAGCAATACCATTCCTCCCACTTTCATCCCCCCCCCCCCCTGCTTTATCACATCCACAACAACAGAAGGCTGGAATATTGAACTGCCAGTCCTGCCCCTCCTTCAACAAGTTTCATTAATGACCACAATGTCATAATTCCACATGACAATCCACACTCTTAAGCTCATCTGCCTTTCCTACAATGCTTTTTACATTGAAATAGATGCACCTGAGAAAATTTCCAACACATACAACCCTTTGACTTCTAACATTACATTCAATTTTTGCATGACCACTTCCATCCTCAATTTACTCCGGCACTGAGGTTCCCATCCCTCTGCAAATCTAGTTTAAACCCCCAGAGCAGCATGAGCAAACCTTCCCACAAGGATATTAGTCCCACTTCAATTCAGAAGCAAACTGTTTTGTCAGAACAGGTCCCACCTTCCCAATGATCCAGAAACCTGAAGCCCTTCCTTCTGCACCATGTCTTTAGATACATTTTAAGCTGCATTATCCTCCTATTTCTAACCTCATCTAGCTCATGGCAGGGATAGTAACCTTGTTGACTCTGTCCAATCCCTTCTCTGCTAGTCATATGCTCCGCTATTACATCCTTAATAATGGATTCCATCATTTTGCCCACTACTGATGTAAGGCTCACCGGCCTATAATTCCCCGCTTTTTCTCTACCCCCCTTTTTAAATAGTGGGGTAACATTAGCTACCCTCCAATCCATGGTACTGATCCTGAGTCTATAGAGTTCTGGAAAATAATTATTAAAGCATCTGGCTGCTTCCCCGTCCACCTGAGAAAGTTCTGAACTCAATCTGAGATATCTCAGACCCTCACACCAGGGAGGCAACATATTATCCGGGATTCACAATCTCTTCCACAGAACCTCTTGTTTGTTTCCTAACTATGGAATATCCCATCACAACAACTCACCTCTTCTCCTCCCTTTCCTTCTTAACCACCAGACCAGACTCCATGCCAGAGACCTGATCACTGTTAAATGTCCCTGGTAGGTCAGTCTCCCCAACAGTATCCAAAATGGTATACTTGTGGGGAAACAGCCACAGGGGTGCCCTGCACTGACTGCCTGTTCCCTTTGCCTCTCCCTCTCTTGACTGTCACCCAGCTACCATCCTCCTGTCTTATAAGTGTGACAACATCACTGTAACTCCAGTCTATAAACCCCTCAGTCTCCAAAATGACCTAGAGTTCAGCTCTAATTCCTTAACTTGGTTTTTAAGGAGCTGCAGCTGGATGTACTTCTCATAGATGGTCATAGGAATACTGCTGGCTTCCCTGACTACCCACATTCTGCAAGAGGACTATTCCCCTGTCTTGGCTGCTATTCCCACTGTTTATGACTAGAGATAAAAATATTGAAGATAAATACAAACCTGTGCCCACATACTGTATCCTTTTTGTTCCCCAAATAGTGTGTCTCTTACTTACACCACCACCTCAGCTCCTACTCACCAAAGCCTCTTGAGCCCAAAGAAAAAACCTTACCACTTTGATTCAGTCCCTCACTTCTATAGTGATACCTGGATCACCTGATCTTGATTGCCAAATCAGCTTATTCCTGCTGAGCTTTTCAAATCTTCCTCCAACTGCATTGGTCACCTGACCTCAATTGCCCAATCTATAGCAAAGATAAAGATACATAACCAATATTTCAGACTTGAACCCTTCATCAAGTTATGGTAAAATATAGGGAGGGAGGGCACACCAGTGAGTGATCGGGCAGGCAGGGGGATGGAAAGGTTTTGTGAATGAAGAGGGAAGGGGATGCTTTAACTGTGGTATTTTCCATTTTATGAGGAAAGTTGAGAACTTGGATGAACTCACCAGCAAATGACTGTATTTCAGGGTTAACTATTAACTCAGATTCTGATGTAAAACAAGCTTAGATTTAAAATCATAATTATATCAACAAATGGAAACATACAATAAAATTAAAGAGATTAGCAATGTACTAAGCTATGAAAATGAATTTGATTGTCCACTTCAACAAAAGTGAAAGGGGAAGATTTAAAGGAGGTTTCAAAGCCAAGTTGATTACACGGTGGTGGAGTGTGCCACCAGGGAAGTGGAAGAAGCAGATTGGACAGCAATATTTAAATGGCATTTAGACAGACACATGGACAGGCAGGGCTGAAGAGACCATTTGCAGACAGATGGAATTTGTTGGATTAGGTTTACGGTTGGTGCATACATGGTCGTCCAAAGGGCCTATTCCTATACTGTTCATTGTTCACTAATCTCAGGTCCTTGGAAGTGGCTGCACAAATATGTAAGGTGGTAGAGAAAGTATATGGTAAGCTCGCCTTCACTGGGTGGATTTAAAGTAAGCAAGTCATGTTGTGGCTGTATAAAAATTTGGTTTGGTCACACTTTGAATATTATGTACAGTTCTGGTCATCCCTTTACAAAAAGAATGTGGACACTTTGGAAAGGGAACAGAAGATATTTACCAGGATTAAAGGGCATGAGCTATAAGGAGAGGTTGGAGAAATCTGGATTTTCTCAGGAGCATTGGAGGCTGAGGGGTGATCTGCTAGAGGTTTATCAAATTGTGAGCAGCATTGATGGGGTAGAGAGTCAGAATATTTTTCCCACGGTAAAAGTATAACATATTAGAGGACACGGCATTTAAAGATGATGTGCGAGGCAAGATTTTTTGCATGAGAGTGGTAGGTGCCTGGAACAGGAAACACATGCAATAGTAGCATTTAAGATGCTTCCATATGGACATATGAAAATGCAAGGATTAGAGAGTTATGTATTAACTGCAAGCAGCAGAGTTTTAGTTTAATTTGGGCATCATGTTCAGTACAGACGCATGAGCAGAGGGCATGCTTCTGTCCTCTACTGTTATGTGTGGTATGTTTCAGTCAATTTTTACCTGTGTAATTTCAGAATCAGAATTATTGTCATGAAGAAGACATGAAATTTGTTGTTTTGCAGCAGCATTTCAATTGTACATTCATTTTGTATTATATTACTACATCACTGTAAGAAAGAAATAATAATAGTGGACGAGAAGTAACACAGTGTATTTGGTTCATAAAATTATTTATTATTCAAGAATCTGATGGCAGTGGGGAAGAAGCTATCCTTGTGCCATTGAGTGCGTGTCTTCAGGCTTTTCCTGATGGTAGTAGAGTGAAGAGCGTGTGGTGAGGGTCTTTGAGGGTAGAGGGCGCTTAAAACACGTTCTCGTGTAGGTGTCTTCGATGGAGTAGAGTCTGGTATCTGTGATGTTGCAGGCTGAGTTAACAACCCTCTGGAGTTGATTCTTGTCTTGAGAGTTGGCACCTCATACCAGGCTGTGATGCAACCAGTCAGAATACTCCCCATGGTACACCTATAGAAGTTTACAAGAATCTCCAGTGACATGCCGAATCTTCTCAGATGTCTGACAAAGCATAGCCACTGGTGTGCCTTCTTTGTGATTGCATCAACATGATGGCTCCAGGACAGATCCTTGGAGATGTTGTCCCTCTCAGCTACTGAGCCCTCAATGAGGAGTGGGTTGTGTTCCCCTGACTTCCTCCTGAAGTCCACAATCATCTCCTTGGTTTTGCTGATGTTGAGCATAAGGTTGTTTGCATTGCACCATTCAATGAGCTAATCTATCTCCCTCCTGTACATTTTATCATTGCTGTCTGTGATCCTGCCAACAACTGTGATGTCATCAGCAAACTTGTAGATGGCATTGGAATTGTGCCTGGACACACAGTTGAGGGTATATAATGAATAGAGCAGTGAGCTGAGCTTACATCCTTGGGGTGTGCCTGTGTTGATAATCAGTGAGGAGGAGATGTTGTTTCCAATTCGTACTGACTGTGATCTTCCAATAAGAAAGTGAGACTAATGTAGATTGAACTTAATATTTTAAGGTTGTCTTCATCCCTTTTTATATCCAGTCTATGAAATATTATAGAATTATACCAACAAAAATGTGGAAAGTTTTGAGATTTACATTCTATTCAAACCTTGAGGAAATGCACGTTAAACCATGTACTTCACATTTGTTACAATGAATGGGACATGGATGGTGTAGTGGTTAGTGCAACACCTTTACAGCACCAGCAATCAGGACTGAGTTTCAAATCCCTCGCTCTTTGTAAGGAGTTTGTACGTTCTCCTCTTGTCTGCATGTGTTTTCTCTGGGGGCTCCAGTTTCCTCCCACTGTTCCAAACGTACCAGGGGTGTAGGTTAATTGGGTGTAAATTGGGTGGCACTGACTTGTGGGCTGAAATAGTCTGTTATTGTGCTGTATTCCTACATTTTTTTAAAAATTAATGATTAACTGTAATATTAACCAATGTAATAAATTTATTTATAAACACATCTACTTTTGCAGAACACTTCAGGAAGTTCTACTTTGACATGTGGTTACAAAACACAAATTAGTTATAAACTATTGATGAATAAAGGAACACTATTTTAAAGTACGTGTGCCACATTGTTTATCATGCAATTGTAATCAGGAATTAGTACCATGCACAGAGAAGTCCTGCGGACAAAAAAATCTGTTTACATGTAACCTCTAATTAATTAGATCCTATTGTTTCATACTTCAGAACTTTCATTTTATGTTCATCCACTTTTATTTTCTAACAGAAATAGCATTGATACTTTTTAATAAAAAAAAATGGGTGATTTGTTTATTTATTTGAAATTTAAACGAATAATCAGATTGATTCAAACCTGAGGTATCTCTTGATTGTAGGTTGATGGCAGGTATTATTCAAGGTGTTAAAGTATAGTTATTTAATTATTATTTTCATTGTAACAGAGTGTAAAACAAGTTCTCTGGTCTGGAAGATTTTTTCTCACTGGGGTGGATCTCTGACCTCACCAATGACCTGAAGATAATTGACTTTCCAGGACCACAAATATTGCCCTGTCTGGGGTGATAGTCTGTCAGGATGCTCCCTTCATTTTTTCCCATTTTGGATTAAAAAAAAATATCTTCTGCACATCACTGAAAAATGTATGACTATCCAACCAAATATCTGGGCTTGATTATTTTGGGGAAAGTCATCATGTGTTCCCCTTATTCTCACCAGTAAATTATGGGGATTACTGGGAACTAAAAGAAAAGATCCAAAATAATTTTCTCCTTTCACCTGTTGAAATTATAGTAAGGGGCTGGAAAGTCGTGACCATTGTCTCAATAGGTGAATTCATTTGACCTCAATTCCATTTAAATCCCTTGCATATATCATATTTCATTTTTAACAATGTTATATTTTGCAATTCTGCTCATTATGTGATATTGTTATTTTTAATAATGTGTAAACTTCCATAAAAATTAATGTGGGAGACTCAGAGATAGGATTAACCAATGGAATATAAAATATGTTCAAATGGTGGCACTTGGTTATATTTACAGAATTTTCAAAATTTGAGTTATGCTGCAGTATCACATGTAGAGATTTAGATTATAGAAGGAACAACCAACTGTGCAAAAGCATGGTACTTTCAAATTCAGCTCTACTGTAATTATAGCCCATTCACAATATCAAATTCTACCATTTTGATTAGTAAATTAACAATAACTGGTACTTTGTGATATATCATCACGCCAGACTGATTCTAATAAATTCAGCATGTCAACATTATTGGTGATGCCTTGTGTGTTTAGCTCAAATTTCTTTGTACCCTTTATAATGAAATCATAAACCTATTTACTGTATTTTAAAAAGGTTAACCACTTCTATTTAAAAAGGGAAGGTTTTGACTCAAGGACATATTTTCCTACAACAACTTCACTGATGGTATTTGCTATATCAAAGGTTGATGCAGTTTTTGGCATTTATAATGCAGAAAGCTGAGATTTTATTTTTGATGAGAGTATTCCTTGGGTGGTGGAATAGTTTCAATGCTATTCTTTTATGCCTCAGCTTAAATTCAGCCAGACTAATGAGAAGAAAATTGCCCTGAATTTGATGGCTGTAAGAGGTCCGACATAATGTGAGTTTGGATTGTTTAAAATCCACTTTCACTATTGCAGAAAATGGAGTCATTTTTATCACTATTACAGCCTTACTGCTATCTGATTCCAGTTCGTCCCAGGGGAGCAATGTTAAAAGGGGTGAATGGAAGAAAAACACATTAGGAACCTGAGCACTGTTCTTCAGTAGCTTTTAAATATGATAGGTGGGGAAGGGGCTTCTATCAACAGTCCCAATGGAGGTAGGAGAACATAAATTTAGCTCATAATGAGACCAAAGTGATAGGCCTTACCATCCAACTTTGACCCTTTATCCATTGCTATCTGGAACAGGACAGGAAAGGATTGACTCCAGGAAAAATGCAATTCACAGATTTTCCTCTTTGTTTATTGTATTCTCTACCTTTGATATGTGAAAATATTTTGTTCTTTTTAAAATATTTTACAATAGAAAAGATGAAAATTTCAATTATAAAATGTGGTACAAGACCGAGAAGATTTAAAAAAACCCCAAAAATGATCATAAGTAAAAGTTACAAAGCACAATCACAATAATAAAATAGAACATAACAATGCAAAAAAAATTCAAAACCCCTTCCCCTAAACAAGGTTTAAGATTAATATTCGTAAATCAAAGTGGCACAAACTTAGAGTGGGACAACAAAATGCCAAAAATCCACATTAACACTATATCTTAAGTTTATGGTAGTACTCCATGAACAGGCTCCATATAATAGTTAATCATAGATATAGATAAGAATAATTTAACATTTTTAACATTTAACATTTTTAATTAAAGTAGAAAAATTTTCCTTAAAAAGATGTTTATAACTCTTCATAATAATGAGATAAGTAAATTGATCTTTCACAATCTTAAAAGGAAAATTAAAATGTTGGTGTAGGAGCACTTAAAGGTAAAAATCCATTCTTATGCAGATTTAACTTATACCCTGAAAAATGATGAAATTGAGATAGCAAGGATAGTATAAATAGTAAAGAAGTATCTGGATTAGATATAAATAGCAAAAGCTCATCCTCATATAGCGAAATTTATGTTCAATACCCTTCCTGTAAATTGCTGAAAAATCTCTGCACTCACGAAAGGCAATTTCTAATGGTTCTAAAACCAATCAAAAAGTAATGGACTTAAAGGACAGCCTTGACAAGTTCCCTGTTGAAGATTAAAAGGTTTTGACTGTTGTTAAATTAGTAAGAATTAAATAAGTAGGACATAAATATAATAATTTAATCCATTTAATAAAACATTGTCCAAATTTAAATTTTTTTGTGGATCACAAATAAATAAACCCACTCCACTCTTTTTCTGCAGCTTCTGCTGCATTTAACGAAAGAACACATTCAGGGGCAGGAGTGGGGGGGGGGGGTGTAACAATAAAATGTTCAATAAATTACATATATTAAAATAAGAATAACAATGTTTAATGAAGCCAGTCTGATTTCCAGAAATAATTATTGGAAATATATTCTCCAGTCTGTGGGCCAGCACTTTAGCCAAGATCTTCATATCAACATTCAGTAAAGAAATTGGCCTGTAAGAAGAACACTCGAGTGGATCTTTCCCCTTTTTCTCAATAAGAAAAATGCAAGCCTCATTAAAAGATGATGGAAGATTGTCCTGTTTAAATGAGTCAGTAAACACAGAAATTAATTGGAGCACAAGCAATTTAGAAAAAAGATTTTAAAAATTCCACAGGATACCCATCCAGTCGTGGAGATTTACCTGACTATATTGAAGAAATGGCAAAAAGTATTTCCTCTTGTGAAATAGGTTCCTCTAGACTTGTATGATTATTCCGAGAAAGTGTGGGAATATTTAAGCAGTCCAAAAATCCATAATTGAACTATTCAGAAGTATATGGTCTAGAATACAATTATCTAAATGTATAATTTATTTTAGAATGGTCTATGGTAACATTACCACCATCAAACTGAATCTATGTAATTTGTGTCTTAGCAGCAATTCCTTTCAATTTATTGGCCAAAAACAGCAGATTTTTCATCATGAATGTAAAATTGACTTTTACTCTTCAAAAGCTGCTGTTCAATGGAATAAGTAGAATGAAGATCAAACTTAGTTTTAAATTCAACTCCATTTTTCTATAATTCAGGGTCTTTAACTTGTGCATATTGTTGATCAAAATTTGTTTAATCTGGTTAATTAAATCTAATCTTTCTTTATTAATTTTCTTCTTTATACTAGTAGTACAAAAAATAATTTGTCCTCTAAGATATGGTTTGAGAATATCCCAAAGAATCAAGCTAGAAATCGTTGAAGAAGAATTTGTATTAAAGAAAAAAATTAATTTGCTCCTCCATAAATTAAAAAAAATCATCATCTGAAAGTAAAGTCGAATTAAAACATCAATGCCTCTTTGTAGAAGGAAATAGACAGAAATGATAGGAGCATGGTCAGAAATCACTATACCCTGATATTCACATAATTTGGTTATTTATTTAAAAAAAAATCAATCCATGAATAAGTGCGATGAACATTAAATAAAAAAGAATACTCTCACCTATTATGGTAAAAAAATTCAAAACATCTGAAATACCAAAATTTGTTTAAAAAAGGGAATGAATTAGAAAAGCAGATTTACTGGATGAAAAATCTAGGACAGGATCTAACCAACAATTAGACCCTCAACTGAACACCAATGAGTCAAAACTGGTAGGGCTGAGAATAAAACTTGCAAAGAACTCTGCATCATCAATGTTAGGGATGTATTATACATGAGCAAAAACTACCATTTTATTATGTAGTTTGCCTCTAACAGGAATGTATCAACCATTTTTATCTGACATAATAATGTGATGTACAAAAGGAATGTTCTGATTGACTAAAATAGAGACTGCCCTAGCTTTAGCATTAAAAGAAAACATTCCCCTTTCCACTTTGATGTAGGACAAGAATTAACACAGTTTTTGTTATGATTTTCTTGTCTAAAGACCATCTCAGCTTTCAGATGTTTGACATGTGCGAACACTCTCCTGCATTTAAGATTGTTTAAACATTTGATATTCCAAGAGATAACTATGATAAGATTAATCATAATTTTTAATTAATGTTATGAGAAGAATCCAGCACAGTCACCTTGAATCTGTGCAATAACACAGCTTACACAAAACTTGAAGCCAGAACAACCTTGTAAATCCAACACTTTAAACCCAAACCTCCACCCTCCCTCCCAAACACCCGAACTCCAAAAGTTGCCATATAGGACAGCAACAGGTTTAAAAAAATGCATTTTAAACTTCCTACGCTTGTGCTGAAGATTCTAAATATAGCTCATTTTAAGAGAATAATCATTAATAATTTTCCCAGACAATGAAAAACTTTACAAAAGAATACAATTTACAATAAAGATAGAAAATGCATGCACATGCATGATAAATTCACATCTCCCTTTCCCAAGGAAAGCAATAAAGAAAAAAAATGCATTAGTTCATTAAATGCACACTTATAAACAACAAGTATTGAAAATAATACAAAAAGCAATTAAGTTATTAATAGTAAAAAAAAACTCCAGAGAATATAGAGACCAACACATATTCCCCATTCAACTTTGCAGACTCAGTAGAGAAAGTATCCAAAATCTATACATGACTAACTTTAAGGTTTCCTGCACATAATATAGATGATGCCCATGCATTATTATTAGTGTTAACCTTATTTTACCATGGTCATATCTTCTTTCTTTCTTTGGCTTGGCTTCGCGGACGAAGATTTGTGGAGGGGGTAAAAAGTCCACGTCAGCTGCAGGCTCGTTTGTGGCTGACCAGTCCGATGCGGGACAGGCAGACACGATTGCAGCGGTTGCAAGGGAAAATTGGTTGGTTGGGGTTGGGTGTTGGGTTTTTCCTCCTTTGCCTTTTGTCAGTGAGGTGGGCTCTGCGGTCTTCTTCAAAGGAGGCTGCTGCCCGCCAAACTGTGAGGCGCCAAGATGCACGGTTTGAGGCGTTATCAGCCCACTGGCGGTGGTCAATGTGGCAGGCACCAAGAGATTTCTTTAGGCAGTCCTTGTACCTTTTCTTTGGTGCACCTCTGTCACGGTGGCCAGTGGAGAGCTCGCCATATAATACGATCTTGGGAAGGCGATGGTCCTCCATTCTGGAGACGTGACCCATCCAGCGCAGCTGGATCTTCAGCAGCGTGGACTCGATGCTGTCGACCTCTGCCATCTCGAGAACCTCGACGTTAGGGGTGTGAGCGCTCCAATGGATGTTGAGGATGGAGCGGAGACAACGCTGGTGGAAGCGTTCTAGGAGCCGTAGGTGGTGCCGGTAGAGGACCCATGATTCGGAGCCGAACAGGAGTGTGGGTATGACAACGGCTCTGTATACGCTTATCTTTGTGAGGTTTTTCAGTTGGTTGTTTTTCCAGACTCTTTTGTGTAGTCTTCCAAAGGCGCTATTTGCCTTGGCGAGTCTGTTGTCTATCTCATTGTCGATCCTTGCATCTGATGAAATGGTGCAGCCGAGATAGGTAAACTGGTTGACCGTTTTGAGTTTTGTGTGCCCGATGGAGATGTGGGGGGGCTGGTAGTCATGGTGGGGAGCTGGCTGATGGAGGACCTCAGTTTTCTTCAGGCTGACTTCCAGGCCAAACATTTTGGCAGTTTCCGCAAAGCAGGACGTCAAGCGCTGAAGAGCTGGCTCTGAATGGGCAACTAAAGCGGCATCATCATATTAAGCTCAAAACACCTATAATATTACTCACGCTATTGATAAATAAGTAACATAAATAGGAAATTAAAATATCCAACTTAAATATTACGTTAAAAAAAGCATGTAAAATAAAATAGAAAAAAATATAGAAAACACAAACTTATTAAACTATAAACCAAACAAGAACATTACCCCACACATTAAGAAAAAAAGAGAACAGCCAAATTTGACCCAATCAAAGCAAAACAAAAAGCTCCAAACATCAAATAATAGTTCATATGAGACTTTAAGGAGGCTCATTCAAGACTCTACCTGCCTCTTCCACCAAGTTCAAAAACTTATTGTGACCATCATCAAATGTAATTTGCAGGCGTGCTGGATATGACAGAGTAGGCTTGAATCCTTTGCTATAGAGCTCATGACATCTTTATATTCTCTGCACAAATTCATAACTTCAGGGCAAAAGTCTTCCACAAGTCTAATCTGTTGCCCCTGATAGTAAAGATTTCTCCTCTGACGAGCTTCATAATTATACGATCCTTTACTTGATATTGGTGAAAATGGAGAATAACTAAATGTGGGCAGTGTCCCAAAGGTGGCTTGGGAGCTAAGGAACGATGTGCTCTGTCAAGCTTAGGCTTAGTGGAAAAGAACTCCCTTACAAAAACATCCAAAAGAAGATGTGAAAAGAAGTTAGTCAGTTGGCCAGTTTCAGTATCTTCAGCTAAGATTCGTATATTTTGACGTCTGCTTCTGCTCTCCAAATCAACAACTTTCGAAGCTAATTTGAAATTGTTAGCAGACAGTTCAGAACAAAGAACCTCTAATTTGTCCACATGATCATTAAATCTGTTCATGTCTTCCTCCATAGATCCCAGGTGCTCATCAATTGTTGATATCAACTGCAAAACTTTTTCAACTGTAGATTTAATTTCCAGTCGACTCTCTTTTACCGTTTCGATTATTTCCCATGTGCGTCTGTTTAGAAGGTCAGAAATAGAGTCCATAGTCAGAGTAGCAGTCTCTTCCTCCTTTATGCCATTTTTTCCAGCTTTAACACTCCCTTGTAGTCGTTTTGAAATAATCGGCAGTTAATTAGTAGAGGGGCATTAAAGTTGAAAGAATGGAAAAAAAAGCAGGACAGTGTAACTACTGCTACTAATCCATACAGTAGCCAGTCGGAAGTCCAAAAATAATTTAATTTGATTTTTATTCTTCTTTTTTGTTTTTAATGTGCTAACATGATTACTAGATTCTCTCTCTCTCTCTCTCTCTCTCTCTCTCTCTCTCTCTCTCTCTCTCTCTCTCTCTAAATATATATACACTTGAAGATTAAGGCAAATTGCAACTAACCCAGAAATAACTAGTTATGATTTGAACTGCTTAGCATTTCAGTCCAACTCTTGCAAGCAGAGTTTAAGCATTCTCAGAGGGAGCAAATAGGGCTTAAAAACCAGCAAGATTTCTTTGGCTTGGCTTCGCGGACGAAGATTTATGGAGGGGTAAATGTCTACATCAGCTGCAGGCTCGTTTGTGGCTGACAAGTCCGATGCAGGACAGGCAGACACGGTTGCAGCGGTTGCAGGGGAAAATTGGTTGGTTGGGGTTGGGTGTTGGGTTTTTCCTCCTTTGTCTTTTGTCAGTGAGGTGGGCTCTGCAGTCTTCTTCAAAGGAGGTTGCTGCCCGTCGCACTGTGAGGCGCCAAGATGCATGGTTTGAGGCGATATCAGCCCACTGGCGGTGGTCAATGTGGCAGGCACCAAGAGATTTCTTTAGGCAGTCCTTGTACCTCTTCTTTGGTGCACCTCTGACACGATGGCCATTGGAGAGCTTGCCATATAACACGATCTTGGGAAGGCGATGGTCCTCCATTCTGGAGACGTGACCTACCCAGCGCAGTTGGATCTTCAACAGCGTGGATTCGATGCTGTCGGCCTCTGCCACCTCGAGTACTTCGATGTTAGGGATGAAGTCGCTCCAATGAATGTTGAGGATGAAGTCGCTCCAATGAATGTTGAGGATGGAGCGGAGAAAACGCTGGTGGAAGCGTTCTAGGAGCCGTAGGTGATGCCGGTAGAGGACCCATGATTCGGAGCCAAACAGGAGTGTGGGTATGACAACGGCTCTGTATACGCTTATCTTTGTGAGGTTTTTCAGTTGGTTGTTTTTCCAGACTCTTTTGTGTAGTGTTCCAAAGGCGCTATTTGCCTTGGCGAGTCTGTTGTCTATCTCGTTGTCGATCCTTGCATCTGATGAAATGGTGCAGCCGAGATAGGCAAACTGGTTGACCGTTTTGAGTTTTGTGTGCCCGATGGAGATGTGGGGGGGCTGGTAGTCATGGTGGGGAGCTGGCTGATGGAGGACCTCAGTTTTCTTCAGGCTGACTTCCAGGCCAAACATTTTGGCAGTTTCCGCAAAACAGGACGTCAAGCGCTGAAGAGCTGGCTACCGGATGTAAACAGCAAGATACCACAATTAGAAAAGTGCATCAAAAAATTTAATTAAAAACAAAGTACCAAGACACCAACGGGAATTGTTTATCATGTACTTTATTTGTAGGTAAAACAATCAACTCTTTTACATTGATGCACACAGATACATATGCTTAATAATTTTCATTTGCTGTTTTATATTGATTACAGTGTTCCTTTGAGAAGATGCAGGTAAAAATACCTTATTATTTATTGTTTGTGAAAAAACCTTTGAAATTGTTTATTTGGACTTTCAGAAATTGTTTAATTTAAAAAATATTATTTTTTAGTTAAGATGAAAAATGTAGGCTCTATGGATGTCAATGGTTGGGTAGGAGGTAGATATTTTTTGATGGATGGAGGAGATTGGGAAGGAAGGAATAGGGCTCTTAATTTGTGGGGATCTGGACCTCTGTGGGATAGAGGTGAGACTAATGCACCGATAGCTTGAAAAGATCCAAGGAAAGAAAGGAGCTAACACTAGTGAGGCAATAATATCATGGTGATATTAAAACTAACATCCAAGGAGAACCCTAAAGCAGTCAATTCAAGGATAAAAGAACATTGCACAGGTGATTGAAGTTGTTCCATATATGAATGACACACAAATGGAAAGTGTCAAGTTATATTTCTGGAGTAATAAACAAAAGTGCTTGAGACACTTAGCAGGTCACCTAGCATCTATTGGGAGCAAAAGGCAGTCAATATTTCAGGCCTGAGCTCTTTTTGAGGACATTTTACTTCATATGGAAACTACTGAGTTTCCCCTGCACTTTTGTATACTGCACTCAACCTTAGCATCTGCAGATAATTTTTGTTTACCAACATTTCAGGAATGGCATAATTGGTCATTATAGGATTTAATTTGGGAAAACAATAATTTTTGATTACATAGTCCTGAAAAATAGAATCTTTTGGTCGTAGATATTGGAGAACTGAATCATAAAATGTATCACCTGAAGTCCAGATAGAAGAGGCAAGCATAGTTGACTTGCTCTATAACTTTGTAAATTCATGATGGATAGCTTTTCTAATTGAATGCAATTCTGTAAATACAGAATTAAAAGTTTCAGTAAAATAATTAACTTTGACTTATTTATTACATTTAACAGGGGTTAATGGCTTAGAAGTTGTAGTGTTGATATTTCAGTGCAATGTGATTGAAAAAGCATTTTTTTTCAGAGAGTGAAACATTAGAACAACTGTTTCCAGGTTGTATTATGTCGCTTTGGGAAGTTGACAATATACTTTTTAGATTAGAATCGTTCTTAATGTGCCAGAAAAAAATTAGATCACTTTGTTCCCCCAATTAAGTAATTGGGAAGTCCCCACCTTCCAAAATACCAAAGTCTTCATTCTTCTAATTCCTCATGACATTTGATCATCTGCTTGCTTGTGACTCAATGGAGGCTTTGATCTTCACTGCGCCACCACCTCTCTTTAATCCCTGCACACTCAGCCTTGATAATAATTGCTGAAACATTTGTGCCTGGACTGATTCAAGATTATGAGCTCTGCCCTCTGTTGATTCATGATCCAAACTCCAATAACCCGCAGGCCCAGATTAGGCCAATGACCACAAGACTTCCTGAATCACCAAACCAGGTCTCAGTCCCCAGATTCATATTGATCTTCACACATTCCATAGTGAGCCAAGAAAAATATGTAGCACTCTTGAATTATTGAAGTTTGCATCAGTCAAATTTCAGTCATTCATCAACCATCTATGATAGTGTGGTACAGTTTCTAGGCTCAACTTTTCAAGATTTATAAAGGTCCATATTATCTGGAAGTTGATAGATTAAATATGATTTGCTCTTAAAATATAGGATCCACTAATAAACAGTCCTGCATGGGCGTGTAGCATATTCCCACTTTTATCTTTTGTGTACATGTATTGAGGCATTTCTGCATCCATGTTAACTTTGTGGATTAGAAGTTCATGTTCAGACCGGCTGGTGATATGCATGAGTAATCCTGTTAGTGATGCTGTAGTGAATAAATGACCTCAGCTTTAGCCAGCAAAAAAGTATCTTGGTGTCATTTATAGAAAGCTTGGGAATTAAAAGCCAAGTAATTTGTAGCAAAGAATCAAAGGCAATACGAGTTGAATTTTAATCCTTTCAAAGCACTTTGAACAACGTCTTAATTAAGTGTAGAATACAAATTAAATGTCAAATGCCTTGGCAAAATTATTGGCTACAAAATTTTGTGCATTTTGCAAGGTCCCAATTGGTTCTGATATGTAAAATTAATAAAGTTCTGTGTAAAATTTCCATCTTCAATATTAACTCATTTTTTTCTCACCACTTACACTGCCAGGTCTAATGACTATTTACAACATTCTCACTGTGGTTTAACTTGTTTCTCTGCCACAGTGCTAGTCTTCAATTCAGTCTTAGATGCCCTGTTTTTTTGTAATAATTGCCCTCATTCAACCAGGTTTCCGCATAAGCAACGTTTCACTATCCTCGTTCTATTAGACACTTTCCCTTTCTCTATCCATCCATCTACCATTCCCTCTGCAACTTGTTGGATCTCAGTGATACTCTGCATATCTCCTTGAAAAGTGGTATCCACACCTCTTATGTGACTTCTAAATTGTTTGCTCTACCTGCACCTTAACTCTCAGCAATATATATACAAAGACACACATCTCAATTTAAATTCACTTTAATAATATCCTTCTTGCTTTCTGCTGTTTTGTAAAACTCAATACCCATTTTAAAAGGGTGAATTTATATTTGGCAATTGATCTTCTGACATGCTGTTTGTTATCTTCTGCAGTCCAACACAAGTGAATATTTAAATAAGCATCTGCTGAATTGGAATCACTAACAGGACAATGAATTCAGACACCAACCTGATATACCTCTGGCAGGTTAAGAAGTCATCCAATTTTTCTTTTACTGATGACTAGAATACCTTCTAATAATTGGCAGTCTTTGTGGGAAAATCTGAATTCTTTGAGTCTCAGGGACTAAATTTAATCAATGGTCATTGGAAAGAGAAGGAATGTTCTCCAATTTCTGTTCTGATTTCCAACTGGATGCTCAAGCTCCCTTTTTCTGGTAGCAGCACAGGAAACTTGCTTTGAAGGAGGAGGTACATTTAGTATATTTTTTAAAATGTCTATTTGAAAAGAGACATTTTCAGAGGTAAAATTTGAATGGGAGTATCATGTTTTATTTGGAATCTATTAAAATCTTTGGTAAAATGTAGAAAGGAGAAGGTAAATCACTTTCAGTAGTGGGAATTCACAATGGATAATAAATAAAAGAACATCGACTTCCAGTTTTGCCTGTTTGTTTCTCATTATAAGGTTTGCAGATGACACAACAGTAGTTGACCTCATCAGCATTAATGATGAGTTGCACTACACAGAAGAGATGGAAAATCTTGTGATAAGGTGCGAGTGTAACAACATGGACAAGACCAAGAAGATGATTGTAGTCTTCTGGAGGATCAGGGATAAGCACCCTCCACTACACATTAATAATTTGGCAGTGGAAAAAGTAGAGAGCACCAAGGTCTTTGGAGTCCACTTAAGATGTGACCTACACTTGACCCAAAACATCTCCTCCCTTGTCAGGAAGGCACAACACCGTCTGCACTTTTTTGGAAGACAGAACTGGGCAAAGCTACCAGCCACCATCGTATCAGCCTTTCTACAGGAGCTCCACCAAGAGTGTCCTGGCTGGTTGCATCACAGTGTGGTATGGTTGGTGTAGACCATTGGATTGGAGGACAATCCACTGGACCATATGAGCAGTAGAGAGGTGATTGACATGATCTACAGGGATCATTGCCTGAAGAGGGCTCACAAAATTTTTGAGGACTCCATAACTCCACACATGGCATCTTTCAACTACTCCCGTTAGGAAAGAGAGACAGGAGTATCAGAGCCAGAATTACCAGGCTGAGAAACAACGTACACAGCGAGACTGCTGAGCAAATGATGAACTGCTCATACATTCCCTCCAAGACTGTATGATTTCTATAACAATATTTTTTTATTTTTATATCTATGTTCTGTATATGTATTGTTTGCCTGGAAGTGTATTTGCATATTTTTGCACCAAGGACCAGAAAAAGTGGTTTTGTCAGGCTGTACTCGTATAGTTGAATGATAATAAACAAATGTTTTAAGGAAGGACAGTTTGCTTGGAGAATTACAGCTGCATGTTTTCCTTGGTTGGTATGAAGTAAATTTCAGCAATTTTGCAAATTGATTTTAAAAATGGACATACATCCTAAATCTGCATACACCAAACTGGAAGAGGAACCAAGTGGATTGAGCACCATCTCTTGAGGGGGGGGGGGGGGAATAGATAATTGATGTCCTATCAGGGCTGAGAGTGGAAACAGAAGAAAACCATTATAAAAAGGAGAGGAGGAGGGGTAAAACATGAACCGTTGGCCAATCCAAACATTACATTTTCCGTGCCTCCTGTGCTCTCCTCCATCTCTCCTTCTGATCCACCTGTGGTCCTCTCATTTTTATCCCCTTTGCCACAATCCCTTTCCAGCTAGCCATCATCCATTTTCATTGCCTCCCACTCCTGGTTTATCTACTCACTGCCCACACATTTTACTCACTGGATTCCCTCTTCATCTGGTTCCATTTGCCATTCACCTCTCCCCCATTTGTTTCCATTATCACCTTCCTTATCAGATTCCAGAACTGGTAGTCTTTGTGTCCCCAGTTTTCACCCTCCAGCAGCTGTCCCTAATTTCTCTCCACCTGAAACTATCTGCCCTTAATCGATCGTTCTCCACTACACATCAATGGTTGCGCTGTAGAGAAAATGGAGAGCACAAATTTCCTCAGCATAAGCGACAACCTATCCTGAACTCATAATACCTCCTCATTAAGCAGGAAGGCCGAGGAGGGCAAGGCTACCAGCCCACATCTTGACAACCTTTTACTGGAGCACAACTGAGAGTGCCTTGTGTGGGTGCCTCATTATTATGTAGCTTTAAAGCATCAGACCAGAAGTCAAAACAGACGTTCATTAAAACAGTTAAGAGGATCACTGGGGTCTCCCTTTCCTCTATAGATCTCATTTACTGGGAGTGATATCTAAGTCGGGTTCATAGAATTATAGAAGACCTTTTCCATCTTAAACCCACTATCTTCAAGAAGAAGGAACGGGAGCATCAGGCGATATCAGCCCACTGGTGGTGGTCAATGTGGCAGGCACCAAGAGATTTCATTAAGCAGTCCTTGTACCTCTTCTTTGGTGCACCTCTGTCTCAGTGGCCAGTGGAGAGCTCGCCATAGAACATGATCTTAGGAAGGCGATGGTCCTCCATTCTGGAGATGTGATCCACCCAGCGCAGTTGGGTCTTCAGCAGCATGGATTTGATGCTTGCGGACTCTGCCAGCTCAAGTACTTCGATGTTGGTGATGAAGTCATTCCAATGAATGTTGGGGATGGAGCGGAGACAGCGCTGATGGAAGCGTTCTTGGAGCCGTAGGTGATGCCGGTAGAGGACCCATGATTTGGAGCTGAACAGGAACGTGGGTATGACATTGGCTCTGTACACGCTGATCTTTGTGTGTTTCTTCAGGTGGTTGTTTTTCCACACTCTTTTGTGTAGTCTTCCAAAGGTGCTATTTGCCTTGGCGAGTCTGTTGTCTATTTCTTTGTCGATCCTTGCATCAGTTGAAATGGTGCAGCCGAGGTAGGTAAACTGGTTGACCGTTTTGAGTTCAGTGTGCCCGATGGAGATCTGGGGGGGTGGGGGGGGGGCGGCTGGTGGTCATGGTGGGGAGCTGGCTGATGGAGGACCTCAGTTTTCTTCAGGCTGACTTCCAGGCCAAACATTTTGGCAGTTTCCACAAAACAGGACGTCATGCGCCGGAGAGCTGGCTCTGAATGGACAACTAAAGCAGAATCATCTGCAAAGAGTAGTTCACGGACAAGTTGCTCTTGTGTCTTGGTGTGAGCTTGCAGGCACCTCAGATTGAAGAGACTGCCATCTATGCGGTACGGGATGTAAACAGCGTCTTCATTGTTGAGGTCTTTATTGGCTTGTTTCAGCATCATGCTGAAGAAGATAGTAAAGAGGGTTGGTGTGAGGACGCAGCCTTGCTTCACACCATTGTCAATGGAGAAGGGTTTGGAGAGCTCATTGCTGTATCTGACCCGACCTTGTTGGTTTTCGTGCAGTTGGATAACCATGTTGAGGATCACCCTGTACAAAAACAAAGGTGAGAAATCAGACTACTCAAACTGCAGGGGAATCACGCTGCTCTCCATTGCAGGCAAAATCTTCACAAGGATTCTCCTTAATAGACTAATACCTAGTGTCGCCGAAAATGTCCTCCCAGAATCACAGGGTGGCTTTCGCGCAAACAGAGGAACCACTGACATGGTCTTTGCCCTCAGACAGCTCCAAGAAAAGTGCAGAGAACAAAACAAAGGACTCTACATCACCTTTGTTGACCTCACCAAAGCTTTTGACACCGTGAACAGGAAAGGACCTGGATATGTATATATTCTGTATATACAGTACATATTATATATTGACCATTGATTTGTATTTTTGTGCATGCACCAGGGTCTGGAGAGGGTTGTATATGTACAATAAGGAAAAAAAAATGGTGGCGCTGCCGTAACAGCAGTGCCACTGTTGGTGCAGAATGGGGGAGAGCAGGGTCCAACCATACAGGGTCCAAACACCCAGTCTGACTGCCGTTAGCTCCATACAGGCCTTGAATGTCGCATTAAAGGAGCCGACAGTAGTTTTATTTAAAATCCCATGTTTGCGAGGTCTGAACCCAAGATGGCAGCACCTATGATTAGCAGCAGCCACGAGGGGGTTGGAGACTCTAGGGAAGTGGTTAACTGGCACAGGGCAGCAGAAAATCGGGAGACTACCTCCCATTCGAGAAGGGGATCACAGGAGATGACCCATGGGACAGTGACCAGTGAAGGTTCTGTGGCTGAAGGATCCACACAGGCAGCGGGCTGTTGGTGACTTAATATGAGGAACCCATGGAGGCTGCGGGCTGCTGGGTACTGTGGTCAAGGGACTCACACCTGGCTGAGGACTTCTGAAGACTGGTTTGAAACTGGCTGAAGGGGTACCAGCTATTGGAACTGGGATGCAAGAGGGTGCTGAGGGCGCTGAAGGGTTCCTAATTGTATCGGAGGTTGGGATCTGGAGCTCGGGCTGCCGATGGATTAGACTGGACTACATGTGGCTGTGGAGGTTGCAGGAGTGCTGGAGACAAATCTATGGACACCCGTGACTCTGGGTGGGGGAGGGGGGTGGGTGTCCTCTTTTCCTTCTCGTTCTCTGACTCTAAGAGGCACTTTAGGCAATTTCTGCCAAAGGCAAATCTGTCCGCCTTAAAGTAGACAAAATCATTTTTTGTGCAATAATATCCTATTTTTATTACATGACAATAAAATGCACCTTGAATCATGAGTTGATAATGAACTTGAACTTTGTGTGCTTCAACCTTCACTCACCTGATTCTGTTTCCCAAATTCATCCCTTCCCTTCCCTCATTGGGTCCCATCTGATTATCATCCTTCACCCTCCTCATTCCATCCATCACCCACTGACTTAACCCTTTCCTCTTCTCTTTGTATTGGCTACCTTACCTCTCCACTCTTAGTCCCGATGCAGGGTTATGGCCAAAAATGTCAACAATTCTTTTCCACTTACGGATGCTCTATATCCCTCTGAGTTCCTCCAGCAGATTACTTTTCTTGCTCCAAATTCCAGCATCTCTAATCTCTTGTGTCTCCTAAATCTGCACATATTAGTCAACACAAATTAAATGTATTAAAAATAATTTAAAAATGTAGCAGTTACAATAAACGTGCATGAAATACTGATAGATGTGGAAGTTCAATAGTTGGGAGAATTTAATCTTTAATGGTCATGCCTGTATGGTAGTACATAGTTTCAGCCAGCATATTAAGTTCCATTGACTTCAGTGAAAGCAAGTATGCAAGAAGTGAGGAGAAATATTCTGCGAAGTACCTTTAACAATCAAGTGTGAATTTCCTCCCCCCAGCTAATGAAACAAACTTTCTCCATACCCATCACTAGTTAAAGAATATTGTATTGTTGCTGGCATATGAATGCTTCGTTTAGCCATTGTCATGGAAAGATACAGAATGGAAATAGGCATTTTTGACTCACCTTGATCCATACATTATTGAGTAAGTGCTACTTATGGTAGCTTGCTGTGTGCAAATTGGTTGCCTCTTTATTTACATTATGATGGTCAAAAGTATATCAATTTTATGAAATTTTTCAGAGGTGCTTTACCTTAAAAGCACAGGTTTCCCATTTACCATGAGAGTAGGTTTGAATGATTGCAATTCATTTCTGAGTGACATTTAGGTGTTTGAAACTCAATCATCTTGCTTAAGTGTAAGTAAACTACAAAGAAATGACATAAGGTATACCCTATTTAATTGGTAAGAATGAACTATTTTCTTCCTTTAAGACATACCCAGATATCTAACTCAGGAAATTTAACAATGGGTTAGGAAAAGTAGAATTTTTAACAATCTTTTTTTTAATCAAGGTCATGTGAAGCCATGGGTTGCAGATGGTGGATGTTTTTTTACAAGCAGATTCTACAAATTGGAATGTATGGTTGTATAACTAAAAACGTTGGGCAATCTGAATCTGCTGATCAATGGCCAGAGTTACCTGTCCAGTATGGACACTGCAAATGAAGAAGGCAACAGGAAACCTCTTCAGCATTTTTCCTTGTATAATCATGAACTCAACATTGACTATGGTCTCAGCTCAAAGATAGAGCCTTCACTGAAGGAGAACAGGGGAACCAACAATGGTGATTTGGAGGGTCAGAGATTGTGACAGATGGAGAGAAATGATTGCCCATGCTGAATGGCAAGGGACTGAATGAATGTTAAACATGGAAAGATTGCATTATTTAACGTATGAAATTCTGTTGGTAACTGGCATGGATAACTGGAATTCTTCCAACAGTTTGTTGAGCAATAGCAACAGTTTTTCATGCCTGTGAATTACAATAAAATCCCATTATCTGAATTCAAATAACCGGCAGCCTCAAGAAATCGGAAAAAGAAATTGCGGAAAATAAATACTGCATATTTTGACGTATAAATCAACCTTCAGTTAAGTTGGGTTCCCATTTTCAGCCTAATTATCATATATTGGGTGTATATGACCCCACTCCCCACCAAATTGCATTGGGTGTTGTTGGAAAATGGTTGTTATCATGGAGCTTTCAGCAAAATTACAAAAGTATGAAGCAAATTTTAATTTCAAAGTAAAAAAAGTGGCCAAGAAATCCAGCAACTCTTCTGCTGCAAGATTGTTATGTCCTCGGTTGTACCACCGGAGGTCTTAATAAACACTAAGAAAAGCTTGTAAGTTTAGAAGCACAAATCTTTACTCACATCAGGTACTGGTCATGTATTGGTACACTGTTGCACTGAGCATGCTCACCTCTCAAGTGTGATGCAGCTCTTACAGTCTTGAAGTGTTCATGCTCCAGCATAAAATAGTCCCAAGTTTCCACTGTATATAACATCCCTCCTTCTTAATTTTAAAAATTAAATATTATAAGATTTTAAATTTCTTAAAAATAAATTGTTACTGCTTCTTTACCTGCACTTGCCATTAAGAATTAATTATTCTAATTACACAATTGCAGTTCTATATTCTTTTCAGTGGAATCGCACTGGTGGTAGGATGTTGCTTTTCCACCTCGTAGACCTTTTTGTGTCTGTTTGGTTCAGTGGAGTTAGTACGCTTGTGGGTGGTGTTGTTTGCCTCGATTTTTCTGTTGCTTGCTGTTCAGTTGTTACGGTGTTGATGGTTGGGGTTTCTACTCGCATTCCTTCACAAGTTTCCACCTTAATGATGCATTTGTCTGCATTGAGTTTAATGCCAGCCCCTCTTGTTCTTTCCATGACCTCATATAAGTGGAGATCCTATTTCTGCCAAAAATCTGGATGTCATCTGCAATGTCGACAGCACCCTTGAATCCCTTGTAGGTCTCATCTATCTTTTGCTGGAAGATGTCTTGGCTCACCTTTAGGCCAAAAGGTAGGTGCAGGAACTTGTACCGGCTGAATGGAGTGTTGAAAGTTGTTAGCAGTGTCGATTCTTCATCCAGCTTCACATTCCAATACCCATTCTTGGCATCTAGCTTACTGAAGGTTTTGGATCCCACTAGTTCAGAAGTGATGTCTTCCAGCAATGATATTGGATAGTACCCTCTTTTGATTGCTTGGCTTAAGTTTTTAGGGTCCAGACATATTCTTAGGTGGCCATTCGGTTTTTCTTTTACTACTATAGAATTTACCCAGTCAGTTGACTCTACTACTTTTGTTATTACTCGTTTTTCTTCCAGCTCCTGCTTTAGCCTTTGTTTCAGCTCTATTGGCACCTTCCGTGGAGCATGGATTATTGGTTTGTATTTTGGGTCTATAGTAATGTGGTATTCAAAGTTCCCAAAGCACCCGACTATGTCATCAAAACATTCAGGGTACATGTCCATGAGCTCGGCCTTATTTGTGATCGGAGGGCGTTGCTCAAGCGGGGTTTCGCTATTGATCCTCTTAGACATTTTCTTCTCCCTGATCTCATTGTTTACAGAGATTAGCTGTAATTTCTGACAACTATTCAGGCCTAGGATTGCTGGTCTGTCAGCATCAACCACAAAGAATGTGTATATAATGCTCTTTCCTTTATGTTTGCTTTTTATTTGGACTTTTCCTAGTTGTTTAACCATGGGGCCACCATAGGCTGAGAGCGTGACATTTACGGCTTCTAGTGTGCCTTCCTCTGGGAACCCATTCTTTATGTGCTTGGGGAACATCTGCTGTACAATCTAAATGGGAGGAAGCTGCTTTGTGATCCTGTATCCAACTTTATTTTCAAGTTGAATATTGTTGGTTTGTTTCTGATCTTTCTTTTTACTTGGATCGTGCGAGTAATTAATTTTTTTTCTCCCTTCCCTTTCTTAGACATCTCATGGGGAGTATTGTTTCGATGTCGAGTGTCAGTGAATCAGATTCACTGCTGTAACTTGGTGCACTTTCCTTCTCTATTCTTGGATTCTCTTTCATGTCAGACCTACATATCTTTGCCCACTGATTGACCTTCCCACAGGTCCTGCACTTCAAACCATATGCGGGGTATTTCTGGCGGTCATCGAAGGGGTGTATACTGCCGTACCTCCTGCAGTTCTCGGATGTCCGCGACATTCTTTGCGTGCACTTTATGGCATCAACCCTTCTATCTCTGTGCTGCATGTTGACCTTCACAGAGAGGGATTACGTTTGCCTCCCAGTGGCCTCAAAGGCCCTAGCTGCGTCCATGCCATCTGCTAGTTTCAAGCTGTCTTTTCCTATGAGAGCTTTCTGCACTTCAGCATGAGCGCTTCCCCAGATTAGTTGGTCGACTGTTTTCTCCTCTATTTCTTTGAACTTGCATTTTGCTGCCATGTTCTTTAGCCTTGTGAGGAAATTACCTACTGACTCATCAGGCTCTTGTTTTAATCTGTGGAACTTGTATCACTTTATTCTATGGTTGGAATTTTGTTCCAGATGAGAGGAAATTTTTTCAAATATCCTTTCTGGGTTATTTTCTTCCTCTTCAGCCAGCTCCCCCATCCAAAGAAGGATGTAACTAACCTTTTCCTCTGGTGTGATTCCCTTGAGGAGACTTTTGAATGCCAGGTTGCACTTCTGCTTGAACTTTTAAAAAATTTCTATGATGTTGTCAGCTTCCCCGTCCATGACTGGGTGTGATGCTGTTGCTGCGGCCATTTTCTTCTCCACCTCTGGTAGTCAGGTAATGGTGCTTTTTTTTTTGTTTCCTTCTCTTCATGTTTATTTTGGTTTATAGGGATTTTTTTTCTATATGGTGTCGGTTTCTATCAATCCCACCGCTGCCACTATGTTATGTCCTCAGTTGTACCATCGGAGGTCTTAATAAACACTAAGGAAAGCTTGTAAGTTTAGAAGCACAAATCCTTACTCACAGGTACTGGTCATGCATGCTCACCACTCAAGTGTGATGTGGCTCTTACAATGTGTCTCACTGAGCATGCTCACCACTCAAGTGTGATGTGGCTCTTACAGTCTTGAAGTGTTCATGCTCCAGCATAAAATAGTCCCAAGTTTCCTCTGTATATAGATATATGAGAAGTTGGTAAGAGATTGCAACCGTGTCTGCCTGCCCCGCATCGGAGTTGTCAGCAATAAACAAGCCTGCAGCTGACGTGGACATTACCCCTCCATAAATCTTCGTCCGCGAAGCCAAGCCAAAGAAGAGATTAGAGAAAGAATGAAGATGCTTTAAGAAAAATAACAAATAGCAAAGAAGCAATGTTCTATGAGAAGAGGACTCCTTCCTTGGCCAGAGTTGGAAAATCATGTCTCAGCATGGGTACATGAACAGAGGCAAGATTGCTATATAGTCACAAGAAATAAAACCAGAGCATATGGACTGAAGTGGGCAAATTCGCACCCAGACTCTGTAAAGATATTGGAGCTACAGTCGGCTAGTAACTGTTTCATGAACAGGAAAATTCTGGTAATGCGACAAAAAACAAAGGTTGCTCAAAAATGACCAAAAGATCTTGATTATAAAGTTATCAGTTTCACCAATTTATTATACGCCTCTGGCAGAAACACCAATTTGCATTGTCATATATTGGAAACATGGATGAAACCCCCATGAATTTCAACAAGAAAAACAGTAAAACGGTGGAATGTAAAGGTGTGAAAACTGTTCAAGCCAGAAGTACGGGCCATGAAAGAACCAAGGTTACGGTGGTGTAATCGCGCATGGCTGATGGGACAAAGTTAAAACTCATGGTAATCTTCAAACGCAAAATTAAACCTAAAATAAAATTCCCAGCAGGTACTTTTGTATATTTTCATAAAAAAGGATGGCTGGATGAAAATGGTGTTAAACTCTGGATAGACAATGTGTGGAACAAGTGGCCATGCGGTTTAAACAAAGAACAAAATTTGTTGGTCTGAAATGTTTCGGAGCCACTTAACTGAGAACACTAAAAGTAGATTAGCACAAAATAATCCCGTGATTGCTGTTATCCCAGGTGGTTTGATGTCTATATTGCAACCACTAGATGTCTGCTTGAACAAGCCATTTAATGATCATGTGTGTGAAGAATGGAACAGTTGGATGACAAGTGCAGAAAAATCTTTACAAAAGGTGGGGCAATGCATGTTGCATCACTTGATGTGCGGTATGACTTTGTGATCAAAGCATGAGATAAAGTGGAAGTAGAGACTATAATAAAATCTTTCAAAAAGTGCGGTATCTCTAATGCAATGGATGGTACGGAAGATGATTTATTGTGGAAAACTGATGACGATGCGGGAGCCGACTCAACGGATACAGACTGGGACCCGTATGATGACAGTGGAAACAGTGAGACTCTGGATGTGCTGGCTGAGGCTTTTGCCTCCATTTGATGATGATGATCGTGAATTTTGTAGGATTTTAAATGTGTTTTTTTTCAATTAAAAAATTCTTTCTAAGAAGAAAGGTAGCTTGAAATTTATTGTGGGTTGGGTTATTTTTTGAAGTTTAAAGGGTCGTTTTATATGCCAAATCTATGACGAGCACCTTTTTTAGTTAATTTATGGACTCATTTTTGTATCTGGCGTATGTTGATCCCTGATTTTTGAGTGCTCTTTAAGGGTTTCAAGACTTGACTTATTCGCCGAAATATACGGTAGGTTAAAAAAAATACATAAGTTTAAGGTTAACACACTCTAGCGGTTAGTTTGCCAATCCATGCCACACACAATATCAAACAACTGGCAAATTCGTTTATCTTGCATCTATGAATCCCCATAGGTGCTGCATGCTGGTTTTTTTTTACTGTATATAGAAATGATTGGGGCGTGTTCCACCCTCCATACGCATGCTACACTTTCAGGTCCCATTAAAGAAAACACTTGATTGATCAGATTTGTCCAGAGTCACACTGATCTACTTGGCTTAGAACTTTGATTATCAAGCCTGTTACAGAAGTTTGAATCATTTCTGCATTGTTGATAACCTGATCCCAAAGGGGCCCCATTATATTGTGCTCTCATGGAGGATAATCACTAATTGCTTGTCAGACAACTGACGAGCGTGGGTTTCAATTTTAGCCAGGACAATAATCACTGTCGGTGGTATGGTGAACAGTGCAATTTACTGTAAAATATGTAGGTACATTACTGATGCTTTCCTCACACTATGGACACACCACACATTAATTAATAGCTCCATTAATTAGTCTCGTCAAGCCTCAGCTGCTACAATACAGTTTAAGTAATCACTGTGAGCAAGTGTTCGCCTGCATGGTCTTGGGGGCCAGACCTTTTTATTAAACTCAGTGTCTCATTATCAGCTATTTGATAAAGATCTGTGTTTAGCATCCAGGAAGGACCAATACTGGACAACCTGTGGTGTGTAGGCTGCTTAATATTCGAGATATCTGTATACAAGGTGAAGCTCTTCTGGGTGGATCTCGGAAATTTCCTAGAGCAAATTGTAGGAACTCAATTTCCACAGAACCCAGAACGGTTTTTTATTGGGGAATATTGTGGGTGTAAGACCTAAAATGAGGTTGTCCAAATATCAAACAGAATTTGTCAAGATCGCATTGGCAATGGCCAAGAAATGTATAGCGGTTACTTGGAAGTCTGATTTCCATCGAGGTACAGCTTGTTGCAATGCAGAAATGCATAGATGTATTCCCCTTGAGAAGATTACCTGTAACCTAAGAAATAAGTATGACATGTTTCTAAAAATATGGCAGCCATATTTACAAAATGTGGGTGCAAATCTTTAGCTGTCCACCCCTCGAGACCTGTATCAACAGCCCCTCTAGATCTAGGTAAGTCATGGAAATTTGAAGCCTGTGGTGTAGGTGATGGATTCCCGAGAATTCCTTTTTCTTTCTTCTTTCTTTCCTTTTTTTCTTTTCATATTCTTTTACTTTTACCTTCTTTACTAATTCTCTTTTTTCCTTTCTTTGGGAAGATGGGGGTGTGTGGAATGAGGGATTATAGTCATCATGTATCATAGATCACTTGCTCTTTTCGGTATTTTAAACATTTTCATTTTTTTCTTGTTGATTGCATGTTTGGCTTTAAAAAATCTAAATAAAATATTTAAAAAAGAGATCTCTGTAACCTTGAAGAGGGAGTTTTGCCAAAGAAATGTATCTGCTTTGTTGCTCTCACTGCCTCCTCCTCATTTAATGAAGGTTGAAACCTTCTCTCACTGTAACTGTTAATTACTTTATCATATTTTATTTGCCTTTTAATCCTGGCTTATGGAGTATTTGAGAAAATTATACATCCCTACTGGCTGTGGTCCATGCCACAAACTCAAACTGGACCATGGGATGGCACCATTAGTGTAGTGGTTAGCACAATGCTGTTACACTGCCAGTGATCAGGAATGGGGTTCAAATCCCGCCCTGACTGTAAGGAGTTGGTGTGTTCTCCCTGTATCAGCGTGGGTTTCCTCTGAGGGCTTCAGTTTCCTTCCACCATTCAAAACGTATTGGGGCTTATAGGTTAATTGGGTATAATTGGGCGGTATGAGCTTGTGGGCTGAAATGGCCTGTTATCGTGCTGTATGTCTAAAGACCATAAAACTTCAGAGCAGAATGAGGGCATTCAGCCCATCGAGTCTAATCCACCATTCATATCATGCTGAGATATTTTTCCTTTCTATCCCATTCTCCTGCCTTCTCCCCATAATCTTTGACACCCTTACTAATCAAGAACCTGTCAACCTCTGCTTTATATATACCCAGTGTCGGCCTCCACAGCCATCTATAGCAATGAATTCCACAGATTCACCACCTTCTGGCTGAAGACATTTCTCCTCATTTCTGTCTAAAGGGATATCCTTTTGAAGCTCTTCCCTCTGGTCCTAGACTCTCCAACCACTGGAAACATCTTCTCCACATCCACTTATCTAGTCACTTCAATATTCAGTATGGTTTGATGAGATCTTTCCTTATCCTTCTAAATTACAGTCAGACATCAAAGACCCTTCCTGTTATATCCGGGATCATTCTTGTCAAGTCAAGTCAAATTTATTGTTATCTGATTGTGCAAGGTCAATCTGATGAAATAGCATTCTCCAGTCATCGATGCAAAAACAAGCAGATATATCATGTATACAGACAAACAGTACATATTTAGGACAAGTATTTCATCGATACAAATAAATAAATACTGTTTTGTACAAAAGAGAGTCTCGGATGGTTAGTGTGAGCAGTCCCTTTGATGGTCAGCAGCCTTACTGCCCGTAGGAAGAAGCTGTTCCTCAGCCTGGTGTGGCTCGCTCTGATACTTCTGTATCTCTTCCCTGATGGGAGCAGCTGAAAGATGCTGTGTGCAGGGGGAAGGAGTTCTCAGTGATTTTGCATGCCCTCTTCAGACAATAATCCCAGTAGATCATGTCAATGTGGGGGAGTGAGAATCTAGTGATCCTCTCTGCCACACTTATGGTCCTGTAGATTGACCTCCAATCCATTTCTCTGCAGCAACCATACCATGCCGTGATGCAGCTGGCCAGGATGCCTTAGATAGAGCCTCTATAAAAGTTTTACATAATGGTGGGTGGTAGCCTTGCCTGTTTCAGTCTTCTCAGGAAGTGCAGTTGCTTTTGCGTCTTCCTGACAAATGAGGAGATATTGAATGTCCACAATAGGAACTTCGTGCTCTCCACTCTCTCTACTACAGTTTTGTGGATGTGTAGTGGAGGGTGGTCATTTTTGGTCCTCCTGAAGTACAGGATCATCTCCTTTGTCTTGTTCATATTGAGACTCTTGCACCATTTCACGAGATTTTTCACCTCTTCTCTGTAGTGTGGCTCATCATTGTTGATGAGGTCACCTACTGTGGTGTCATCTGCAAACATGATGAAACAGTTGGAGCTGGATCTGGCAATTCATGAACAGGAGTGGGCTGAGCACACAGCCCTGAGGTGCTCCAGTGCTCAATGTGATAATGCTTGATGTTCTGCTACTGACCCAGACAGACTAGTTTTTCCATTAGGAAGTCCAGGATCCAGTTACAGAGAGGGGTGATGAGTCCCAGCGAGGACAGCTTCTGGGGAATGAATGCTGAGCTGGTTAATGAACAGCAGCCTGGCGTATGAGGTGTCGTTCTCCATGTGAGCCAGGACAGAGTGAAGCAACAAGCCTATAATCTATGGAACAGTTTCTTCTATAGGTGAATTAAAATGGGTCCAGCATCTCTGGGAGGTGTGCTTTGATGCATTCCATCACCAGATGCTCGAAGCATTTCATAATGGTGGAGCTCAGTGCCACATTCAGACTTGTTATTGTCCCCTTTGGCTGTCTTGATCCCTGCAGGAATGATGGACTGCTGCAGTAAGGGTTGAAGATGACTGTGAAGACCTCCATCAATTGGTCTGTGCAGTTATTCAGCCCCAGACTAGGTATGTTGTCTGGTCCCACCGCCTTGTGTGGATTTACCTTGGCCACAGCCACGCCAGGGGCCTGTTGATTAGGGACACATAGAGTTTTCCTTGGCGTCATCCTGTTCTTCTCATCAAACTGTGCATAGAAAATCTTCAGTCTCTCCTAACTCACAAGATTGGCTTCTGATCCATTATAGTTTTAATTCCTTGCCACATGCACTTCATGACACCAGTGTTGCATAGCTGTTTGTGCATCTTCTGTGTGTACCCCTACTTTGCCTTCCAGATTGCACAGGAGAGTTCAGCCCTGGCTGATCTTAGTGACATTCTACCCTCTGTCTTGAAGGCAGCATTACAAAGGGCCCAGACCTTTGCATTCAACCATGGTTTCTAGTTAGCCCTGGTTGTGAAGCAATTGATCTCAGTGATATCCTCAATGCACTTGCTGATGTAGCCATTCACTGAGCTCATGTACTCCTCTATGTTTACATGACTGCTATAGGTGGCTGCCTCCCTGAAATAACTCCACTCCATGGTCTCAAAGCAGTTTTGTAGTGCTACTGTGGCTTTCCATGGTTACATCTAGAATTCCCTGTGAAATGAACTAGTTTGCTTTGCCAGTAGTCTGCACACCAGGGTTAGCAGGATAGATCTGATCTGAGTAACCAAGGTGGAGTCAAGGTGCAGCCTTGTTTGCACCAGAGACGTTGGTGTACACCCAATCTAGGGAATCCTCTCCTCAGGTAGCGAATTTCACATGATGTTGAAACCATGGTAAGACGCTTTTCAGGTTGACATGACTGAAGTCACCAGCAACAAACATAGCATTGACAGGATGGAAGCACCATAAAACTCCTCATCAGCTGAAGACGGAACGTAGTCTGCAGCAATCAGCGTGGCTGAGAATTCCCTTTCTCTGGACCCTCCCCAACACCTTCCTTAGATATGGAGCCAGAAACTGCTCACATTACACCAAATATGGTGTGTTCAATGCTTTGTAAAGTCTCAGCATTACATCTTTGCCTTTATACTTTGGTCATCTCGAAATGAATGCTCGCGTGGCATTTACCTGCACTAGGACTTCTATGTTTCTTTAGCACTCTGCTTTCTGAATTCTCTCCCCACTAAGAAAATAGTCCATGCCTTTATTCTTTCTACCAAAGTGCCTGATCATTTAATTCCTTGCACGGTATTCAATCTGTCACTTCTCTGCAAATTCTCCCAACCTATCCAATTGCTCTGCAGAGTTCCTACCTCCCACACTACCTATCTTCATATCAACGGCAAACGGCCACAACACATTAAATTACATAATCTCATTCATTACTATGCAGAATGAAAACAATTGGACCAAACACTGACCCCTGTGGAACACCATTAAACACCCACAGCCAGCCTGATCCCTGTGGAACACCACTCGTCACCAGCAGCCAGCCCGACCCCTGTGGAACACCACTCGTCACCCGCAGCCAGCCCAACCACTGTGGAACACCAATCATCACCCACATCCAGCCCGAACCGTGTCGAACACCACATATCACCAGCACCCTGCCCAAACCCTGTCAAACACCACACGTCACCCACAGCCAGCCTGACCCCTGTTGAACACCACTAGTCACCAGCAGCGAGCCCAATCCCTGTGGAACACCACTAGACCCCAACAGCTAGCCCGACCCCTGTGAAACACCACTAGTTACCCACAGCCAGCCCGTTGCCTGTTGAACACAACTAGTCACCAGCAGCGTGCCTGTCCCTGTGGAACAACACACGTCACCCACAGCCAGCCCGACCCCTGTGGAACACCACTCATGACCCACAGCCAACCCGACCCCTGTGGAACACCACTAGTTACCCACAGCCAGCCCAATCCCTGTGGAACACCACTAGTGACCCACAGCCAGCCCGACCCCTGTGGAACACCACTCATCACCAACAGCCAACCCGGCCCCTGTGGAACACCACTAGTGAACCACAGACAGCCCAACCACTGTGGAACATCACTAGTTACTATCAGCCAGTCCGAACCCTGTGGAACATCACTAGTTACCCACAGCCAGTGCAACCCCTGTGGAAAACCCCTAGTGACCCACAGCCAGCCTGTCCCCTGTGGAACATCGTACATGACCAACAGCCATCCCGATCCCTGTGGAACACCACTAGTGAACCACAGCCAGCCCAACCACTGTGGAAGACCACTCGTCACTAATGGTCAGCCAATCCCCTGTGGAACACCATTAGTCATCCACAGCCAACCCGACCCCTGTGGAACACCACTAGTCACCCACAGCCAGCCCGCCCATGTGGAACACCACTAGTCGCCCACAGCCAACCCGACCCCTGTGGGACACCACTAGTCACCCACAGCCAGCCTGCTCCTTGTGGAACACCACTAGTCCCCAACAGCCAGTCCATTCACTGTGGAACACCACTAGTTACCAGCAGCCGGCCTGACCCCTGTGGAAATTCACTAGTTACCCACAGCCAGCCCATCCCCTGTGGAACATCACTAGTCATCCACAGCCAACCCGACCTCTGTGGAACACCACTAGTCACCCACAGCCAGCCCGCCCATGTGGAACACCACTAGTCACCCACAGCCAACCCGACCCCTGTGGAACACCACTCATCACCCACAGCCAGCCCAGCCCGCCCATGTGGAACACCACTAGTCGCCCACAGCCAACCCGACCCCTGTGGGACACCACTAGTCACCCACAGCCAGCCTGCTCCTTGTGGAACACCACTAGTCCCCAACAGCCAGTCCATTCACTGTGGAACACCACTAGTTACCAGCAGCCGGCCTGACCCCTGTGGAAATTCACTAGTTACCCACAGCCAGCCTGTCTCCTGTGGAACACCACTAGTTACCAGCAGCCAGCCTGTCCCCTGTGGAACACCACTAATTACCAGCAGGCAGCCCGTCCCCTGTCGAACAACACTTGTCACCAACAGCCAGACTGAAGAGGCCTCCTTTATTCCTACTCTTTGCCTTCTGCCAGTCAGCTTTCCACACTGGTACCTTTCCCATAATACCGTGGGCTCCTACCATGTTTGGCAGCCTCATGTGTGCGCCTTCCCAAATGTTTTCTGAAATCAAGTAAGCAACATCCAGTGACTCTCCTTTGTCTGTCCTGCTCATAACTTCATCAAAACAATCCAACAGATTTAAATTAATTAAAATAAAATTTAGAGATGCAGCACAGTAATAGACCATTTTGGCAATTTACCGACAACCTCCGGTACGCTTCAAATTGTGGGAAGGACACCGGAACCCCTGGGGAAAAGATATGCAGACACGGGGAGAACGTACAAACTCCTTACAGACAATGTAGGATTTGAACCCTGATTCTGATCGCTGGCACTGTAAAGGTTCTGCACTAATCGCTAACCATGAGGCAAGTTCTCCCCTGATAGAAACTATGCTGACTTTGATCTATTTTATCAAGTGCTTTCAAACATCCTGAAACATCATCCTTAATAATGTATAGTAGAATCTTCCTGACCATTGAATTTAGGATAACCAGTCTATGATGTTGTGGGTTTTGCCTCTCTCCCTTCATCAAGAATGGAGTCACATTTACATTCTTCCACTCCCTTGGAACTATTCCCAACTTTAGCGATTCCTGAAGGATCTCTGAGGTCACTTGGATTAAATCTTTTCTGGCATTGAGGAAAGATGTCATAGACCAATGTAAGATCCTGAAGAGTATGAAAGCCAAAATTAATATCCATGCAAATCCTTGAATTAATTGGGTTGGTTAATTTTAAAAATTTTGAGTGATTTCACTTGCACGATTGCATTTACTGTTGAATGATTTTCTTAAAGCTCCATCAGCCACACCAGAACATTTCTCCATGATTCTGACATGCAATAGGCTTGAAAGGTTTATTAAGCTAAAACCATATTAAAATTCTTAACTTAGCATTAAATAGGTCTGAACTGATACATTACAACAGCCTTCTGAGAATTAATTTAATTTTATATTTGCAACATGTAATGTAGAACATGCTTCCATTTTGACTTTTTACTGCAAAGAACTGCACTAGAAGATACCAACATGAAACATGACTATCAGGAACATTTTAATAATTTGTATTCATATTTGTAATTCTTTTTTGTTTTTCAGGATGCATTGATACACTGAGGAAACCTATCATGTTCAATCAATATCAAGGCACTCTTTCACCAGTTTTGTACATTTGTTAGTTAAATCTAATATAATTGATCAATACGTTTAAATTTGAAAGAAAAATAGACTTACAGCACTGTATAACAGGCTGTATAATACATAACAGGCCAATTTGACCCTATATGTCCATGGTGTCAAATTTACACCCCATTAATCTACACCCCGGTATATTTTTGAGGAAACCGAGCCCCCGGAGAAAACCCACGCAGACATGGAAAGAACGTACAAATTCAATGAGGCATGCAATTGGGAGCTCAATATCCAAGGATGCACAGTGTATAAGAAAGATAGACAGGAGGGTAGAGGTGGAGGGGAGGCTCTGATGATGTAATGACCTTAAATCAAGAGAAAGAAGGGGCATAGGCTCTAAAATGGTAGAATGAGTATGGGTTGAATTAAGAAATGCCAAGGGTAAAAAGATTATATTAGCAGTTATATACAGGCCCCCAAACAGCAGGCGGGAAGAGGATTATGAGATACAGATAGAAAGGGAATGTTACAAAGATAATATCAAAATAATTATGCGAGATTTTAACATGGCAGGGAATTGGGAACGACAGGAATTTTACTGGATCACAGGAGTATGAGTTTGTAGAAAACCTAAGGGATGGATTTTTTGAACAGCTTGTTGAGAAGCCCACCAGTTCTCGATTGGGTCATGTGCAAAGAACCTGAGGTCGTTAGGGAGTTAAAAGTCTTAGAACCTCGAGGGAGCAGTGACCACAATGTGGTCGAATTCAATTAAAAATTTGAAAAGTAGAAAATGTTATAGTGGCATGAGGAAAGAACTAGCTAAAGACGAATGGAAAAGCAAACTAGTAGAAGGAACAGAGCAGGATTGGAAGATCTTTTTTCAAATGATAAAAGGCATGCAGGATAGATATATTCCTAGAAAAAGGAAAGAGGTCAAAGGAAAGATGGTACCAATGTGGCTAACAAAAGAAGTTAAGGCCAAAATAAAAGCAAAGTGGAGGGCATACAAGAAAGCTAAAACTAGTGGGAAATCTGAGGACTGGGATTCCTTTAGAAACTTACAGAAAGAAATAAAGAAAGTCATAAGGAAAGAAAAGATGAGTTATGAAAGGAGATTGGCAAACAATATAGAAAAAGATACCGAGTTTTAAAAAATATATAAAGAGTAAAAAAGACACGTGTTGACAGAGGACCGATAGTAAACAATGCTGTGGAAATTATAATGGATTACAAAGATATGGCAGAAGAATTAAATCAATATTTTATGTCTGTATTCACTGTGGAAGACATTAGTAATATCTCTGACAGACAGAAGCTTCAGAGAGTAGAGGTGGATACAGTTAAGATTACTAGTGAAATTGTACTAGGTAAATTGTATGGATTAAAGATAGATAAATCTCCCGGACCACGGGTTTTGAAAGAGGTGGCTTTGGAGATTGTAGATCCATTGGTCTTCCAGAAATCAATAGTCTCTGGTGTGGTTCCGGGGGATTGGAAGGTTGCGAATGTGGTTTCACTGTACAAAAAAGGTGGGAAGCAGAAAAAAGGAAACTATAGACCTATAAGTCTGACATCAGTGGTGGGGAAGATATTAGAGTCGATCCTCAAGGATGAAGTTATGTAATACCTGGAATTGCACGACAGGATTGGTCCTAGTCAGCATGGTTTTTTAAAGAGTAGATCATGCCTGACTAACCTATTAGAGTTTTTTGAAGAAATCTCAGGTAGGATAGACAAAGGGAGTCTGTGGATGTTACTTACTTACTTGGCTTTCAATAAGGTTCCGCATGTTAGGCTGATAAATAAGATGAAGGTCCATGGAATTACAGGGACACTATTAGATTGGATAGAAAATTGGCTGATAGGCAGAACACAAAGGGTTGAAATTAAGGGATCGCGTTCAGAATGGCTGCCTGTAACAAGTGGTGTTCTGCAGGGGTCAGTCTAGCAATATCTTGCTGCATTTAAATTTATATTAATGATTTGGATAGTGGATCAATAGTTTTGTGGCCAAATTTGCGGATGACACTAAGATAGTTGGCGGAGCAGGAACTGTTGAAAAAACCGTAAAATTGCAGAAGGATATTAGATGGATTTGGAGACTGGGGAAAAATATGGCAGATGAAGTACAATGTTGAGAAGTGTTCGGTTCTACATTTTGGCAGCAGAAATAAACAGGCAGAGGACCATTTAGATGGGAAGAAAATTCAATCTTCGGAAGTGCAAAGAGACCTGGGCATCCTTGTGCAGAGAAATCTAAAAGCTAATGCCCAGGTGAGATTGGTAGTAAAGAAGGCAAATGCTACGCTAGCATTCATTTCAAGAGGAATAGTGTATAAGAGTAGAGGTGTTAATGAGACTCTATGTGGCACTGGTGAGACCCCATTTGGAGTACTGAGTGCAGTTTTGGGCCCCCTATCTTAGAAAAGATGTAATGTTGTTGGAAAGAGTGAAGACAAGATTTACCAGGATGATTCCTGGAAAGCAGGAATGAGGAGCATTTGGCAGCTCTTGGGTTGAACTCATTAGAATATAGGAGAGTGAGGGGGGAATCTCATAGAGACATATTGAATATTGAAAAGTTTTAACAGAGTGAATGTGGATAAGATGTTTCCCTTAATGGGCGTCAAAGACAAGGGGTCATAGACTTAAAATTAGAAGTTGTCCAATTAGAACAGAAAAGAGGAAGAATTTCTTTAGTCAGAGGGTCGTGGATCTGTGGAACTCACTGCCGCACAAAGCAGTGGAGGCCAGATCACTGGGAGTATTTAAACAGGAAATGGATAAGTATCTCATTGGTAAGGGTATCAAGGGATATGGAGAAAAGGCTGGTAACTGGAACTTGGTGTGAGTTTAGTTCAGCTTAGTGCATAGTCACGGAACAGACCCAATGGGCCTAATGGCCTGCTTCTGATCCTTTATCTTGTGAACTCCTTACAGGCATCGCAGGATTCAAACCCAAGTTCGGTCCTAATCGTTGGCTCTGTAAAGGCATGGTGCTAACCGTTACACCAACTGTACCACTCTTTAATTTAATTTAATCCAATCATTTAACTACATCAAGCAACCTGAAATATGAGTGTTACATTGATGATCAAAGGTAGTAGACTGTTATCTATTCTTATTTTATTGTTGTCAAAGTTATTTAACGGCACACTATTTCAGCTTTTGCTACTATCAATGATAGGTGAAGTATAATTTATTTTTTCAAAGGTAACTCAGACTAGACAGAAGTAAATTGACATAACCTTTATGGAAACAATGGTACTTCTCGCCTGTCATTCTTGATATGTATCAAAATCCCCATATAAGAAAAAAATGACAGTGAATTACAGTTTTCAAATGTTTTTGACATACTAATTGTGAGTTATTTAAAGATACTATTTTGTTTGACACTCACAACAGTGTTCATAAAACTGAACAGAAGACCATCATTGATGTTTTCATTACATATACAGGTGCATCATGCTTTTGTGAGCTATATCCATATAACCATATAACCACTTACAGCACAGAACAGGGCAGTTCGGCCCTACTAGTCCATGCCGTAGCAAATCCCCACCCTCCTAGTCCCACTGACCAGCACCCGGTCCATACCCCTCTAGTCCCCTCCTATCCATGTAACGATCCAGTCTTTCCTTAAATGTAACCAATGATCCCGCCTCGACCACATCTGCCGGAAGCTCATTCTACATCCCCACCACCCTCTGTGTAAAGAAATTTCCCCTCATGTTCCCCTTATAATTTTCCCCCTTCAATCTTAAACCATGTCCTCTAGTTTGAATCTCCCCCTTTCTTAATTGAAAAAGCCTATCCACATTTACTCTGTCTGTCCCTTTTAAAGTCTTAAATACCTCTATCAAGTCCCCTCTCAATCTTCTACGCTCCAGAGAAAAAAGCCCCAGTCTGCTATTGCATATAAAATGATATTAGTATTTTGTAGAAAAATATTATGCTGAATTTCCATTGAAACTGAATGTTGTTTTGATGCAAGCAGAGAACAATTTCTGCATTATCCACTCGAAAACTTTTGATTTTACAGCTAAATATGAAAGAAAAAGATTATGCTTTCAATTATTTTTTATGAAGTAATATGATACATTTTCCAGATTATGTTCTCTCTAGTTTTTTTTGTCTCATGCCTTTCATTAATGAAATTTGATAATTTGAAGTTACCACAAAAATAATTTAAATTAAAGCACTTTTTAATTATGCATATACTGGTATACATATTAAAAGTGGCATGAGAATCATTAGCTCTCCAATAACAGAGACAGACTATGTTCTCAAATAAAGTAAATGAGCATTTTAATGATTTAATTGGAAGTTTCTTCTTTCACAATGTGATGAATTTGTCTACCTACTGTGTAGACCAGTCTTTCAGCACCTGTTGCAATTGTGTGGCACCCACTGTACTCGCAGTAGTGGTCTGTGCATGCACGAGCTCCGGATTAGTGGGCTAGAGTTTAATGGAGTCCAGGCATGGTTTGGCACCATGTACAGAGCTCCCACTTTACCTGTAAATAGGAGTAAATAGTTACTGCTATAACCTCTCCTCTTAAGTTGTGTCGTTATTACCACATTGACAAACATGGCGAGCATCCTGAGCTTGAGGCATCCTGATCGATTTGTAAGTGAGGAACCAGCACCGCATTGTAGCAGTCGCCATGGCAGATGGATGTAGATGACCCGATACACTCGTCTTCAAGGGTAATGTTGCCAAGAACTGGTGTATTTTCGAACAAAAATATGATATACTTATCGTGGTGGCGCATAGTGACAAGCCTGCCCTCACCAGAGTGTACATTTTATTAAATTTGGCGTGTCTGGAAGCCATAGAGAGGGAGAGATCATTCATTTTTGCAAGTGAAGTGCATGAAGGGAGCGGATTCCCAGTCCGCCAGAATCAAGAGAGGACCCTGAGTGATTGAAAAAGATATTTAGAGAAATGAGCAATAAACAGACGAATATCACGATGGAAAGGCACACATTTAAAATTAGATCAAATTGATCAATTCATATATCAGTGATTTAAAGATACAGGCAAAGACCTGCAACTTTGGAATGCTCTGTGAGGAACTAATCAGAGACAGGCTGGTCTGTGACATTTATAATGACAGCATGATAAAGGTGCCTCTGCGTGTCAGTGACTTAATGCTACTGAAGGCCATCTCTACCTGTCTGATTTATCATATGTTAGCCTCTCCACATCAGTCTACCATGAGTGTTGATGCAGTCCAGGCAGGATCTGCAAAGAAACAATAGCTGCAGACCAGGAGGAAGAGCCAGCCAAACCAAACCACATAATCGTCCATTACAAAGCGCAACAACTGCAGAGGTGACCATGCAGCGAGAAAGGAAATGTGTCCAGCTTTTGGCCAGCAGTGTTGAGCCTGCAGAAAGTGGAACCATTCAAAAGATGCTGCAGATCCAGTCAGCAGATCAATACTAGGCCCAGACCTAGAAGGATGATTGCCCAAATGGAGTCTGAACAGGATCAAAGTAACACAGAAGAAACATATTTCACCAATGGGCTGACATTGCACATGACGGTGGACTCAACAGAGACATGGATTAAGGGAAACAATGGAGCTTTCGTAACCAAAAGGTCAATGACAAGGCAGCAGAAATGAAAGTCAACACAGGAACCAAGTGCAATGTCAAGTCGGAGAATACATTCAGTTGACTAAGAAAAGGGGAACAGATCAAGCCATGCATCAAGTCAACAAGTCTAGTGGCATACGCGAGCAGTAAGATCAAAACCATAGTCAAGGTGAAGCTGCGGTGCTACCTACAAGGACAGTTACATTTACAGATGTTCTTCATTGTCCACGAGGATGTTCTGCTTCTGTTTGGCCAAACTGCATGTATGGACATAGGACCTCAACTCATTTAGTAGCGATGTTCACCAAGTATGCCCCTCTGAAGATGATTTGTCGCAGAAAATTTTCACGGGATACAGTGATCTCTTCTCAGACAAGCTTGGGAGGTTGCCAGTAACGTGTTCCATGAGGCTCAACCTAAAGAAGGACGGGCAAGAAATACAGAAATGCATTAACCCATGGGACCTCAACACAGCCCTAAAGAGGTCACACCATCTGATGCACACCGTGGAAGAGATTGCTGCACAAATGGCTGACACAACCGTGTTCTCAGCCCTAGTTGACAAGAACTCCTTTTGGCAGATCTCGCTCGACCACAAATCATCATTACTGACTACATTCTGCACTCATTTCGATCGGTACAGATTTCTGCGGATGCAATTTGGAATTAATTCCATGGTACAGATTTTTGCTGGGTACCCCTGTGCCATCATAGTCAATGACATACTCATGGGGGGAAAGAATGTAGAGGAACATGATGCCAATTTAAAGAAACTGACTGACCATGTCAGAAAGGTGAACCTGAGGCTCTACTCCTTCAAGTGCGGGTTCCAGCTGAACAAGGTCAGCTACGTTGTCCATGTTTTTATTAGCGAAGACCTGAAATGGCCCCAGGGAGATGCTGGGGCCGGGGGATGTTACAGCCAACAGAGGTTTCTAGGTGTGGTTAACTACCTGGGCAAGTTCATCTTGAAATCAAATGAACTCATATGGAGTGGACTTGCCACGAGTAGCAACAGAATGCTTTTGACACTTTAAAGAAGCATATGTCATGCCTACCAGTTTTGTCATATTATGATGTCTGAAAGCCAGTAATGCTGACCTGTGACCCCTCGCAGTATGGGCTTGGTGTGGCATGCTTGCAAGATGGAAGACCAGTGGCCTATGCTTCGAGGTCACTTACTGATACAGAGACTAGGTACACGCAAATCAAAAAATAATTGGTGCTTGTGGTTTTTACCTGTTTAAAGTTTAATGATTACATCTTCGGTAAGCCAAAAACCATAGGGACCGATCACCAACCCCTGCTCACAATACACGCACCACTAGCGAGGTTAAGGAGGATGATGCTCAGGTTTCAGAAATACAATGTCACCCTGATATACAGTGTGGAAAAGAGATGCACTTAACGACATGCTGTCTCGTGCCCCTAGAGACACCATTATCCAACACGTTAAGGAAAAGGACAATTTTGATGTAATGACAGTCACTCACATATCCTCATCTCGCCTGGAGGAGCTAAGGAGACACACAGCAGAGGATGCTACTTCAAAGACCCTTGGCACTTTCATCAAAGGTGACTGGCTGAATAAGCAGCTTAGTCTGCCATGAGCAGTGCCCCCTACTTTCCATTCCTTGACGAGCTGCTCATCGAAGAAGGGATCGTAATGAAAGGCTAGAGAGATGAGTTTCCCAACTCGTAGCAGAAGACATATGTTAACATCCTGCACAGAGGACAGCTGGGTCCAGAGGCAACAAAACAGGGTGA
Source organism: Narcine bancroftii (assembly GCF_036971445.1). Taxonomy (NCBI): domain Eukaryota; kingdom Metazoa; phylum Chordata; class Chondrichthyes; order Torpediniformes; family Narcinidae; genus Narcine; species Narcine bancroftii. The sequence continues at coordinate 130,589,225 of NC_091471.1, read as the reverse complement.
GAATTGTTTCTCTTAGGAAATATTGTGGCTATAAGACCTAAGATGAGGCTGTCTGTACAAATTAGAGTTTCTTAAAATTGCATTGGCAGTGCCCAGGAAATGTATTGCAGTTACCTGGAAGTCTGATTCTCTTTCGGAAATAGCCCATTGGAAAACTGAAATGCATAGTTGTGTTCCCCTGGAGAGAATCACTTACAATTTAAGGAACAAGTACAGGTACACAATCCTTTATCCGGACATCTAAAATCCGGAAAGCTCCAAAATCCGGCAAGTGTGGACCAATAGTTGGGGGAGACAGCCGAGGGACCATGGTCAGGGGAGATGTTCGGGTGGCCAAGGGACTATGGTTGGGGTAGGCAGCTGAAGCACCGTGGTTGGGGGAGACATCCAGGAGGCCGAGGGACTGCAGTTGGGGGAGATGGCCGAAGGACCACAGTCGGGGGAGACGGCCGAGGGACTGTAGTTGGGGGAGATGGCTGGATGAATAGAAGGGGGTGGTGGTGGATATGGCAGCACAATTTGGTTGGGCTTTCCAAAATCCAGAAAAATCCGAAATTCGGAACACACTGTTCCCCAAGGGTTCCGGATAAAGGATCGTGTACCCAAACAACTCATTTTTGCAGATATCGAACCTTTCCTACAAAGTGTAGGGTTGAATAGTTAATACACAAGATATTTATTCAATTTATTTTCTTCCCTTTATTTTTCTTCCTTTTATTGAGATCTAGACAAAAAATAATTGCCCCCCCCCCTTTTTTTTGTTGAATTGGATTTTAGATATCGACAGCACCTTTCTTCTATTTTCCTTTTTCCCTCTTTCTTCTCTCTGTCCTTTTACTTTCTTTCCTTTTCTCCATTTATTTAGGGTTTTTTTGGTGGGTGTGGGGGGGATAGGGTTTATATTTGGAACATATATTAAGAATTAATTCACATTTAATTTTGGTACTGTTTATTGATAAAATCAAAATAAAATATTTTTACAAAAATAGAGGGCAAGGGACATAGTTTTTTGCCTGGGAGCGACCAAGAGGTACAAACATGCTCGGTGTGCATCAGCATTAAGCCACACCAGCAGAAGGAACCATTGCAGCTTCATCCAGTTCCAGACTTACCATAGTCAACTGTGGCAACTGATATTTTGAGTGGCAATGTCACCAATACCTAGTGTTGGTTGATTCATATTCAGGGTTGTACGAAATAGACATATTACATGATGCTACTTCCATCACCACGTTGAAAATGCTCTTCTCAGTGTATGGAGCACTGCACACCCTGTTATCTGATAGTGGCAGACAGTTTACGAGTGAAAACTTTAAGGACTTTGCAGCAGAGTGGGACTTGACTCACATCACCAGCAGCGCGGAATGTCCACAGTCTAATGGGTTGGCTGAGAGAGCTGTAAGAAGGGCGAAACGGCTCATGGAAAGTCCCACAGAGAGAAAACAGACATATTCCTCAATCTGCTTAACCTGAGGAACATCCTTCATGATGCTATGCTTGGGTCTCTGGTGCAGAGACGGATGTCGAGACAGATGCGCATGACCTTACCTGTGGCAAGGAAGCTTCTGGAGACCCAAATGAGAACTGGAGATCAGGTCCAGATCTTTCATAAGAGACTGTCGCAGAAGGAGTCCTGTGACGAGGCGAGCCAACTGCTTGAGCCTTTGACAGAGGGACAAGTCATCAAGATGGACTGGCATGGAAGAAGAAAGCCACCAGGAGCTGAGGTCATAACTGCTCCGATTGAAGCAAGAGTGTACAGGAGAAACCGACCTTCATGTAAGGGACTGATTCTAGTTCAACATGATCCTGTGTACCAGAACACAGGACTTGAGTTTAAAGATGGTGGTACTCCATCAGTAGCCACACCTAAAATAACGGACAATGCACATTCTCAGGTTGAGGTATCACAGGCTTCTACCTCCATAGAGAGCTATTACAGACACGCTTTGGGCACATCTGTAAACCAAACCCCAAGTACAAAGACTGATCCATGTCAGTTGTGCTCATTGTGTAATGTTAACTAGCAAACTGTGTAATGCTGGGGGTTACTAAAGAAAGGGGATGTAGACCAGTCACTTGGCACCCGCTGTAATTGTGTTGCAGCCACCATACTTGTGGTAGTGGTCTGCGCATGCACGAGCAAGCTGGAGTTCAATGGAGTCCAGGCGTGGTACGGTCACCATGTACTGTAAATAATGGTAAATAATTATTGTTATTACCTTTGCTCTTGAGTCATGTTGTTACTACCACATTGAAAAACATACTGGAAAACATTTTAGAAGCTGTAATTATTTTACATTTAAATGCATCATTTGAATATTTGAATAAATATTTAGATAGATTGTCAGCATTTATCAAAATGGCTAAAGTGTCTGTTGGGCCTCAATGACCTAATTATAAGAATGCCATTTCTCTGATTTTCATCAGTTAGAATAAAGACCTCATGTGAATTTGACAAGTAAATGAACAAGGCACAGCCAAACAAATCCAGCAGCACTGGTCCCATAAGACACTAGCAATATCTCTTTATATCAGCTATTCAAAGCTGAAAACCTTTTCCAGTTGTGAAAAAAAAAGAAAATATTACAATGTTCTTTGCAGTTACAGATGCTGCTCTTGAAGGTAGCAATGAGATCCAGTGCATTGCTATGTATTCAATTGTTTTAAGGCACAGAATACCTTTTAAAAAATCTAGTCCTGATGTATGCAGTTATGAATGTTTCTTCTTTTCATTCATTGTTAGTCACTTGGCAGTAGATCAAGTCATAGAACTACATGGCATGGAAACAGGCTTTTCAGCCCAAATTTTCCATGCGGACCAAGTTGCCAATCTGAGTTACTTTTATTTGCCTGCATTAGGCCCATATTCTTCAACCCCCAACCCACCCCCTCCTCCCATTCATATAACTGTCCAAATGTATTTTAAATGACTTAGTTGTACCCACTCTACAGCTTCCTCTGGCAGTTCTCTCCATATATGCACCACTCTCTGTGTGGAAAAAAAAAATTGCTGCTCAGGTTCCTTTAAAATCCTTCCCATCTCACCTGAAAACTCTGATTTTAGACCATAGGAAAAAGTCTATGATTATTCACCTTATCTATGTTCTCAATCATTTGATGTACCTCCAGGAGGTCACCTCTACACTCCATGGAGAGAACTCCCAGCCTGTCCAGTCTTTCCTTCTAACTGGCCCTCCAGTCCCAGCAACATCCCTATGAATCTTTCTGGCATCCTTTCCATTATCCTTGTTAAGGATAATTACATCCTTTCTGTGGCAGAGCCAAAGGAATCATTCTGTATTTGCAGGGAGAGTCTGAAATATTTTCAGAATAAGGATTCCTTGTTCTCCAGTAATTTTGGAACTAGGTTGTCTTGTGTGTGCTATGGAATAGTTGTGATCTCCTTCCTACTAATTTTTTCTGAGACATGGACAACTTACCACAGGCACTGCAAATCATTGATGCTGTATGTGAAAACCTCTCTTTACCCATGAGTAGTGTAAGCAACGCAAAATCAGTGTCCACTCTTAGGTTCTAATCACACCAGCTCTAATGGGTAGCTACATCATTGGCATCTCCAATACCTGACTTCCATATTAGACTGACTACTCCAAGCTCTGTCACATAGAGTGATTGCTGAAAACAATAAGAACACTTCAAAGACACCCCTGTAGGCTCCTAGAGAAAATGTTACATCTTCATCATTTACTGGGAAGTCCTGGCTTATGATGGCTCAAAATGGAAAAGGAGTTATCCAATAATAGTGAACCTTGAATCTTTTCACTGGGAGCATAGAGATGCCCATCCAAAATAGCAGACGTAGCATCTCCACTTCCATTCCAATTTTATATCTCGTCAAACACCTCCTGACCCACCTATAGTAGAGTCTGTCGATTTCACATTGGCCTCATTTGTCATTTCAGTCATTTGGACCCTGAGGGAAAAGCGAACAATGACAACAAAAAAAAAATATCAGTTATAGACAAGGTCAGATATGATAACTTTCAATCATTTAGCAGCTCCATGTTTCTTAAGTCAGCTACCCTGGGTGCCTTTATGGTTACAAGAGCTGTCACGTTTGATTTTGTCTAATTTCACATTTTTTCACATTATTGGTTGAATTACTAGCAAAGAAATATTTGGTTGGATCACGAACAAAGAAGTGTTTGGTGGAATATAAAAATTTGATGGCATATGATCAATATTAAAATGTCAGTTTTTGCCCCGCAAGGTCAGCTGAGGTTTGCCTGATTAAATTTGATATTCATTGATTGGCCTCAAAGGTTGCTGTAGTTCTGATAACTCTAACAGCTATCAGGGTGTTGATACGATGGCAGGTTTAACTTTGGAAAAAATCAGATGCTCTACCAATATAAAGAGTTTGAATTTTTTAAATTTGTGGGGCCTTTTTATTAATTATTTTCATAATTTATAAGATTACTCTGATATTGTTTTGTGATTTTAGTATTCTCTATATGCAAAGATCGACAAAGAGATAGACAACAGACTCGCCAAGGCAAATAGCGCTTTGGAAGACTACACAAAACAGTTTGGAAAAACAACCACCTGAAGAAACACACAAACATCCCTATGAATCTGGTCCCATAAGACACTAGCAATATCTCTTTATATCAGCGTGTACAGAGCCGTTGTCATACCCACGCGCCTGTTTGGCTCCAAATCATGGGTTCTCTACCGGCATCACCTACGGCTCCTAGAACGCTTCCATCAGCGCTGTCTCCACTCCATCCTCAACATTCATTGGAATGACTTCATCACCAACATCGAAGTACTCGGGCTGGCAGAGTCTGCAAGCATCGAATCCATGCTGCTGAAGACCCAACTGCGCTGAGTCACGTCTCCAGAATGGAGGCCCATCGCCTTCCCAAGATTGTGTTCTATGGCGAGCTCTCCACTGGCCACCAAGACAGAGGTGTACCAAAGAAGAGGTACAAGGACTGCTTAAAGAAATCTCTTGGTGCTTGCCCCATTGACCATCGCCAGTAGGCTGATCTTACCTCCAACCATGCATCTTGGCGCCTCATGGTTCAGCAACCTCCTTTGAAGAAGACCGCAGAGCCCACCTCACTGACAAAAGACAAAGGAGGAAAAACCCAACACCCAACCCCAACCCACCAATTTTCCCTTGCAACCGCTGCAACCGTGCCTGCCTGTCCCGCATCGGACTTGTCAGTCACCAACGAGCCTGCAGCAGACGTGGACATACCCCTCCATAAATCTTTGTCCGCGAAGCCAAGCCAAAGAAGAAAAAAGATATGGTAGTCAATTCTATGCAACTACTAGCAACTCCAGAAGGGAAGGGAGCAATTTTGTAGAATATACATTTTTTTTGTCTTTTTCATTTAGCCATTTTATATTTGTTTATGTAATATAGTTTTTTTTGCCTTTCTTCTGGTCTGTTTGCTAAAATACTTTGTTGAAATATAATAGTTTTTTTTCTACATATAATTAATAAACCAGTATATTCCTTTTTATGTACTTGCTCTGTTTGATGGCTTTCACTTGTTTATTATTATTGAAATTTAATAAAAATATTAAAAGAGAAATGAGCTGAGAAATAAAAGTGCCCACTCGAGGAAACATCGAAATGGAATGAAAAGCTTTGCTTGATTAAGGGGAGTAAAAAATTAAAAACAATATAACCTTCTTTGTTTTGAAACAAATTTTGGCATTGATACATTTCAGTGTTTTGGATTATTTGAAAATAGGCCATATCGTTAACCTTTCAGTTAGGTGACAGTGTATAATATGAGCTCAATTAGGAAGGCTGGGAGCGTTATATTAAAAATCAATCATGATTAAAATTATTGCAGCATAATCATTACAGATGAATTCTGAGATGCACTAAATTACAACGTTGATCACCTTTTCATTGCTGAGATGGTGAAAACTGTTTCTTTAAATTGGTTCTGTAATATTATTTTCCTGTTCCATGGATATTTTTCTTCCTATCCAAACTCATGTGTTCAAATGGCAATAATAGGCAAAAATTGAAAATGTTTTGCTTCTTTTCTCTTCAATTAAAATATGTTAAGGGTAAATTTTTGAAAGTAATTCTTCAGTTTTACAATTTAAAACACATCTTCGATATTATCAGTAAATATACAAAAGGCAGTGAAGACTAGTATCTGCCCCATCTCAAGAATCAATTGGCTTGTTGTTACAGATGAACATTCCCTGCTATTAAATCATGGCTTCCAGACTTCATTGAAATGTCCTTCAAATGTGAAATTCTTTGAGCATACAGGAAGATTATGGAAATACATGTCTATAATTATTTTGATTTTGATAACATTCATAATGGCTTTGCAAAGTATGAATCAGTTTTCTGAGCAATTTGTTGTTTGAGCTGGTATATTATCGGCATCAAATACTGTATAGAAAGTAACACCTGATGTATTATATATTGGCCATCTGTTCCCAGTTAACATTGGTACATAGAATTCTGGGAATAATTGCAATGGACCCAGGAGGTCACCTCTCTGGAATGACCACATCATCTCAGATCTTGCAATGCATGACTGGTTCAGCCTTGAAAATGTATAAGGAGCCAACTTGTCAATTGAAACTCTTGGCTCAGTCCTATAGCATGTGGAAATGATACAATTTTAAAATATCTGGAGAGCAGTTTATTCATATAATGAAAATATATGATTGCCCACTAACTTTAACATTTCAGTTTGAATAGCTAATATCTTATGAGTATTCAAAATAGATTTCACTTATTAATAATAATAAAATAAGCATGTCATCTATAAAATATAAATGCTATTCATTATTACAAATATGTGACCTATTTATCACATATTCAAATATCCCAGCATAGAAATGTAGAAATCTTTAAAACTAGAATGAATGGTAATTTACAATGTACCAAGGTGAACAATATACTGAATACTATATATCAAACAGCCAGAGCATCAGGTATAAACATTGGCAAGTTATTCTGCAGCTATATAAAACTTTGGTTAGGCCACATTTAAAGACTGGTATTTAGTTATGTGAAGAATGTGGGGGCTTTTGAGAAGGTGCAGAGGAGGATCATCCAGATTGGACTGCATAATCATTCAGAAAAGGTTGGACGAACTTGAGTTGTATTTTCCAGGGTATCAGAGGCTCTGGAACCACCTGATAGAAGTTTATAAAATTATGAAAGGCAATTACAGTCACCAACAAGCCTGCAGCAGACGTGGACGTGGATTTCCCAGAGTGGAAATGTCAAATTTAGGTGTTAAACAAGAAAGTCTGTTGATGGTGTGATTGTAGTTTAATAACATACATGCTGGATAAACTCATCAGACCACACAGTATCCATAGGAAGTAAAGAACATAACAAACCTGTGGTGTGCTGAGGCAGCATCAAGCAAGCACAAAACTCAAGGACTGTACAACAGCTTTATTCAGATAAAAGTCTGAACACCACTTCATGGTTCGGTGGCTCCCGTGTGACTGGTTCAGGAGGGGTTGGCTCAGGTCTATATTTGGGTCGGCTGTTTGGAGTTAGCCCCCTAGGGGGTCTATTTCAGGTTGGCTGATTGACAGCTGGCCAGGTGGAGTCAGCCCTTAGGTGGTCTTCCTGCAGGTACAGAGATTGTCCCCTGCAATAAGCTGGTGGTCGTATCACCACAAAACCTTTCAGGCCTGAATCCTTCATCAAGGTTTGAACAAATATCAGTCAGGCACCTGAATAAAAAAAGCAAGGAGGGAAGACATGGCAGGGGAAGGAGCACAGGCAATAGGTCATACATGGGTGGGAGGGCAGAATAGGAAAAAGCTGAGGTGATGGGGGAGGTGTAGTTCTCTAAATGGAGAGGGAAGGGTTTGTGGAGTGAGAGGATAAGAGGCAAGAGGGATAGGAAGAAAAGAGAGACAGGAGAGGGGCATAATGGAAAAGGGAGAATTTAATGTTAATGCCAATTGGTTGAAGGGTGCTCAGATAGAACACAAGGTGCTGTTTCTCCAATTTGTGGGTGGACTCAGTTTTGCAGTGTATGAGACCATGGACAGACATGTTGGCATAGGAATGGGGCAAGGTTGAAATGGGTCGCCACTGAGAAATCCCCGCTATTGCAATGGACAGAGCAAAGGTGATTAATGAAATGATCTCTGTCTGCATCCAATCTTTCCAATGTAGAAGAGGCCACAACAGAGCACCGGATGCAGTAGATAAATCCTGCAGATTCACAAATGAAGTGTCACTTCAATTGGAAGGACTGTTTGGGGCCCTGCATGGTGGTGAGGGAGGAGGTGTGGGTGCAAGTGTGGCATTTCCTACGGTCAAAGTGGTAGGTGCTAAGGGAGTGATTAGTGGGAAAGGATAAGTGGACAAGGGTGTCATGGAGGGAGGAGTCCCTGTGGAAGGTGGAAAGGGAGGAAGGGGAAGATGTGTCTGGTGGTGTGATCACATTGTAGGGGTGGAAATTGCGGAGGATAGTATGTTGGTTGCGGAGGCTGGTGGAGTGGTATGTTAGGAAAGGGAATTAGCCCTCTGTCCCTACCCCCTATAATTTCTCTGCTTTTTTCTCTTCTGTCCTCCCACTTATATTCACCTATGGATTTTTGCTCATAATTTGATGAGGGTCTCAGGCCCACAGCGTTGGCTTTATATATATCATTGGTTCCTATGGATGCTGCGTAACCTGTTGAGTTTCTACAGCTCTTTTGTCAGAGGGCATAAGGTGAGAATGGGAAAGTTTAAAGAAGATGGGCGAGGTAAGTGCTTGTACACAGATAGCAATAGGTGTCTGAAGCACAATGCTGAGGAAGTGGTAGAAACAGATATGTAGCAACATTAGAGAGATGTTTGGACAGACACATAAAAAGGCCGGAAATAGTTGGATTCTAACCATGGACTGGCTAAATTGGCGTCATGTTGATGCACACATGCAGGGCTGAAAGACCTAGTCTTGCACTGACCTGTTCTATGTTGTGAAGTTGGCTACCTGTGATATTGAGGAATGAAGTCAGTTTTAGTCAGTTGTAGGTTTGAGGAATAAATGGTCGGAGTACAAAACCATGATTCTCAGAACTATTTTACAGTCATATATTTTCCCTTTTTAAAAATTCTCAGATATCTCATTGTCCATGTGTAGTGAACTGGAAATTCACTACTGATGTGATGTCCTAAGGACTGGCTCCTCCCCCGACTCAGTCCCTGCATATCCAAATATTAACCTTGGATCCCCACCAAAATCCAGTTCAGTCCAAAGACTATTGTGTTTTATTCTTACTGAATAAAAGCGTGTTGTAGTTTCTCCGGTCTTGAGTGTTCTCTGCTATGTGAATGAAAGAATTTGCTTATGTAAACTTGCTGCAGTGTAATGTCATGTTCACAAAACAAACTTTCTCACAATACATTCATATACCAATGGCAATAAATTTGAACTTGAACCATCCATTCTGGGCAGCAGTGGAGAATTTGTTTTCAATGGATGTTGGAATTTACAGTGGCAAAAGATAATAGAAATTACAGATACACAGACCTTCAATAGAATCTTTGATATATTAGTGGGTTAGGTATATTTTTCAACCATTTATGTGTCTATCTATCTATTTATCTATCAATCTATATATTTTTTGCTATTTATTTTAGATTTAGAGATACTGGCCTTCAAATTAACTTATTAACCCCGTATGTCTTTGGAACATGGGATGGACACCCACACAGACATGGGAAAAAATGAACAAACTCCTTACAGTCAGTGCTGGATTCAAACTCGGTTCTCTGGTGCTGTAATAGCTTTGCACTAACCATGACAATTTTTCATTAAAATTGGGTGGCTCAGAAATTCATTTGTCATTTAAAATTCATTTAAAATGTTCTTTTAAGAGCAGAGAATAGTAGTATAAAAAGTTATTTTTTTATAATAAAGTATATTTGAAATTTATTTGAAATTATGGTTCAGTGCACAGGGAAGCCTGAAAGACAGAGGCCTCACGATGGTTGAAATTAAAGGTTGTGCAATGCATATATGACATTATCGCAGTCTCACATTGTGTGTATGCAATATACTACATGCTTTCATGTGTCATGTTACATGAAATTTGTTTTTGCCTGCTGTCATTGAGTGTCTGTAGATTCGCCTCCAGTGCTTCCGCAGCCCCCAAAGCCACAGAGTCCAGTCCAAATCATGGCAACCCGAGCTGCAGATCAGACATAGTCAGGGACCCTCCAGCACCCTTGGCACCTCCTCACCTCCTCTCGGTTCTGATACCTGGTACCCCTTCAGCCAGTTCAAGCCTATCTCCAATAGTCTGAAGGTTGGCGTGAGTCTCCTGACAGCTGTCTCCATCAGCCCACAGCTTCCATGGGTTCTTCGCCTCAAGTCGCCAGCAGCCCACCATATCACTGGTCTTTGAGCTGCAGAGCCCCCTCACTGGTCTACCACCATGGTCACCATCCCCACGGGTTGTCTCCTCCTCTTCTCCTTCTCAGACAGTGAGTAATCATCCTGTCCTCTGGTGTCCTGCTCCAGTCCTCCGCTTCCCCGGAGTCTGCAGCCCTTCGAGCCTGCTGCCGATTAATAGGTGTCGCCATCTTGGGCGCAGATCCACATTCATGGGATTTCAACTAAAACCACCATCAGCTCCCTCAACGGGCTGTTCAAAGACTGTGCGGAGATGACGGCACTCGACTGGGCAGCTGGACCCTACGGGAGCACTGTACCTCCACTCCCTCACTCCTCGTGGGACTGCACAAGCGGTAGTGATGCTGTTACCATGGCTCCAGCAGTGCCACCATTTTCAATCTTGTTTCAATCTGCTTCAATCATTCTGTACAGAAATGACCCATGACCCTCTGAGAGAAAAAAAAAATGAGCGAACATTTTATTTTTCTCACACCAGAGAAAATGCCCCTACATCCAGACACCCAACCTCCAAATTCTCAAAAGTATGGGGGTTATAGGTTAATTGGGGTAATTGGGTGACACAGGCTCATGGGCTGCAAGGACCTATAACTGTGCTGTGTGTCTAAAATGAAAAATTGATTTAAATTCTCCTGTTAATACCCCTCACAATCTTATATATCTTAATCAAGTCTTCTCAGATTGTTCTAATCTCCAGCAGTTATAAGCTTAGCGTGTCCAACCTCTCCTACACAACAACCTGTTTCAGGTATTTATTGAGTAGATCTTCTCTGACTTGCTTGCAATGCATAATCTTCCAAACCTTAAAGAAACCAATATTTTACATGTTATTCTAGATGCAATCTTACAAATGCCCTCAGTAATTGAAGGTAACCTCCCAATATCCTTTGCACAGTTTCCTTCCTATCAGCGAATGTATCGACTACACTGTCAGTACCTTCTTCCTTGACATTAAATTTGACAGAAATTCTTCAACCTGAAACATTAACTCCGTTCTAATTGTTGAAACACTATTTCCTTTTCACAAAATGATGTTGAAATTGCCTGATTACCTTGAAATTTTCTATATGTCCAGTTTTCCCACTATAAAATCTTTAAAAATAGCTAATATTAATTTTCCTATGACATACCATGTTAAGCTAACTGACCTATAGTTTCCTGATTATTTTTTGGCTTCCTTTCTTTTTTGACTAAAAGAGTTATATTAGCTATTTTCCAATCAAATGGAACCTTCTGTAAATCTATGAAAATTTAGGAAAATTAAAACCAATGCATCAACTTTTTAGTGAGCCTTTTCTTTTAAGATCCTGGGATGAAGTTTATCAGGACCCAGCTTCAACAGTTTACTCTGAACAACTGGCCTGGTAACTGCAGTTTCCCTAACTTCCTCCCTCCCTTCTGATTCCTGATTTGCAGCTATTTTTGGGATGTTCTTTGTTTCCTCTTTGGTCAAGATTGATATTCAGTACCTGTTTAATTTGTCTGCCACAGCCTTATGTACCATGATTAATTCCCAAGACTTGCTTTCAGTAAGACGCACACACACACCTTTTCACTTTTTTAATGGAAACTTTTTAAAAATTTCTAGCAACTTTTATCTGATACTATTTTCTTTATTATTACTCTACGCTACTCTTCATTATTTTAGTACTCTGTTCAATTGTTTTGACGTATTATCTATTTTTGTATCACTATATTTCTCATCTCCCTCCAAGCTCCTTCCACATCCTAGTTTCGTAAACAAGGTCATTTCTTTTTTGTGATCATCAACAATTAACAGAGAACTCCTCTGCCTTGTTAAATGTCATACTTCAATCAATATTCATGTCCCAATCTATATCATATTCCAGTCACGTTTCTGTAATACCTATCAGATTATACTTATTTCTGTATGTGCTTTCATTCATCAAATCCTGTTTTGAATGCTACATGCATTCATATAAAGAGCTTTTTTGTTTTCTTCTTTTATTGTTTTGTAATTTTCAGCCTCTTCATCTGATTCACTCTTCAGTTTGTCCTCTCAGTCCTTTCCTGCCACAATTGATTTGTCAGTTCTGACATCAAAATCTTAACCTCTGGCCTTGCCTTTATTCTTTATTTAACCACATCTTCACAACTCTGAACCTTTGCCCCCTCTATTCAGTTTAAAATCTTGTTTACTTCCCTAGTAATGTGGCATGTTAAGTCATGGGCTCCAATATTGTTCAGGAGTTGCTCCCACTGGTGCCATAAACAGCTTTTGAGAGATGCTTTAATTTGTCTATTTTTATTTGCCCTATCCTAATATGCATGCGGCTAAATTAATAACTCTCAGAAATTCTAACCTCTGAAGTTACAATGATGGAATTTTGGTAGATTATTCATCTTATATGTTTTTTCATCATGAAAATCAACTCAAAGTTTATTAACATGAATACTATGCAAAAATTACAGACGCTGGATATCTCAATTAGAAACGGAAAATCTTGGAAATACTCATTGGATCTGGCAGCTTGTGTGGAGGTAGAACAGAGTTAACATTTCAGGTTAATGATGTTTGATCAGAAAAGTTCTATTTTTGATTCATGTGCCAGTGATTCTCACTTTCAATGGGGATAACACTAGAGCAGTGGTTCTCAACCTTTGTCTTTCCACTCACATACCACTTTAAGTATTCCCTATGCCATCAGTGCTCTGTGATTAGTAAGGGATTGCTTAAGGTGGTATGTGGGTGGGAAGAAAAAGTTTGAAAACCTAATTGACATATTATGTGCGCGGTTTCATAACTCCAAAGGAAATGGGCCAATGACAATTTATCTCCAGCAAAATAATTCAGTAACAATTGGGTCTAGAGCAGTGGTTCTCAACCTTCCCTTCCCACTCACATTCCACCTTAAGCAATCCCTTATTAATCACAGAGCTCCGATGGCATAGGGATTAGTTAAAATGGTATGTGGGTGGAAAGAAAAAGGTTGAGAACCACTCAACTAAAGGGAAAAAGTCAAATAAGGCAAAAGTAGTGAAACAGTCTTGTTTTTTGCAGAACTAAATAACTGCTTATTTTAAACCCATATGGGGTAATATTTTAATGTGTTGCAAGGTCACTTTAAATCATTATTATTACATTGGATGTGTTTAAACAACGATCACATATATTGCATCTGGAGCACATTTTACTTCACCTGTCTCTGCACATTTTTAAATATTTTATTTTATATTTCATGCATGCAGTGACTACAATTATTATATAATGGTAAAAATATAAAAAAAACCTCAGCTTATATGTTGATGAAGAACACAGTTAACTGTGAGAACTAATGTGAATTGCAAGATACATTGATCACCAACATTTTGAACACACGTTTTGGCACTGGATTCCTCCTGCGGCTATGCTTGTCTAACAGTTGCTTGAATAATCAGTCATCTTTCTATCTTGCCGCCAGGCCAGAGTGCGCGCAGCTGGTTATTCCAAAAAGAGGGTTTATTTTATTTATTTCATGCCCTCCCTTCTCTTAGAGTTTCAATCCTCTCTCCAGAAGGTCATCTCTGTCAGCACAATTTCAAAGTAATTGTTGGGTAAATGGAAGAGTCTGCCCCAAATTTATTTTTCTACTCTTTTAAACAGTTCATGGCAGACTAATGCAGTTGAAGAGGCACAACACCCTCTGTTTCATCTGGATATCCATGAGAGAGTGTGTCTGATGGTTCATAATGCACAAGTCTCCAGAGAGTGGAGGAAAAAGCCTTCCCAACATTTCCTTTGCCCTGATGGTTTCACACGTTGTTGCATCACACTGGGTATAGAATCAAAGCACACAAACACCAAATGAATTGAGTCACTATATGCTGAGGTTCTACCTCTCCCTGGTATTGTGAAGGATAGACCTGACTTTGTTGCTGTGCAATGTCCTATTCTGTTGGACTTTGCTGCACTACTGATTTGACCACACATATTTATGCTTTGATCTTAAAGCCATCAGGCAGCAATCAGTGTGGAACAGACCTTGTAAGAGAAGGGCACAATGTGTCCTGTGGGCTGGTTTCCCAAACAGACTGTCAAATCCATTTGGTAGAATACCTCATTCCCTGAATACACCTACCATCACCAGGACCTTGCTTGGTTGGCAGTGAGAGGAGTCCTCCCCATTTTAGATCCTTCCTGCATGGGTCAGAGTCACACTCCCAACACATGTTGGTGTGGACAAGACTGTTGCTCTGCTCTTTGTGGACAGTGTGTTTGTAAAGAAGTTCTGGAAAAGGATACGTTCATCAAGATTCATTCCAATCAATTACAAAACAGAGGACGATGGGCTGTGTTCCAGGGACACAGATTGAGACAAGCATCTACTTGGTGAAAGATGCACTTTGGTCTGTCTGAAACATGTCGGTCTTCAAATACAACAAGATGCCCATATGCTGTCTTCTGGCATATTTCAGGCTGCAGTATAGATGCTAGGAGATTAAAATGAAGCTTGATAGAATCAAAACAAAGGCTCTGAGGGAAGGAGTGTGATATAAGGTCTTGCTAGCACTAAACATTAAGGGGAAAGATCCTGTATACCAGCCCCACAAACAATTGAAATATATATTGTGCAAAGAGGATATATAAATAGCATTGGCACTTGGTACAATGCACTGACTTCCCAATGTATTGATTCAACATCATAACACTATGAATGAAGAGATGCCATGCACCGGGACTGTTTTATATTTTTTGATGGAACTTTTCTGTGAACAAATTTTATATTTTAAATTTAAACATTTTCGAGTTTTTCTACTGTTATTTTAAGAAGTCAACTCAGATTCATATGCTCTGGTAGATATGGTTCACTAAACTCCCCTGTGAGTTCAGTAGGGGAGATCAGTAATTGTATACAGCTGTGACTGAAACCTTGAACGGTAAATGCCAATTAAAATCTTCCTCTAGCGCCACTGGAACAAGCTAGTGTAGGAACCCAGTACAGCATCATTGGAGTGTAAGTTCTCAGGTGTAAAATAACATCTACTCTCTTAAGTACCAATGTGGTATTGTGTAATAATATTGTAGAGGAATTGAATAAATAGCTAATAATGATTCTTAGCAGGTATGTATTCCTTATGTACTAATGGGAGTCCTCAAGAAACCTGAACAATAAAACTCACATACCTGACAAAGGGCCCAGGCCCAATATGTTGGTCACCCATATGGATACTCCGGCACCTGCTCTTTCTCCAGAACATTTGTGTATAACACACAACATCAGCATCTGCCGATTTCCTTGTTTAACAACCAAACTCACTGAGATTCTCACTTCAAAATGCCTTTTTCTCTTTCCTTATCAATGCACTAGAATAATGACACATCGATTTCTTCATGAAAATGAAGTAGACAACTACTTCTGATATTTTCCTTTCTTTGAATCAGCCTGTTCAGGTAAACTGTTCAGTCTTAAGAGCTGATTACTGTAATAATACAATGAAAGCATTAATCTTTTAGCTGAGGTTGGAACCATATATAGTTTAGAACTAATACAATAAGCTGGACGGGTTTTCCTGCCCATCCCCACCACTTTAACCAAAGGCAGATTTTCACATTTACAAATGAAAACAGTTATTTCTTAAAAGAACCAAACTCTCACAGTAAGTATGTGCAGAAATGTTCTTTTCTTCTCTCTACAGAATTATAGTATCTAATTTTTTTGGATCCAAAAAGCTTTACCTTTAACATCACATTGTTGTTCGTGGCATCTGAACATATTTAATCATAAAATCTATCTCTGCCACTGTCATCGTAGAACAAATGTTTTTACAGCTAATAGGTACTTTTGTATGTCAAGTTACAAATTTTGTGGTTTAGAAAGTAAGTTCAGTATGTCAGGAAGCTGTAGATCACTAATGACTTGAATTCAGTTTGACTGTTCTCTTTTTTGCACTCTGTGGGATGTCAGAATATTTAATTCATGATGTTAAAAAGATCCTTAAATGTCAGAATAATTATGTCACAGTAGGCATTTAAAACACTGGAAAATGTCATCTGACAGTGCATTTCATGCTCTTTGTTATTTTAGAAAACTAATGAGTGACTGACATATATAGGGGTCATTCTGCAAATTACAGCTGTGACTAAAGATGCAACATTTGCATAATCCAAACTTTACAACGCCCATCTTGCTTTAACTAGATCAGATGTCTGCACACTACATCGTATTCCATGCCATTAAAAATTCTCATTACTTTAAAACAAGGCAGCATCCATTATTTTCATAATATTAAACAAAATGTTGCCTTGTTTCCTCTATTACAATAATGGGCAACATTTCACAATACCATAGCACTTTTGACCTTTTGCATTCTTTCAAAAGATGAAATATGTTTTTTTTTAATTTCACACTAATTATGCAAAGAGGATTTTGAGGTGATACAGAATGCTCGTAGTCAAGGAAACAAGGTCAAAGAAATCATCCTTTTGGATTCATAGTACAACACAGTCCACTCTAGCATTCTCAACACATAGTAAGTACAGAACTTGCTTTTTAAGATTTAATTTCTAAACCTGAAATGTAACAGCATCAAAATTCAAGATAAATTTTAGTAGGCTGATTGTTGCTGTGCTTTCTTTGACAATGAATTTGCAGTTTCAGGCATGCTTCTTGAGAAAAGCTCCAGAAAGAGGGATTGTGAAATTTGGTAGCAAGTCAACTCAGATCTAATTATTCCCTGGGTTTTGCATCAACGGCAAGGATGCAATTTATTATCTGCTTAGTACTTTTCTGTTTGATGTGGACAAGTAACTTGCTAGATCAGTTAAGAATTAACTACATTTGGTCTGGGACTCGAATCATATTTAGCTGTGTGGCTGGTATATTGGCTTTCACAAATGGATATCAGTAAATCCTAGTTATATTTTTATAATCCAATAACTTTAGGCTCATTTTTCCCACCAGCAGAATTTGAAAATTCCAGATTTATTTCTAATTGCATTCAAATTCTCATAATACTTTGATGGGATTTGAACTTGTATTTTATTTTATTTTATTCATGCCTTTATGATTGGTCTAATAACATGGACATTACATCATTCAATCCCTATATTGCCCCAGAGTATTATTGCAACTATAATGCAGAGGCCAGGAAACTGTTCATTTGTTGAGGCACAGAGAGAGGAAGGAACCTAAACTAGGAAGTCCACAAACTGCAGCACCAACGGAAAGACTACATTGAAACAATAGGCCTTTCTATACTGCAAAGGCATGGGATTCCTGTAGACATGACCCGTTTTAGGAAGTCAGCTTGCATGTTCACACACAGCTGAAAATAGCCGGCCTCCGTGAGTCCTTTCACACTGCAAGCCGACTTCCTAAAGCAAAAGAGGTGGGACGTGTATCGCAGCAGCTTCGGCGTCAACTGTGATGTAAAACATATGCACCCGGAAGTGTCATTGCTGTGCACTTAAATTGGCATGGAACAACATTGACAACATTGATAGCCTTGTACATTCTGTGCAGTCTTGGAATGCAATCAAAGCTTCTGAGCATTGTTATTAAAATTATTAAACCAGTTTGTTGGTATTGATGAAGTTGCTACAATTTGAATTTCCCACATTTATGTTGCATGCTAAATATGTCATCACTACATCACCAGCCCTTCCCATTTTTACCTGGCAACACAGGTAAAAATAGGTCTCATAGCGCTACTCTCCACCACTGAGAGTATTCCTCTTGGAGGATCGAAGACGGCCAAGTCTGGACCTCCTAATCCGCCTTCAATTTTTAAAATTTTTATACACAGAGCTCAAAAGGTGGATAAAACCTGGCTTTAAAGCTTTATGTAAAGGGGCAAGATAGAAACAGAAGATGGAAATCTCTTCTTAAATTGTTGCAGAATTCCAATCAATTCTGTCTGGTCAACTTCTCAGTTTCAATACGGCTTTTAATCCAATTCTCTTGATACCTCATACGCACAAAAATTGATCTTAATTTACATTAGTACCCCGATCTAAATTTAAGACAGAAAGATGGACTATCTTCAGAAAAGTAAGTTATTTTCATAGTTACTTTTGTGGACATGTTTATTGATCAGATACAGTATTGCCACAAAGAAATTCTTGATCAAACATATTCATGGCAAGTAGGTGCGACTAACCTAGGACAACATTGGATGTTAGGGGTTGTATCATTCCAAACCATACATTTAAGAGAAGTGTAGGAAAAAACTTTATTTATTTCATCAGAATACTGATTCCATGCCTGCTAAATAAAATTCTAGGACACAGATGCTAAAATTACACAAGATAAATTACAACATCAACATTAATTGGGTAGAATCAAAACGAATAAAATGGTGTTACCAAATGACAGAGGGAAAACCAAAACTTCTCTTCCCTAATAAGGGACAACATAAGAGTTGTGGGATAGGACGGAAATGAAGTGAAAATTTACATCTATACCCCATACTCTTTGTGCATTGCTTTGTGTGTCAATTTTTATCTAAAAAAACTATCTGACAAAAAAAAACCCAGGGAGTTCCAGCCTCTTGTATCTGTTTGGATGATACCTGTATATCTCTATCTATGATGGGTACCCTTTCATTTAAAAAAAAAATGTGCTCAACAAATTCACAGCAACAATATATGATATCTGTAACTGCATGCCATGGTTACAAAAGAACCAGAAAAACTTTAAGCAAGGTTTATGGATTTCAAGGATGTTTGTGAATAAAAGCCTTTGTTCACTCTGTCAATTGCTAATCTAAGTAACTCAGTGTTAACACCTGACTTTCATTTTGACAGGACAGCATGATAAACTCATTGAAATAAAGCAAGTAGCCTTTTCATCACTTTAAAATTTTATATCCAAATAAGATCATCCTCTTCTAAGCTTTATGTTTCATGACTTAAAAACAATTGTAGTCTTCATATAACTTGGAAGTATTCAGAACTCTATGGGAGGGGAAGTACATCCTTTCCTGAAGAAGGAAGATGCTTCAGATGTCTTGAGAGCAGATACAGCAGAAATGGACAAACTGAGAGACTGCTCAATTGTCAAATTGAGAGAAAGAGATTGTACCCTTACAAGAGACAGGATGTTTACACATATTATCCAGGTAACAGTAAGAGTCAGCAGGTGTATGTCAGTGGATTGCTTATCTCCTGACCCAAATGGGGTGGAAATTAATAATGAAATTGATAAAATTGAGCAGATAGCAGTTGATTGGGCAATTAAGGTCAGGTGACCCAAACATCAATATAGAAAGTGAGGGACTGTGTAGTGGAGTGGTCATTGTCAGAGCATGTTGAGTCACAGTGGAAAGGCATTAGTTCAAGGAGCTTTGGTGAATAGGGGCTTTGGGCGGGGAATAGGGGCTTTGGGCGGGGAATAGGGGCTTCGGGCGGGGAATAGGGGCTTCGGGCGGGGAATAGGGGCTTCGGGCGGGGAATAGGGGCTTCGGGCGGGGAATAGGGGCTTCGGGCGGGGAATAGGGGCTTCGGGCGGGGAATAGGGGCTTCGGGCGGGGAATAGGGGCTTCGGGCGGGGAATAGGGGCTTCGGGCGGGGAATAGGGGCTTCGGGCGGGGAATAGGGGCTTCGGGCGGGGAATAGGGGCTTCGGGCGGGGAATAGGGGCTTCGGGCGGGGAATAGGGGCTTCGGGCGGGGAATAGGGGCTTCGGGCGGGGAATAGGGGCTTCGGGCGGGGAATAGGGGCTTCGGGCGGGGAATAGGGGCTTCGGGCGGGGAATAGGGGCTTCGGGCGGGGAATAGGGGCTTCGGGCGGGGAATAGGGGCTTCGGGCGGGGAATAGGGGCTTCGGGCGGGGAATAGGGGCTTCGGGCGGGGAATAGGGGCTTCGGGCGGGGAATAGGGGCTTCGGGCGGGGAATAGGGGCTTCGGGCGGGGAATAGGGGCTTCGGGCGGGGAATAGGGGCTTCGGGCGGGGAATAGGGGCTTCGGGCGGGGAATAGGGGCTTCGGGCGGGGAATAGGGGCTTCGGGCGGGGAATAGGGGCTTCGGGCGGGGAATAGGGGCTTCGGGCGGGGAATAGGGGCTTCGGGCGGGGAATAGGGGCTTCGGGCGGGGAATAGGGGCTTCGGGCGGGGAATAGGGGCTTCGGGCGGGGAATAGGGGCTTCGGGCGGGGAATAGGGGCTTCGGGCGGGGAATAGGGGCTTCGGGCGGGGAATAGGGGCTTCGGGCGGGGAATAGGGGCTTCGGGCGGGGAATAGGGGCTTCGGGCGGGGAATAGGGGCTTCGGGCGGGGAATAGGGGCTTCGGGCGGGGAATAGGGGCTTCGGGCGGGGAATAGGGGCTTCGGGCGGGGAATAGGGGCTTCGGGCGGGGAATAGGGGCTTCGGGCGGGGAATAGGGGCTTCGGGCGGGGAATAGGGGCTTCGGGCGGGGAATAGGGGCTTCGGGCGGGGAATAGGGGCTTCGGGCGGGGAATAGGGGCTTCGGGCGGGGAATAGGGGCTTCGGGCGGGGAATAGGGGCTTCGGGCGGGGAATAGGGGCTTCGGGCGGGGAATAGGGGCTTCGGGCGGGGAATAGGGGCTTCGGGCGGGGAATAGGGGCTTCGGGCGGGGAATAGGGGCTTCGGGCGGGGAATAGGGGCTTCGGGCGGGGAATAGGGGCTTCGGGCGGGGAATAGGGGCTTCGGGCGGGGAATAGGGGCTTCGGGCGGGGAATAGGGGCTTCGGGCGGGGAATAGGGGCTTCGGGCGGGGAATAGGGGCTTCGGGCGGGGAATAGGGGCTTCGGGCGGGGAATAGGGGCTTCGGGCGGGGAATAGGGGCTTCGGGCGGGGAATAGGGGCTCCGGGCGGGGAATAGGGGCTCCGGGCGGGGAATAGGGGCTCCGGGCGGGGAATAGGGGCTCCGGGCGGGGAATAGGGGCTCCGGGCGGGGAATAGGGGCTCCGGGCGGGGAATAGGGGCTCCGGGCGGGGAATAGGGGCTCCGGGCGGGGAATAGGGGCTCCGGGCGGGGAATAGGGGCTCCGGGCGGGGAATAGGGGCTCCGGGCGGGGAATAGGGGCTCCGGGCGGGGAATAGGGGCTCCGGGCGGGGAATAGGGGCTCCGGGCGGGGAATAGGGGCTCCGGGCGGGGAATAGGGGCTCCGGGCGGGGAATAGGGGCTCCGGGCGGGGAATAGGGGCTCCGGGCGGGGAATAGGGGCTCCGGGCGGGGAATAGGGGCTCCGGGCGGGGAATAGGGGCTCCGGGCGGGGAATAGGGGCTCCGGGCGGGGAATAGGGGCTCCGGGCGGGGAATAGGGGCTCCGGGCGGGGAATAGGGGCTCCGGGCGGGGAATAGGGGCTCCGGGCGGGGAATAGGGGCTCCGGGCGGGGAATAGGGGCTCCGGGCGGGGAATAGGGGCTCCGGGCGGGGAATAGGGGCTCCGGGCGGGGAATAGGGGCTCCGGGCGGGGAATAGGGGCTCCGGGCGGGGAATAGGGGCTCCGGGCGGGGAATAGGGGCTCCGGGCGGGGAATAGGGGCTCCGGGCGGGGAATAGGGGCTCCGGGCGGGGAATAGGGGCTCCGGGCGGGGAATAGGGGCTCCGGGCGGGGAATAGGGGCTCCGGGCGGGGAATAGGGGCTCCGGGCGGGGAATAGGGGCTCCGGGCGGGGAATAGGGGCTCCGGGCGGGGAATAGGGGCTCCGGGCGGGGAATAGGGGCTCCGGGCGGGGAATAGGGGCTCCGGGCGGGGAATAGGGGCTCCGGGCGGGGAATAGGGGCTCCGGGCGGGGAATAGGGGCTCCGGGCGGGGAATAGGGGCTCCGGGCGGGGAATAGGGGCTCCGGGCGGGGAATAGGGGCTCCGGGCGGGGAATAGGGGCTCCGGGCGGGGAATAGGGGCTCCGGGCGGGGAATAGGGGCTCCGGGCGGGGAATAGGGGCTCCGGGCGGGGAATAGGGGCTCCGGGCGGGGAATAGGGGCTCCGGGCGGGGAATAGGGGCTCCGGGCGGGGAATAGGGGCTCCGGGCGGGGAATAGGGGCTCCGGGCGGGGAATAGGGGCTCCGGGCGGGGAATAGGGGCTCCGGGCGGGGAATAGGGGCTCCGGGCGGGGAATAGGGGCTCCGGGCGGGGAATAGGGGCTCCGGGCGGGGAATAGGGGCTTCGGGCGGGGAATAGGGGCTCCGGGCGGGGAATAGGGGCTCCGGGCGGGGAATAGGGGCTTCGGGCGGGGAATAGGGGCTTCGGGCGGGGAATAGGGGCTTCGGGCGGGGAATAGGGGCTTCGGGCGGGGAATAGGGGCTTCGGGCGGGGAATAGGGGCTTCGGGCGGGGAATAGGGGCTTCGGGCGGGGAATAGGGGCTTCGGGCGGGGAATAGGGGCTTCGGGCGGGGAATAGGGGCTTCGGGCGGGGAATAGGGGCTTCGGGCGGGGAATAGGGGCTTCGGGCGGGGAATAGGGGCTTCGGGCGGGGAATAGGGGCTTCGGGCGGGGAATAGGGGCTTCGGGCGGGGAATAGGGGCTTCGGGCGGGGAATAGGGGCTTCGGGCGGGGAATAGGGGCTTCGGGCGGGGAATAGGGGCTTCGGGCGGGGAATAGGGGCTTCGGGCGGGGAATAGGGGCTTCGGGCGGGGAATAGGGGCTTCGGGCGGGGAATAGGGGCTTCGGGCGGGGAATAGGGGCTTCGGGCGGGGAATAGGGGCTTCGGGCGGGGAATAGGGGCTTCGGGCGGGGAATAGGGGCTTCGGGCGGGGAATAGGGGCTTCGGGCGGGGAATAGGGGCTTCGGGCGGGGAATAGGGGCTTCGGGCGGGGAATAGGGGCTTCGGGCGGGGAATAGGGGCTTCGGGCGGGGAATAGGGGCTTCGGGCGGGGAATAGGGGCTTCGGGCGGGGAATAGGGGCTTCGGGCGGGGAATAGGGGCTTCGGGCGGGGAATAGGGGCTTCGGGCGGGGAATAGGGGCTTCGGGCGGGGAATAGGGGCTTCGGGCGGGGAATAGGGGCTTCGGGCGGGGAATAGGGGCTTCGGGCGGGGAATAGGGGCTTCGGGCGGGGAATAGGGGCTTCGGGCGGGGAATAGGGGCTTCGGGCGGGGAATAGGGGCTTCGGGCGGGGAATAGGGGCTTCGGGCGGGGAATAGGGGCTTCGGGCGGGGAATAGGGGCTTCGGGCGGGGAATAGGGGCTTCGGGCGGGGAATAGGGGCTTCGGGCGGGGAATAGGGGCTTCGGGCGGGGAATAGGGGCTTCGGGCGGGGAATAGGGGCTTCGGGCGGGGAATAGGGGCTTCGGGCGGGGAATAGGGGCTTCGGGCGGGGAATAGGGGCTTCGGGCGGGGAATAGGGGCTTCGGGCGGGGAATAGGGGCTTCGGGCGGGGAATAGGGGCTTCGGGCGGGGAATAGGGGCTTCGGGCGGGGAATAGGGGCTTCGGGCGGGGAATAGGGGCTTCGGGCGGGGAATAGGGGCTTCGGGCGGGGAATAGGGGCTTCGGGCGGGGAATAGGGGCTTCGGGCGGGGAATAGGGGCTTCGGGCGGGGAATAGGGGCTTCGGGCGGGGAATAGGGGCTTCGGGCGGGGAATAGGGGCTTCGGGCGGGGAATAGGGGCTTCGGGCGGGGAATAGGGGCTTCGGGCGGGGAATAGGGGCTTCGGGCGGGGAATAGGGGCTTCGGGCGGGGAATAGGGGCTTCGGGCGGGGAATAGGGGCTTCGGGCGGGGAATAGGGGCTTCGGGCGGGGAATAGGGGCTTCGGGCGGGGAATAGGGGCTTCGGGCGGGGAATAGGGGCTTCGGGCGGGGAATAGGGGCTTCGGGCGGGGAATAGGGGCTTCGGGCGGGGAATAGGGGCTTCGGGCGGGGAATAGGGGCTTCGGGCGGGGAATAGGGGCTTCGGGCGGGGAATAGGGGCTTCGGGCGGGGAATAGGGGCTTCGGGCGGGGAATAGGGGCTTCGGGCGGGGAATAGGGGCTTCGGGCGGGGAATAGGGGCTTCGGGCGGGGAATAGGGGCTTCGGGCGGGGAATAGGGGCTTCGGGCGGGGAATAGGGGCTTCGGGCGGGGAATAGGGGCTTCGGGCGGGGAATAGGGGCTTCGGGCGGGGAATAGGGGCTTCGGGCGGGGAATAGGGGCTTCGGGCGGGGAATAGGGGCTTCGGGCGGGGAATAGGGGCTTCGGGCGGGGAATAGGGGCTTCGGGCGGGGAATAGGGGCTTCGGGCGGGGAATAGGGGCTTCGGGCGGGGAATAGGGGCTTCGGGCGGGGAATAGGGGCTTCGGGCGGGGAATAGGGGCTTCGGGCGGGGAATAGGGGCTTCGGGCGGGGAATAGGGGCTTCGGGCGGGGAATAGGGGCTTCGGGCGGGGAATAGGGGCTTCGGGCGGGGAATAGGGGCTTCGGGCGGGGAATAGGGGCTTCGGGCGGGGAATAGGGGCTTCGGGCGGGGAATAGGGGCTTCGGGCGGGGAATAGGGGCTTCGGGCGGGGAATAGGGGCTTCGGGCGGGGAATAGGGGCTTCGGGCGGGGAATAGGGGCTTCGGGCGGGGAATAGGGGCTTCGGGCGGGGAATAGGGGCTTCGGGCGGGGAATAGGGGCTTCGGGCGGGGAATAGGGGCTTCGGGCGGGGAATAGGGGCTTCGGGCGGGGAATAGGGGCTTCGGGCGGGGAATAGGGGCTTCGGGCGGGGAATAGGGGCTTCGGGCGGGGAATAGGGGCTTCGGGCGGGGAATAGGGGCTTCGGGCGGGGAATAGGGGCTTCGGGCGGGGAATAGGGGCTTCGGGCGGGGAATAGGGGCTTCGGGCGGGGAATAGGGGCTTCGGGCGGGGAATAGGGGCTTCGGGCGGGGAATAGGGGCTTCGGGCGGGGAATAGGGGCTTCGGGCGGGGAATAGGGGCTTCGGGCGGGGAATAGGGGCTTCGGGCGGGGAATAGGGGCTTCGGGCGGGGAATAGGGGCTTCGGGCGGGGAATAGGGGCTTCGGGCGGGGAATAGGGGCTTCGGGCGGGGAATAGGGGCTTCGGGCGGGGAATAGGGGCTTCGGGCGGGGAATAGGGGCTTCGGGCGGGGAATAGGGGCTTCGGGCGGGGAATAGGGGCTTCGGGCGGGGAATAGGGGCTTCGGGCGGGGAATAGGGGCTTCGGGCGGGGAATAGGGGCTTCGGGCGGGGAATAGGGGCTTCGGGCGGGGAATAGGGGCTTCGGGCGGGGAATAGGGGCTTCGGGCGGGGAATAGGGGCTTCGGGCGGGGAATAGGGGCTTCGGGCGGGGAATAGGGGCTTCGGGCGGGGAATAGGGGCTTCGGGCGGGGAATAGGGGCTTCGGGCGGGGAATAGGGGCTTCGGGCGGGGAATAGGGGCTTCGGGCGGGGAATAGGGGCTTCGGGCGGGGAATAGGGGCTTCGGGCGGGGAATAGGGGCTTCGGGCGGGGAATAGGGGCTTCGGGCGGGGAATAGGGGCTTCGGGCGGGGAATAGGGGCTTCGGGCGGGGAATAGGGGCTTCGGGCGGGGAATAGGGGCTTCGGGCGGGGAATAGGGGCTTCGGGCGGGGAATAGGGGCTTCGGGCGGGGAATAGGGGCTTCGGGCGGGGAATAGGGGCTTCGGGCGGGGAATAGGGGCTTCGGGCGGGGAATAGGGGCTTCGGGCGGGGAATAGGGGCTTCGGGCGGGGAATAGGGGCTTCGGGCGGGGAATAGGGGCTTCGGGCGGGGAATAGGGGCTTCGGGCGGGGAATAGGGGCTTCGGGCGGGGAATAGGGGCTTCGGGCGGGGAATAGGGGCTTCGGGCGGGGAATAGGGGCTTCGGGCGGGGAATAGGGGCTTCGGGCGGGGAATAGGGGCTTCGGGCGGGGAATAGGGGCTTCGGGCGGGGAATAGGGGCTTCGGGCGGGGAATAGGGGCTTCGGGCGGGGAATAGGGGCTTCGGGCGGGGAATAGGGGCTTCGGGCGGGGAATAGGGGCTTCGGGCGGGGAATAGGGGCTTCGGGCGGGGAATAGGGGCTTCGGGCGGGGAATAGGGGCTTCGGGCGGGGAATAGGGGCTTCGGGCGGGGAATAGGGGCTTCGGGCGGGGAATAGGGGCTTCGGGCGGGGAATAGGGGCTTCGGGCGGGGAATAGGGGCTTCGGGCGGGGAATAGGGGCTTCGGGCGGGGAATAGGGGCTTCGGGCGGGGAATAGGGGCTTCGGGCGGGGAATAGGGGCTTCGGGCGGGGAATAGGGGCTTCGGGCGGGGAATAGGGGCTTCGGGCGGGGAATAGGGGCTTCGGGCGGGGAATAGGGGCTTCGGGCGGGGAATAGGGGCTTCGGGCGGGGAATAGGGGCTTCGGGCGGGGAATAGGGGCTTCGGGCGGGGAATAGGGGCTTCGGGCGGGGAATAGGGGCTTCGGGCGGGGAATAGGGGCTTCGGGCGGGGAATAGGGGCTTCGGGCGGGGAATAGGGGCTTCGGGCGGGGAATAGGGGCTTCGGGCGGGGAATAGGGGCTTCGGGCGGGGAATAGGGGCTTCGGGCGGGGAATAGGGGCTTCGGGCGGGGAATAGGGGCTTCGGGCGGGGAATAGGGGCTTCGGGCGGGGAATAGGGGCTTCGGGCGGGGAATAGGGGCTTCGGGCGGGGAATAGGGGCTTCGGGCGGGGAATAGGGGCTTCGGGCGGGGAATAGGGGCTTCGGGCGGGGAATAGGGGCTTCGGGCGGGGAATAGGGGCTTCGGGCGGGGAATAGGGGCTTCGGGCGGGGAATAGGGGCTTCGGGCGGGGAATAGGGGCTTCGGGCGGGGAATAGGGGCTTCGGGCGGGGAATAGGGGCTTCGGGCGGGGAATAGGGGCTTCGGGCGGGGAATAGGGGCTTCGGGCGGGGAATAGGGGCTTCGGGCGGGGAATAGGGGCTTCGGGCGGGGAATAGGGGCTTCGGGCGGGGAATAGGGGCTTCGGGCGGGGAATAGGGGCTTCGGGCGGGGAATAGGGGCTTCGGGCGGGGAATAGGGGCTTCGGGCGGGGAATAGGGGCTTCGGGCGGGGAATAGGGGCTTCGGGCGGGGAATAGGGGCTTCGGGCGGGGAATAGGGGCTTCGGGCGGGGAATAGGGGCTTCGGGCGGGGAATAGGGGCTTCGGGCGGGGAATAGGGGCTTCGGGCGGGGAATAGGGGCTTCGGGCGGGGAATAGGGGCTTCGGGCGGGGAATAGGGGCTTCGGGCGGGGAATAGGGGCTTCGGGCGGGGAATAGGGGCTTCGGGCGGGGAATAGGGGCTTCGGGCGGGGAATAGGGGCTTCGGGCGGGGAATAGGGGCTTCGGGCGGGGAATAGGGGCTTCGGGCGGGGAATAGGGGCTTCGGGCGGGGAATAGGGGCTTCGGGCGGGGAATAGGGGCTTCGGGCGGGGAATAGGGGCTTCGGGCGGGGAATAGGGGCTTCGGGCGGGGAATAGGGGCTTCGGGCGGGGAATAGGGGCTTCGGCGGGGAATAGGGGCTTCGGGCGGGGAATAGGGGCTTCGGGCGGGGAATAGGGGCTTCGGGCGGGGAATAGGGGCTTCGGGCGGGGAATAGGGGCTTCGGGCGGGGAATAGGGGCTTCGGGCGGGGAATAGGGGCTTCGGGCGGGGAATAGGGGCTTCGGGCGGGGAATAGGGGCTTCGGGCGGGGAATAGGGGCTTCGGGCGGGGAATAGGGGCTTCGGGCGGGGAATAGGGGCTTCGGGCGGGGAATAGGGGCTTCGGGCGGGGAATAGGGGCTTCGGGCGGGGAATAGGGGCTTCGGGCGGGGAATAGGGGCTTCGGGCGGGGAATAGGGGCTTCGGGCGGGGAATAGGGGCTTCGGGCGGGGAATAGGGGCTTCGGGCGGGGAATAGGGGCTTCGGGCGGGGAATAGGGGCTTCGGGCGGGGAATAGGGGCTTCGGGCGGGGAATAGGGGCTTCGGGCGGGGAATAGGGGCTTCGGGCGGGGAATAGGGGCTTCGGGCGGGGAATAGGGGCTTCGGGCGGGGAATAGGGGCTTCGGGCGGGGAATAGGGGCTTCGGGCGGGGAATAGGGGCTTCGGGCGGGGAATAGGGGCTTCGGGCGGGGAATAGGGGCTTCGGGCGGGGAATAGGGGCTTCGGGCGGGGAATAGGGGCTTCGGGCGGGGAATAGGGGCTTCGGGCGGGGAATAGGGGCTTCGGGCGGGGAATAGGGGCTTCGGGCGGGGAATAGGGGCTTCGGGCGGGGAATAGGGGCTTCGGGCGGGGAATAGGGGCTTCGGGCGGGGAATAGGGGCTTCGGGCGGGGAATAGGGGCTTCGGGCGGGGAATAGGGGCTTCGGGCGGGGAATAGGGGCTTCGGGCGGGGAATAGGGGCTTCGGGCGGGGAATAGGGGCTTCGGGCGGGGAATAGGGGCTTCGGGCGGGGAATAGGGGCTTCGGGCGGGGAATAGGGGCTTCGGGCGGGGAATAGGGGCTTCGGGCGGGGAATAGGGGCTTCGGGCGGGGAATAGGGGCTTCGGGCGGGGAATAGGGGCTTCGGGCGGGGAATAGGGGCTTCGGGCGGGGAATAGGGGCTTCGGGCGGGGAATAGGGGCTTCGGGCGGGGAATAGGGGCTTCGGGCGGGGAATAGGGGCTTCGGGCGGGGAATAGGGGCTTCGGGCGGGGAATAGGGGCTTCGGGCGGGGAATAGGGGCTTCGGGCGGGGAATAGGGGCTTCGGGCGGGGAATAGGGGCTTCGGGCGGGGAATAGGGGCTTCGGGCGGGGAATAGGGGCTTCGGGCGGGGAATAGGGGCTTCGGGCGGGGAATAGGGGCTTCGGGCGGGGAATAGGGGCTTCGGGCGGGGAATAGGGGCTTCGGGCGGGGAATAGGGGCTTCGGGCGGGGAATAGGGGCTTCGGGCGGGGAATAGGGGCTTCGGGCGGGGAATAGGGGCTTCGGGCGGGGAATAGGGGCTTCGGGCGGGGAATAGGGGCTTCGGGCGGGGAATAGGGGCTTCGGGCGGGGAATAGGGGCTTCGGGCGGGGAATAGGGGCTTCGGGCGGGGAATAGGGGCTTCGGGCGGGGAATAGGGGCTTCGGGCGGGGAATAGGGGCTTCGGGCGGGGAATAGGGGCTTCGGGCGGGGAATAGGGGCTTCGGGCGGGGAATAGGGGCTTCGGGCGGGGAATAGGGGCTTCGGGCGGGGAATAGGGGCTTCGGGCGGGGAATAGGGGCTTCGGGCGGGGAATAGGGGCTTCGGGCGGGGAATAGGGGCTTCGGGCGGGGAATAGGGGCTTCGGGCGGGGAATAGGGGCTTCGGGCGGGGAATAGGGGCTTCGGGCGGGGAATAGGGGCTTCGGGCGGGGAATAGGGGCTTCGGGCGGGGAATAGGGGCTTCGGGCGGGGAATAGGGGCTTCGGGCGGGGAATAGGGGCTTCGGGCGGGGAATAGGGGCTTCGGGCGGGGAATAGGGGCTTCGGGCGGGGAATAGGGGCTTCGGGCGGGGAATAGGGGCTTCGGGCGGGGAATAGGGGCTTCGGGCGGGGAATAGGGGCTTCGGGCGGGGAATAGGGGCTTCGGGCGGGGAATAGGGGCTTCGGGCGGGGAATAGGGGCTTCGGGCGGGGAATAGGGGCTTCGGGCGGGGAATAGGGGCTTCGGGCGGGGAATAGGGGCTTCGGGCGGGGAATAGGGGCTTCGGGCGGGGAATAGGGGCTTCGGGCGGGGAATAGGGGCTTCGGGCGGGGAATAGGGGCTTCGGGCGGGGAATAGGGGCTTCGGGCGGGGAATAGGGGCTTCGGGCGGGGAATAGGGGCTTCGGGCGGGGAATAGGGGCTTCGGGCGGGGAATAGGGGCTTCGGGCGGGGAATAGGGGCTTCGGGCGGGGAATAGGGGCTTCGGGCGGGGAATAGGGGCTTCGGGCGGGGAATAGGGGCTTCGGGCGGGGAATAGGGGCTTCGGGCGGGGAATAGGGGCTTCGGGCGGGGAATAGGGGCTTCGGGCGGGGAATAGGGGCTTCGGGCGGGGAATAGGGGCTTCGGGCGGGGAATAGGGGCTTCGGGCGGGGAATAGGGGCTTCGGGCGGGGAATAGGGGCTTCGGGCGGGGAATAGGGGCTTCGGGCGGGGAATAGGGGCTTCGGGCGGGGAATAGGGGCTTCGGGCGGGGAATAGGGGCTTCGGGCGGGGAATAGGGGCTTCGGGCGGGGAATAGGGGCTTCGGGCGGGGAATAGGGGCTTCGGGCGGGGAATAGGGGCTTCGGGCGGGGAATAGGGGCTTCGGGCGGGGAATAGGGGCTTCGGGCGGGGAATAGGGGCTTCGGGCGGGGAATAGGGGCTTCGGGCGGGGAATAGGGGCTTTGGGCGGGGAATAGGGGCTTTGGGCGGGGAATAGGGGCTTTGGGCGGGGAATAGGGGCTTTGGGCGGGGAATAGGGGCTTTGGGCGGGGAATAGGGGCTTTGGGCGGGGAATAGGGGCTTTGGGCGGGGAATAGGGGCTTTGGGCGGGGAATAGGGGCTTTGGGCGGGGAATAGGGGCTTTGGGCGGGGAATAGGGGCTTTGGGCGGGGAATAGGGGCTTTGGGCGGGGAATAGGGGCTTTGGGCGGGGAATAGGGGCTTTGGGCGGGGAATAGGGGCTTTGGGCGGGGAATAGGGGCTTTGGGCGGGGAATAGGGGCTTTGGGCGGGGAATAGGGGCTTTGGGCGGGGAATAGGGGCTTTGGGCGGGGAATAGGGGCTTTGGGCGGGGAATAGGGGCTTTGGGCGGGGAATAGGGGCTTTGGGCGGGGAATAGGGGCTTTGGGCGGGGAATAGGGGCTTTGGGCGGGGAATAGGGGCTTTGGGCGGGGAATAGGGGCTTTGGGCGGGGAATAGGGGCTTTGGGCGGGGAATAGGGGCTTTGGGCGGGGAATAGGGGCTTTGGGCGGGGAATAGGGGCTTTGGGCGGTGGTACAAGAGATTAAATAAGAAAGTACCACTTTATTTGAGGAACAAAAAAGATTCAGCAGGTAGACAAAGATAGGGGCAAGTTTTAGAAGTCATATTATTTCCTCTAGTCATAAACAGTGGGAATGGCAGCCATGTCAGAGGAATACTCCTCTTGCAGAATGTGGATTGTCAGGAAGCCAGTAACATCCCTGATGATTTTATCTGTGAGAAGTGCATCCAGCTGCAGCTCCTGACAAGCTGAGTTAAGGAATTGGAGCTGGAGTTAGAGGAACACTGGATCATTTGGGATGCAGTGGGGTGATAGGCAGGAGTTATAGGGGGACTATCACACCTAGGAGGAGGTAGATAGGTGATAATTAGGTGAGGGAAAGGGAATAGGCAGGCATTGTAAGGCACCCCTGTGGTCATTCCCCTCAATAATAAATATACCATTTTAGATGCTCTTGGGGGT
The DNA here is from genome assembly GCF_036971445.1 of Narcine bancroftii. NCBI lineage: Eukaryota > Metazoa > Chordata > Chondrichthyes > Torpediniformes > Narcinidae > Narcine > Narcine bancroftii. Next base: position 130,557,633 of record NC_091471.1, on the reverse strand, counting down.
GGAAAAAATAACCTACCAGGGTGATCATGTCCCTAGCATGGAGTCTGGTCCTGTGGCTAAGAAGGGAGGGGAACAGAAGACATGAGCGAAAGTGATGGGGATTTCCACAATTAGGGGGACAGATAAGAGGTTCTGTGGAAGAGATTCAGTGTCCTGGATGGTGCATTGGATGGTGCCAGAGTCTGAGATATCTCAGGAGAGAGTGTCAGATGTCGTGATCCATATAGGGATCAATGATATGGATGGGAAGGAAGGGTGAGGTGATCCTGCAAGGAGAATTTAGGGAGTTTGGAGCTAGATTGGAGGACACAACCTGAGGTTGTGATCTGAGGATTGCTACCTGTGCTTTGTGCTAGTGAGATTAGAAATAAGAGGATAATACAGCTTAACATGTAGCTAAAGACATGGTGCAGGAAGGAGGGTTCAGGTTTCTGGATCATTGGGCTCTCTTCCAGAGAAAATGGGGCCTGTTCCAACACATGATTTGCATCTGAACTGGAGGGGGACTAATATCCTTGTGGGAAGATTTTCTAGTGCTGCTCTGGTGGGTTTAAACTAGATTTGCAGGGGGAGGGGAACCAGAGTGCCAGAGCAGATAAAGGGATGGAGGAGGGAAAAGATGACGTGAAAATTGCATGCACCTTTAGAAATCAACAGGTTGTACATGGTGGAAATGTTCTTGGGTGCATCTATTTTAGTGCAAGGAGTATTGAAAGAAAGGCAGACAAGCTTAGTGTGGATTTTATGACATTGTGGCCATTAGTGAAATGTGTTTGGAGGAGGAACAGGACTGGCAGCTCAATGTTCCAGGCTTCTGTTGCTTTAGACACAATTGAACGGGGGGGAGGAGTGCATTGTTCGTCAGGGAAATTACACACAAGGTTGTGATAATAGGAGATTATTAACTTTCCACATATTGACTGGGACTCTCATACTGTAAAAGGGCTGGATGGCTTCGAATTTGTCAAATGTGTTCAGGAAAGATTTCTAAATCAATATATTGAGGTGCAAACGAGAGAGATAACAATACTGGATTTCCTATAAGGGAATGAGACAGGACAGGTGAGCAGTGAACTGGGATTCACTGTCTATGGGTAGATTAGATGACTGGCACCTCCTCTTGGCCCTGCTCCCATCAGTCCTGATATAAACCCTGTTTTCCTGCCTTACCTCCAATTTATCTGAAAACCATTGTAGATACCAGCATTAGTTGTAAGCTAACAAAAGCGTGTTAGTGCTCCACACAACGCTCCGAGTATTATCAATCACATTACAATTTTATTAGCTTACTTTTGGATGGAAGCCCTGTTGAAGCCAGGCATACTCCAGGTAGGCCTTCAGTCCCCAGAGGCCTGAAAGAATTCATCTAATGGTTGGAGTGCCTCCAGTCTTACCTAATTGCCACCCAAAGTCTTCCACGCTGACAGCCTCCAGAGATCGGCCCTCCTCTCCTGAGTCAGTCCCAAGGGATGCACAGTCATCAGGGACTGCGTGATGTACGAGACGGCCATCGCTTCACACTCCTGGACACATACCCCCTCCACTGAATCTTGGACATGGCGAATAAAATTGTGCAGTACTGGGTATATTTGATCATTGATCTGAAAACTGCATATCACCAGCTACCGACCCATTCTGAGGACTGTCCCTACACAGAATCGAGGCAGATGGATGGCTTTAACAGTTCCTGAGGGTCCCTTTTGGTAATACAAACAGAAATGGTAGAAAAGTACGAGTTAAGGGCCACCTTCTCCTATCTTGACATTGTTACCATTTGTGGACACAATCTGGAGGACCACGGCACCAATCTTCAGAAGTTTCTCCACACAGCCAAATCCCTGAACCTCACATACAATGTCAGTATGTGTGTGTTCCAGACTAAGCATCTAACTATTCTGGGCTATGTGGTGGAGAATAATGTTATTGGCCCAGACTCTGAGCATATGTGCCCCCTCTTAGACCTCCCAGTGCCAAGGACCATGAAAGCTTTAAAGAACTGTCTGGGCTTCTTCTATTATTATGCCCAGTGGGTACCTCATGACACTAACAAGGTCTGCCCCCTTTTAAAATCCACCTCCTTTCCATTAATGGCTGAAGCCCAGGTGACTTTTACTATGTCAGGAGCCATATCACTAAGGCCTTCGTGCATGCAGTGGACAAAAACACACCATTCCAGGTGGAGAATGATGCCTCCAATGTAGCTCTGGATGTGACCCTTAACCGGGAAACAGGCCTTTAGCTTTATTTTCCTGCACCCTACAAGACCACGAGCTCTGAAACCCTTCAGTGGAGAAAGAGGGTCAAGCCATTGTGGAGGTCATCCGGCACAAATTGCCTGACAGGAAATTCGCTCTGCTCACTGCTCAGTGATCTGCAGTGTTCATGTTCAATAACACAAAAAGAGGTAAAATAAAGAATGACAAGATTGTGAGGTGGAGGATTGAACACTCCACCTATAACTATGAGATAGTGTATAGGCCAGGTCCACTCAATGAGTCTTCAGATGCCCTGTCCTGTGGAAGTTGTGGTGCTGTACATACCAGCCAGTTGCGGTCACTTCATGACGAGCTCTGCCACCCGGGCATCACCTGCATGACCCACTTCATCATGGAACATAACCTGCCCTTCTCTATTGAAGACATCAGGGAAATGACCAGGTCTGTGCTGAGTGCAAACCAACTTCTACTGCCTTGACAAAGCGCACCTGATAACAGCTTTGCACCCCTTCGAACATCGATTTCGAGGGGCCCCTTCCTAACACCAACAAAACATGTACTTTTTTAACATTATTGATGAGCACTCGTGTTTTCTGTTCACCATCCCCTGCCCAGGCACCTCCACCGCCACAGTCATCAGAGCTCTGCACTCCATTTTCAGCATGTTCGGGTTTCCAGCTATATTCATTGCGACCGAGGCTCATCATTTATGAACGAAGAGCTACACCGATGCCTGCTCGTAAGAGACATTCACTCAAACAGGACGACTAACTACAACCCCCGGGGGAACTGACAAGTTGAAAAAGAGAATGCAATGGTTTGGAAAGATGTGAAATTAGCCCTCTGGTCTAAAAGCCTTCCAGACTCACACTGGCAAGAGGTTCTGCCCACCACACTCCACTCCATAAGATCGCTTCTCTGCACTGCGACCAATGCAACCAATCATGAACTAATGTTTCCATTCCTGAGGAAATCCACATCGGGGATCACTCTTCCAGCATGCCTAATGACACCAAGATCAGTCCTGCTGAAATAAAGCACGCGAGGAGAAGCAAAACAGACCCATTGGCTGAGAGAGTGCACCTACTGCCTGCAAACCTGATGTATGTCTATGTGGCAAACATGGATGGCAGAGAGGACACCATCTTGATCAGAGGCCTTCAGGAACTGAGGTCCCAACACCCACAATAGGCTTAGAACCTCAAAATACCCCGGGCAGGGTTCCGAACAACATGGTTTCAACCATGCAACCATCGGATCCTGAACCCGAGTCCTCCTTTGAGTCCCAGTATCCGACCCACAGGAGGCACAAGAAGTTCTGGAAGAGCAAAGTCCATCAGTTCAAAGATGCTCAACCAGAATAACCAGGCCCCCAGATAGACTCAACTTGTAAATAATTGTCAAAAGCTCGTGTTGCTGAATGCGGTCTCTGTTTTCACTCGCAGGTTCTCTTGTGAAAGAAGGGGTGAATGCAGTGAACTGGAATTCACTGTCTATAGGTAGATTACATGACCGGCTCCTCCTCTTGGCTCTGGCCCCATTGGTCCCGATATAAGCCCTTTTTTCCTGCCTTATTTCTAATTTACCTGAAGACCATTGTAGATACTGGCTGTTAATTGTAAGCTAATAAAATCATGTTTGTACTCCACACAAGTCTCCGAGTACTATTAATCATGTTAAAAGATGACACAAGTATTTGTAGGGGAACATTTTGGGTCCAGTGATCATAATGCAATTACTATAGTTTCAAATTAATTATGGAGAAAGATAGGTCTGGGCCTTGGGTTGAGATTCTAAAATGGAGAAGATCAATTTTGAGGAATTGAGAAAGTATCTAGAATGTATGGATTGGGATGAATTGTTTTCAGGCAAGGATGTACATGGTACGTGGAGGACCTTCAAAGGTAAAATTTTGAGAGTACAGAGTTTGTATGTTCCTGTCAGGATCAAAGGCAAGGTTAGCATGCATAGGGAACTGTGGTTTTTGAGGGATATTGGGGATCTAGTTCCAAAGAAGAAAGAGGAGTATAGCAGGTAAAGGCAACATGGAGCAAATGAGATACTTGAGGAGTATAAAAAAATCCAATAAATACCTCAAGAAAAGAAGGCTGAAAGAAGACATGAGGCCGCTTTGGCAGACAATGTGAAGGGAAATCCAAAGAGTTTCTCTAGGTACATTAAGAACAAAAGGATAGTAAGGGTCAAAATTGGTCCCCTTGAAGATCAGAGCAACCTTGAAGATGGAGCCAAAAGAGATAGGAGAGGTTTAATTTTTTTTTCCCATTAATATTCACTCAGGAATGGGCACAGAGTCGTGGGAAGTAAGGAAAACAAGCAGTGACATCATGGGACCTATATAGATTAGAGGAAGAGATGCTTGCTCTCTTAAAGCAAATAAGCGTGGACAAATCCTCTGGGCCTGACAAGATATTCCCTCGAACCCTGAGGGAGGCTAGTGTAGAAATCGCAGGAATATTTAAAATGTCCTTGTGCATGGGTGTGGTACCAAAGGATTGGAGGGTAGCTCACTTTGCTTTGCTGTTTAAAAAAGGCTCCTAAAGTAACCATGGAAATTATAGACAAGTGAGCCCGATGTCAGTACTAGGCAAATTATTCAAAGGTGTTCTAAGCGATCAGATATACAATTATTTAGACAGCCATGTATTGATTAGGGATAGTCAACATGGCTTTGAGCGTGGTGGGTCATGTTTAACCTATCTTATATAGTTTTTCAAGGAGGTTACCAGGAACGTTGATGAAGGAAAGGCTGTGGATGTTGTAAGGCCTTTAACAAGGACACACTTGGAGGTTAGTCAGGAAGGTTCAGGCTCTAGGTATTCATGGTGAAGTGGAAAACTGGATTTGACAATCACTGGACAGGAGAAGCCAAAGAATGGTGGTGGATGATTGGTTCTCAGACTAGAGACCTGTTCATTGGTGACACCATTTTTGTTTGTCATCTATATCAATGATCTGGATGATAATGAGATAAATTAGATCAGCAAGTTTGCAGATGACACTAAGATTATAGGTGTGTACAGCGAAGGTGGTTTTCAAAGTTTGAAGAGGGATCTGGACCAGCTGGAAAAAATAGGCTGAAAAATGGTAGATTGAATTTAATACAGACAAGTGTGTGGTGTTGCTTTTTGGAAGGACAAACCGGGAAAGGACATACATGGTAAATGATAGGTTTCCTGATGAGTGTGGTAGAACAGAGGGATTCAGGAATACAGATAACCAATTCCCTGAAAGTGGCAATCACAGGTGGACAGGGTTGTAAAGAGAGCTTCTGGTATATTGCCCTTCATAAATCAAAGTATTGACTATAGGAATTGGAATGTTATGATAGAGTTGGACAAGTCATTGGTGAGGCCAAATTTGGAGTACTGTGTGCAATTTTGGTCAACTAACTGCAGGAAATATATCAATAAAATTGAAAGAGTGCAGAAAAGATTTACTCAGATGTTGCCTGGACTTTAGAAACTAAGTTAGAGGGAAAGGTTAAACAGGTTATTCCCTGGAGCATAGAAGAATGATAGGAGATTTAATAGAGGGATTTAACATTATGAGGGGGATAGACAGAATAAATATAGATAGGCTTTATTTCCACAGAGGATAGGGTTAAGAGTGAAAGGGGAAAACGTTAAGGGGAACATGAGGGGGAACTTCACACAGAGTGGTGGGGGTGTGGAATGAGCTTCCAGCTGAAATAATGAATGCAGGTTCAATGTTAGCATTTAAAAAGAATTTGGACAGGTACATGGATGGGAGAGGTATGGAGGGCTGTGGACTGGGTGCAGTTCAGTTTGACTAGGGGGAAAAAAAAGTGGTTTGGCACAGACTAGAAAGTCTAAAGGGGCCTATTTCTGTCTTGTATTCTATGGTTCTATGGTTTAATTTTCAAGTTCTTCTTGAAGCTGCACTGATTCAGTTGTCAATTTAGCAGGGTAACTATTAGGGGGAGATGACAGTATAGTTTTGGATCAAGGATGGTTCCAAATAACTCAGGAAAAAGCAGGCAGAGCCAGGGCTTGTGTGGTCATCTACTGCTTCTGGTTTCCCATTGTAGTCTCCTCTATGTTGGAGAGACTGGATACAGATTGGGAGATCTCTTTGTTCAGCATCTTGGCTCTGTTCACTGGAATAGTGTGAATCTCCCAGTGGCCACCCATTTGAATTCTGCATCCCATTCCCTTGCTGACATGTCTGTCCATTGTCTCATGCTCTGCCAGAATGAGAACACCCGGAAATTGGAAGAAAAACAATCTGACTGTGTACCTTCCAATTGGGTTGCATTAATATTGACTTCACTCTTCTGCGCTTGACATTCTGTTTTGCGGAAACTGCCAAAATGTTTGGCCTGGAAGTTAGCCTGAAGAAAACTGAGGTCCTCCATCAGCCAGCTCCCCACCATGACTACCAGCCCCCCCATATCTCCAACGGGCACACAAAACTCAAAACGGTCAACCAGTTTACCTATCTCGGCTGCACCATTTCATCAGATGCAAAGATCGACAACGAGATAGACAACAGACTCTCCAAGGCAAATAGTGCCTTTGGAAGACTACACAAAAGAGTCTGGAAAAACAACCAACTGAAAAACCTCACAAAGATAAGCGTATACAGAGCCGTTGTCATACCCACACTCCTGTTCAGCTCTGAATCATGGGTCCTATACCGGCATCACCTACAGCTCCTAGAATGCTTCCACCAGTGTTGTCTCCGCTCCATCCTCAACATTCATTGGAGCGCTTTCATCCCTAACGTCAAAGTACTCGAGATGGCAGAGGTCGACAGCATCGAGTCCATGCTGCTGAAGATCCAGCTGCGCTGGATGGGTCACATCTCCAGAATGGAGGACCATCGCCTTCCCTAGATCGTGTTATATGGCGAGCTCTCCACTGGCCACCGTGACAGAGGTGCACCAAAGAAAAGGTACAAGGACTGCCTAAAGAAATCTCTTGGTGCCTGCCACATTTACCACCGGCAGTGGGCTGATATCACCTCAAACCGTGCATCTTGGCGCCTCACTGTTCGGCGGGCAGCAACCTCCTTTGAAGAAGACCACAGAGCCCACCTCACTGTCAAAAGGCAAAGGAGGAAAAACCCAACACCCAACCCCAACCAACCAATTTTCCCCTGCAACCGCTGCAACTGTGTCTGCCTGTCCCGCATCGGACTTGTCAGCCACAAACGAGCCTGCAGCTGACGTGGACATTTACCCCCTCCATAAATCTTCATCTGCGAAGCCAAGCCAAAGAAAAGAATATTGACTTCTCTGGCTTTCGTTAAACCCACCTCCTACCCTTCTTCCTCTGTCACCTTTCCCTATCCCTGTCTCTCCTTTCTGTCTATTTTCACACAAACATGATAAATTCTTACATTATTCCGAATCATATCCAATTAACACCTTTTGTTGGTCTGGATTCCTCCCCCAGAGAGCATTGCCTGAATTCTGAGATTTCCTGCTTCTTTTTCTTGAAGAAAAAGGCCTGTAGATGCTGAAAAGACCGGCTGAGTTTCTTCAACATTTCAATGAGTTTTTCCTACAATCACAGGATCTGCAGACTTTTGATTTTACTCAAAAGAGAAAATATGCAGACACTGTGATTGTAGTTTACACAAAAATGCTGGAGTAACTCCAGTAACACAGCATTCTTTATGTGGCAAAGATAAAGATACATAACTAATGCTTTGGGCCTGAGCTGTTCATCAAGGTATGAGCAAAAAGCAAGCAGGTGTCAGAATAAATGGTGGTGAGAAGGGCAGGGGAGGAGCAGAGGGTCACAGGCAAGAGGTCATAGGCGGATATGAATGGAAGGGCAGGAGAAAAAAATCTGAGGTGATAGGGCGAGGGGATATCTCTCTGACTGGAGAGGGAAGGAAGTAGGGATGGAGAAGAGAGGAAGACAGTGGCTTAATGGAAACTGGAAAACTCAATGTTAATGTCATCCAGTTCGAAAGTGCCCAGAATGAATATTAGGTGTTGCTCCTCTGGAAATGATCCTCTAATTTGGTTTGGCAGTGCATGAAGTAATAGACAGACATATTGCTGCACGAATGGGACGTGGAATTGAAATAGTTGGCCACTTGGAGTTTCCTGCCATTGTTGCAGGCAGAGTGAAAGTGCTCAGCGAAATGATCTACCAGTCAGCATCCAGTCACTTTGATGTAGAGAAGGCCGCAACAGGAGAACTGGATGCAATCGATACCCCAATACAATCAATACAATCAAAAGCTGGTCACTTGGAAGGACTGTTTGAAGCCCTGACTAGTGGTGAAGGAGGATGTATGCATACAAGTGTAGAACTTCCTGGAGTGACAGGGTAGGTACCAAGAGGGCAATAAGTGGGAAGGGCTGAGTGGATGAGGAAGTACCCATGGCTACACTTTAGATTTCTAAGAGTGAGAGAAATCAAAAAAGATGTTCAGTGTCAGAACAAGTTCTGCCAGTCAGAGGTGAATACACAGATGAACAGGTTAGGACCTGTTAGGAATTGGAAAGGTTGTGAATTTTCAGGCTTACCTTTAAGAAACTGATTTCTAAACTCACCAGAGTTTATCAATATGTTTTTGCAGACAGACCGTCAGCAATGATACTAAGTTTCTTGACAACCTGAGCAAAACTCAGATCAAGTAAATGCAGACATCCAGGTCACCATTTCAGAAGGCCAAATTAGATTAATTTACACCAGCACCAAGAGCTTTTAATAATTCCAGTGCAATAAAATGAAAACGCTGAACAAAACCAGCAAAGGGCAGATGGTAAACCTACATCCAATGTTTTTAGAACACTCTTTGGAAGGGGTTTCAATGTCAGCAGAATTATCTGGTAGATGGACAAAAGCCAATTTAATCAATAGATCATTGGAAATAGAATGATATGATGTACAGGAAGAAGGATGAATATTTATCATTAAGAAAAGAAACCACAGGTCAGCTCAATGAGAATTCTTTCTTGTGAAATACAAAGTGCACAAATAGCAGAGTCAAATTATTCGATGTTGTGGAATTCAATTCCTATTTCTTTTTTAAGTGACTGTTGAAGTTGTATTATCTGTTACTTTCATGTGACAAGATCATTTCCAGAGGTACAGGCAATCTGTTTTCCTCTCTGGACTTCCTTCATGTGTGAAAATTGGGTCAGTATTTCCTCATTTTTGAACCTTGTCAAGATAAATTTCCTTAATTTTGCATTTGAATGGAGACATGTTTTAAACAAATTGTTTATTATTTTGACAGCATTTATTATTTAGAGCACAACATTGATCCAAATGTTGATTAATTAAACATTGACTGAAGGATAACTCAGAGGAATAAGTAGACAGAATACCCCTGTGGCTGTTCCCTTCAACAATAAGTGTACCATTCTGGACTCTATTGGGAGGGGTAATGATCTACTAGGGACAAGTAGTAGTGGTCATGTGTCTGGCACAGAATCTGGCCCTTATGCTCAGAAGGGAAGGGGGGAGCGGAGGAAAGCTATGGGGACTGGGGATTCATTGGTTATGTGAACAGATAGGAGGTTCTGTGAGGTCGAGTCTCCCGGATGGTACATTGCCTCCCAAGTATCAGGGTCAGGGACACCTCTAATTGAGTCCACACCTTTTTCAGGGGGGAGAGTGACCAGCCATTTGGGGGACAAATGACATAGATAGGAGTAAGGATGAGGTCCTGAAGAGGGAATATAGGGGGTTAGGAAAGAAGTTGAAAAGCAGGACCTCAAGGGTGGTAATCCTGGGATTGCTGCCTGTGCCACACACCACTGAGGGTAGGAATAGGAAATTGTGGCAGATGAATGCCTGGCTGGAGAGTAAATGCAGGGGTTCAGATTTGTGGATCATTGGGATCTCTTCTGAGGAAGGTCTGATCTGGGTTGCATCTGAACTGGAGGGGGACAAATCTCCTTGTGAGCAGGTTTGCTTGACCTGGTTGGGGGGGGGGGGGTTAAACTAGTTTGGGGGTGTGTGTTGGGGTGGGAACCAGAATGTGAGATCAAAGTATAGGGCAGAAAGACAAAAGCATGATGCAAGGTTTTTACAGTTTGTGAGAAAGGATAAGGGAACGGAGTTGAAATGAATGAGGTCAGTCAGAGGGTTTGAAATGGGTCTATTTCAACACTAGGAGAATTAGCAATAAAGGAGATGGAGATCTGTACATGGAATTATGATGTTGTGGCTGTTACAGAGAATTGGCTGGAGGAAGGGCAGGATTGGCTGATGCAGGTACCGCGGTTTAGGAGTTTTAAAAGGAATAGGATGGGATGTAAGGGGGTGGGAGTGGGAAGTTGCATTATTGGTCAAGAAAAGTATCACGGCTATGGAAAGGGAGGACACTACAGAGGGATAGTCGACTGAGTCAGTGTGGGTGGAAGTCAGAAATAGGAAGAGAACAATCACTGTACTGAGATAGGGGCTCAAATAGCCATCAGTACACAGAGGAGCAGATAAGCATGGAGGTTCTTGAATGGTGCGGGAAGTACAGGGTTGTTATGGGAGACGTCAACTTCCATAACATTGACTGGCATTTCCTGACTGCAAGAGGGATAGATAGGACTGCATTTTTCAGGTATGTTCACAGTATGTGGACCAGTTGACGAGAGGAAAGGTCATACTGGATCTAATACTAGGTAATGAACCTGGTCAGGTGGCAGACCTCTTGGTGGGGGAGCATTTTGGTTGGAGTGACCACAATTCCCTGAAGTTTAGCATAGCTAAGTCAAGGATAAAAGCAAACAAAATGGGAAAGAGTTTAATTGGGGGAAGGGCTAATTATGATGGGACGAGGCAGGAACTAATGAGAGTAAATTGGAAACTGATGTTCAAAGGTGAAAGCACAGAACTAATGTGGAGGGGACCACTAGGTTCAGGATAGGTTTGTCGCACTGGGGCAGGGAAAGATAGGAAAATGGAATGGAGGTTGACAAAACAGGTGAAGCAGCTGGTCAAAAGGAATGAAGAAGAAAGCAGCAAACAGGAAGTATATGGTAGCAGGAAAGAGATTAAGAAAAAAGGAGAGCTCAAAGGGAGCAAATGAAAGCCTGGATATGTAGGTTAAAGAAGAATCCCAAGGCTTCCTATATGTATGTGAAGAACAGAAGGATGACGAGAATGAAGGTGGGGCCACTAAAGGATAAAGTAGGAAATGTGCCTGGAGGTGGAGGGGGTTGGGGAGGTCCTAAATGAATACTTTGCTTCAGTATTCACAAGAGAAAAGGACCTTGATCAGGGTGAAGTTGGAATAGAACAGGCCTGTGTGCTGGACGATGTTGAGAATAAAGAACAGGAAGTGTTGGATCTTCTTAAAAACATTAAGATTGATGTCCCTGGGGCTGGATGCAATCTACCCCAGGTTACTTTGGGAAGTGAGGGAGGAGATAGCTGGGGCAGTGGCTGTGATCTTTGAGTTGTCTTTGGCCATGGGGGAGGTGCCAAAGGATTGGAGTATGGCAAAAGTAGTCCCTTTGTTTAAAAAGGGTAATAAGGAGAATCCTGGGAATTATATATCAGTGAATCTTGCATCGGAAGTGTGCAAACAATTGGAGAGGATTCTTGAGGATAGGATCTATGTGCATTTGGAGAAGTACAGTCTACTGTCAAAGGATCTGCTCACACTAACCATCCAAGATTCTCATATGTACAAACAATGTTTCATAATTTATTTTTGTAGATATAATACTTGTTCTCCATATTTATTATTTGTCTATATGTGTGTTATATCTGGTTGTGTGTCAATTTTTTGCACCGAGGACCAGAGAACACTGTTTCATCGGGTTTACTTGTACAATCAGATGACAATAAACTTGACTTGACTACTCAAGGATAGTCAGCATGGCTTTGTGAAGGGAACGCAATGCTTCACCAGCCTAATTGAGTTTTTTGAGGAGGTAACAAAGGAAATTGATGAGAGTAGGATAATAGATGTGGTTTCAGTAAGGCATTTGATAGGGCCCCTCATGAGAGACTCATTCAGAAAGTTGAGGCCACTGAACCTTAGCTGAGTAGATTTTTTTTAAAAAATGGCTTGCATGTAGAAAGCAGTGTAATAGTAGATGGTAAATATTCTGCCTGAAGGTCAGTGACTAGTGGAGTTCTGGGATATTAGCTCTTTATGATTTTTATAAATAACCTAGATGAAGAGGTGAAAGAATGGGTCAATAAGTTTGCAGACAATAAGAAGGTTGGAGGAGTTGTGGATGGTGCTGAAAGTTGTCGTAGGTTACAAAAGGCTATGGGCAAGGTGCAGTGTTGGGCAGAAAAGAGACAGATGGAGTTCAATCTGGATATGTGTGAGATGATGCAATTTGGAAGTTTAAACCAGAAGGTTGAGTACAGGGTTAATGATCAGCTACTTAAGAATGTGTTTGAACAGAGAGATCTTGGGGTCCAAATCCATACATCTCTCAAGGTCGCTGTGCAGGTTGATAGGATAGTCAAAAAGGCCTATGGCATGTTGGGCTTTATTAATAGGGGATTGAGTTCAAGAGTGGAGAGATTATGCTGTGACTCTACAAGTTGAGTCAAGTTGTACACTTAGAGTATTGTGTTCAGTTTCTGTCACTTCATTGTAGGAAGAATGTGGAAGCTATGGAGTGTCAGTGGAGATTTACTAGGATGTGGCCTGAACTGGAAATAAATCTTATGAGGTTAGCAGAGCTGAGTCTTTTCTCCTTGGAGCAAAGAAGGATGAGAGGAGACTTGACAGAGGTCTACAAGATTCTGAGGGGAATAGACAGGTGGATGTCCAGTGCCCTTTTCCCAGGTTACAAATAGCAAATACCAGAGGACATATTTACAAAGTGAAGAGAGGGAATTTTGGTCTCCCCTAAACTTCCCTCTTACTCTTAAACTTATTAGGAGTAAGTATTTTTACACAGAGGGATGTGAGTGTCTGGAATGCCTTGCTAGGGATGGTGATGGATGCTGAAACATTAATTGCATTTAAGAGGATCTTAAAATAGATGAAAATAGAGAGTTACGGAGTAGGAAAGGTTTAGTACTTTCTTTTTGGAAGGAATAAATTGGTCAGCACAACAGCGAGGGCCGAAGGTCTGTACTATGCTGTAGTCTTCATGTTCTATAGTCTTCATGTTCTAAATCAATTACTTTATATTTCATAAAAAGTAGTTCTTCTTGCCTGGGAATCCCTTGTGCTCAGTAACTGCAGAGGAGTTGTGCTCTTGTCACCTGCTCTGTACACCACTAGTGTACTTGAACTCATGTCCCACCCTCTTCATGTCTTTGGTGGGCACCAACATCAATGTTGATGCATGTTAGCTGTCTGCTGGAAGGAGGCTAATGTGAAGAAATGGTGTTGGCTTTGGGGACTTTTGGCAAGAGGCAAGGGAGAGAGAGAATAGAAGATTAGGAGCCAACTCGGAGGCCAATGGCTGGATTGAGAAAGGAAAAGGAAGGGAAAATAAAACAAAACTGCAGATGCTGAGAATCTAAAATCAAAACAAAGCAGGTCAGGTGCCTCAGTAGGAAGAAAAACTGATTTAACATTTCAGGTCAGAGATCTAACGCTAACCCTTTGAAAGATCTTTGACGCAAAGTGTTAGGCCTGTGCAATATCTCAGAACCCAATCAAGTAATCCCTTGGGGAAACCCAGGCAAATAAAAAAAATAAAACAAATGAATGATTAGCTCAATCAACCAGCTTCAAAGTTAATTATTGCATCTGATCTGGTAAAGTAGAGATTCATGACTTGCCATATGGGACACAAACTACTGTCCTGGAGCAAATTATTTTGTGATCATAATAAATCTTAGTAATGATTTTCTGAGTTGGTGCCCAGTTTCTTGAGCAATGATAGAAATTTATGGCACAGAAGGAGTCCATTTGGACCATCTTGTCTATGCTGGCCAAAATCGATGATGTCAATCCCACTTTTTGAATTTGGTAGTTTGTGATTTGCCTGCAGATTGAATCAAAGCTTTAAGGCAGCAGTTCTCAACCTTTTCCTTTCCACTCACATACCACTTTAAGTATTCTCTATGCCATAAGTGCTCCGTGATTAGTAAAGAATTAGTAAAGGTGGTATGTGAGTGGAAAGAAAAAGGTTGAGAACCACTGATATAATATTAACCACTGCTCTACTGGGAGATGGACAAGTGTGATGCTTCGGCTCCACCCTTGAGAGGGGATGCAAAAGTCATGAAATGAAAAAAAAATCACAGCATATTGGCTCAAATGATACAAATGTTTATGTTTTACAGTTCACTTTGGAAACAAATGTGATAACCAACTCTTTGACATATTCTGTTCCCAATCACCTGATGTTTCCAAGTGTGTCAGTTGCGATTCAGTTGGCAACATTCCTATTTATGACAGAATTTTGATATCAAGTCCCAGGGAAGATACTTGAATGAGCAAGTCAAGGCTGATGTGCCATATTGCAGTTATGCTGCACTCAAGGCTGAGCTGTGTTGTTGTCAGTACAATCTTCAGATGGAACATTAAAACTGCTTAATTAACCTCACAGGTCCCAAAATTCTATGGGAAAATTCCATTGAAAAATGATTGCTGGGGCATACCAATATTTCCCCTTATTTATTTCAAAATCAGATTACCTGGCCTTTGTTAAATTCAATGAATGGGAGATGGTTGTGCCTGGAGCGCTTCCTATATTACCACCATAACTTTCCTTCAAAAAAGGCTTGAAATTAATTTTTAATTTAGACATAGAGCTCTGTAACAGGCCAATTTGGCCCTATGAGACAGTGCTGCCCAGTTTACACCCCATTAACCTACACCCTGGTACATTTTGAAGGGTGAGGGAAAACCCACACAGACACAGGGAGAACATACAAAGTCCTTACAGATTCAAACTGAGGAACGATCCAAATCACTGTAAAGCACTTGCAGATGACTCAAACTCATGAAAACTGTATGTGCAAGACTTCTTTTTTTTTTTATTGTCTGGGGCTCCAGATTGTGGGGTCTGAAGAAGCAAGATGGAAAGTCTATAATATGGTTTCATGCACTGCCAAAACAAGGCCACCACAAATTGGAGGGCAACACCATTCTTCCATTTTGGCAGTCTCCAGCTAGACGGCATTAATATCAATCTCTAATTTCCATTAATACCCTCTTCCATTAATCCCCTTTTCCTATCCCTTTGTCTCCTTTCCTCCACCTCACCACCCCACCCCTTCTCCTATCAAAGAGATACTCCTAATTAGCCAACTGCCCTCTTCCACTGCGACTTCTCAGCTTTTTCCTCTTCTATCCTCCAATGTGTATCCCATGTGTAGCTTGTACCCCTCCACTGCCCTTCCTCTCCTCTCCTCCTCCCTTTTCTCCCCCCCTTTTCATTCAGCTGTCTACCTGTTTTTTTCATTCTTGAACTAGGGCCCAGGTTCAAAATGTTGGTTACCCTTCACTTCTTGTGGATGCTGTGTGACTTGCTGAGTTTCTTCATATTTGTGTGTTTTGTACTTGATCCCAGCATCTGTATATTTTCT
Source organism: Narcine bancroftii (assembly GCF_036971445.1). Lineage (NCBI taxonomy): Eukaryota > Metazoa > Chordata > Chondrichthyes > Torpediniformes > Narcinidae > Narcine > Narcine bancroftii. The sequence continues at coordinate 130,541,951 of NC_091471.1, read as the reverse complement.
TATTTAACTCCTAAAAGCATGCAAGTTGGTTTTGTTTACCTCTTGCCAGGCCTGTCTGCCTGGTTTAGCACCAAGTCACCTGTGACAGAATATAGATATGTTTTTGGGAGATAAATTGGGGCATGTATTTTAGTGTAGGTCACATACAAATACTTTAAAACAGTTCTTTTTTAAAATACTGGAGCTTTGCCCATGCTAGATATGTCGGGGCCAACAGTCTTTGCAGAGGCTTTGGAGTGTGCCCAAGGAGCGTCATTAATGGATTGTTGTTTACAAAAAGGCAACTGATGAAAGAGCTTGTCAGAACCACTTCTGTCTGGAGGGGAACTTGCTTTTCTAAGAGGGTCATATGTTTTGCAAGCAGAGAGAGTCAAACAGGCTTTCTCTTAGAGAGAGAGAGAGAGAGAGCAGTTCTACAGTTTTACAGTCAGCAGCAGCAACTGTGGAACTAGAACAGGACAAGCTGGTAAGTTTGTGGAAAACCCCATTTGGAAGACGGGTTGTGAGTGCTTAGTTCAGCCTGGTCAGAAAGTGCCAATGAATATAAAATAGAACTACTTTTTGCTTAGAGTTGGACAATATGACAAAAATGTCAGAATTAAGGAATATGACACAAACCTTGGGCATCGACCAGCTCTGATCACTTACACCATGTGGATTAAGTTACAATTATGAAGACTGTTTCAAGGTGGAGATATTTCAGCTGACATATTTTGAATTACCCTCAGGTCCCTTGCATTTCAAAATTGGCTGTACTTTACTGCTCAGTGCTGGTCCTTGCACATCTGGGACCTTGGCAAGGGCAGCTTGCGAGCTCTACATTGTGCCTATCAGTGGAATAACATGATGGATGGACACTTAAACTAGAAATGTAAATGTGTATCTTGCTTCTTCAGAGGGCAGTTAAGAATTAACAGCATTGGAATCAGATACCCTACTGAACTCTCTGGATTTAACCCAGTATTTGGTACTTCATCAGAAGTCTCATCTTAGGTGAAGTGTCCATCTAACCTTTACTAATTTTCCATATTTCATGGACAGAAAGGCCCTTCTGATGACTGTGCTTATTGAAAAGCTGTCTGCATTGTCTCATTATTCTTCCAGGACCCAGAAGTCAAGTCAATTCATCTTTATTTATCGTTCCTACCATGCTCACATGGTAAAGACGAGATAGCATTTCTCCAGGACCATAGAGCGTAGTTACATAAATATAAGTTAGAATAGAAGTTAAACATTAAAATATTAAGTTTACAGTAACAGTCCATGGCACCCTATCCACAAATGTTCTAGGAGTTCAGGAGTCTGATGGCTTGGGGGAAAATTCTGTTGCCCAATCTGGACACAAGGGCCCAAGTGCTACAGTACCTCCCACCAGATGGCAGAAGGGAGAACAGTTTATATGAGGTGCGCACGGAGACCTTCACAATGTCTATTGCCTTTCACCTGCATCAAGTGTTGAAGAATGTCCTTCATGGTACATCTAGAACACAAGAATAGGGTGCAAGCAGGAGGGAACTGCACTTTCCAGGTATTGCTTGTAAGCATTTGAAAAACTGCACAATAACATATTATTAAATTTATCATTCATTTCCACTGTGAATGAAACTGTAAACTGTTTATATGTAAATGATAAATACCATTAAAATATAATAATGATGAAGTTGTAGCAGGTTTATGTACGAGTGCAGTGAAGAGACTGAGACAACAGGGCTGAGGGCTTTACTTTGAATTCTGTGCTGCCTGTCTCCGGTCCCGCCCCCCTTGCGTCCCAGAATTAGGGTCATGATGATGCAAGCATGCATGCTCCCTTCCAGTCTGGACTAGAGGAGATGGTCCTGCGATGCCATCTGTGCCGTGGCTGTCCCACTGACCATGCGTGATAAGCGAGGCCAGTTTGCCGCTACAAACGTGCATTGCCGGTATTTTTAAAAAAGCAGCTTCTATCCTCAAAGACCCCCACCACCCAGGCCATGCCCTCTTCACTCTGCTACCTATGGGAAAAAGGTACAGGAGCCTAAAGACGAGCACTCAGTGACACTGCTTCTTCCCCACTGCCATCAGATTCCTGAAAAATCAATGAACCAAAGACACTGCCTTACTTTTTGTGCAGTATTATTTCTATTTTTTTTTAATCATTTCTGCTACATAAAACATTATTGATTTACGTGTGGGAAACTGGTCTAAACACAAGGACCCATCTTCATTTTTCAACTGAACACGTATTCTACCTCGGAACTGTACGTCTCTGTTCCATTCACGTGGATAAAGTTTATTCTCCACAACCACGCTTAATCCTGCTGCTACGCAAACATCTCGAATTTCTCCGTAGGTTGGGCTTTCAACAGCATTTTCTATTGGTATTCTTCTGCCTTCTGCTATAGTCTTTTTGCTGTTTATATATGCAGGATAAATGCAAATAAACCTCTCTTTATCCGCATAATTTTTGTCCATGTACACCATGCTCTGTCACTCTGTGCTTCTCGCTTGCCGCAGTGCATCGGTGGCCACCATTTCTATTTTTTTGTAGTAACGTTGTAAAATGGTTATAATATGAATGCTTGTGCTGCAAAACACCAAATTTCATGACTTGTTCATGACAATAAATTCTGATTCTGATTCTGAAGCCAACAAACAGATGACCTCATTTACAGCCTATCCCCGAGATTCAGTAAGTCCCCCATCATCACCTTGCCACCACCACAGTCTTTGACCTGAAATATGAACTCTATTTCTTGTTCGATGGAAGTTACTTGACCTCCTGAGTTTTTAGGAATCAATCAAGTACAATTTCTCAAAAACATTTCAAAAGTTATTTGAATTAAAATAGCAATTTTAATTGCTATTGAATCCTTCCTCTCAATTCTCATTTGAGTGAGCTGACAGTTCTTATTCCAAATCTGACCGGAGTAACTGCTGAGACCTGCTTGAAGTCCAACAATGGAGCACAGTTTGAAATTTTCCATTGGAGCTTGACCAATGAAATTGGGATGTGTCAGTTTGTACAGCAGGCTAAGATAATGCCAGTTGGATGGCGTGGTACTGTATGTCCTAGCAGGTTTTAGCCCTTTGGAGAGGTACATTTTTATATTTAAAAACAATAAAGAAAATTTCATTGGAACTTGTGGTGATACTGTGGCACCTGAAAATCTTCTATATGTTAGTCTGGTGACCAAAAGTGGGGTTTGTCCCCATTTCCTCTTGACTGTAAAGTTCCCACTGAACAGCTGGATTAACACAATAGAATATAGAGACAACACCTTTTGTAAGGAGTGAGGGAAATTGCAGCTTCTGATTATTAATATGGGAAACACTATTTCACTCTTCACATACACTTTTGGACCCTGATTTTAGTGTTGGTCACTTTAGCCACATCTGGAACAATTTGGATTTGCCACTGAGGTGCAGCATATAAACAGAAGAATCTGTAGCTGGTTCCAGTAACGAGAATGGCCTCAGACATCGCACTGACTAGATATGGATGGGGAGATTTCTGACTTTCTGGATATGAGTGGACCAAAGGTATTTTTTTCAATCAGCTGCAACTGTTGTATATCTTCTTCTTCAGATAATCCATAAATGGAAAAATATACCTTAAGATGTTTAAGTGTTTGGGGAAAACATATGGATCTGCATAAAATGGAATAAGCTTGAAGCACCAAAGATATCTATTGTTTATGGTCCTGCCTTTCTACATAAGCAATCCAAAAAATATTTTTTTTTTACTTTTAAGCCTTGTGTCCTTCTGAGTTCTATTATTGATTCAATTATTCTTCAACAGTTGCAACAATTTTGCGCCAATCCACCATTGATATATTTTGCTCCAGCAATCCACTATTTTCCTCTACTCTCTATGCAGATTTTGCCATGTTAAATTGACAGCCTTGTTATTGACTTCTTAACCAGAGAAAGTTGCCCTTTGCTATTCAGTATCCTTTGCTATTTACATAATAAAAAAAAAACCATATAGATCCTTCTATATACTTTCTTTGTATGTGTAGATATAGTCTCAGAATTTCAAATTTATTCTCATATAATTTTCTAATGTTGATATTATCCCAGTGAATCTAGTACTTTGTATAATAATGCACCTGAAAATTACACACAATTCAAGGATTAATATTATCTTTCAACATGTCAACCATTAAGCAAATATCACCAGCAAAAGACCTTGTTCAGAGGAAATATTATGAGATTTATTAAGCTTGAGGCTGAAATATAAATGCAAATGATTTCTATTTTATGCATTCTTATTTGCGGATTGGGATTGCTGATGTTGGGAGGGTTTATGCTGTGGAATGGAGGTGGAGATTGCCAATCAGAAGCCTCTGCAACCTTTGATGGGAATAGACTGGAAAGATGGCAGAATGTCTAGACCAAATATATCATTTGTTTTCTCCAGCTCCGCTCCATGGTTTCCGTCTCTCTGTCGCTAAGGGCTTCAACATACTGGAAATTTTCATTTTCCCAGTTTATGAGTGGGCTATAAGACCAATGGTGCAACAAGTGGAAGAACAGGAGGAAGACGGAACATAGTGGAATCACTCGGCAGGTCAGGCAGCATCTGTGGGATCAGAGGCAACTTTCAGATCAAAGATGCTGCATCTAAACTCTGATTATTCTTGATATTAATTGAAGTTCTAATTCTCCAGTGTCAGATGTGTGTCCCACCATAGTTTAAACCTTAGAAGAGGTCGGAATCACTTGCTTTCCAGAGTTTTTAAAGTTGACTTCTATGAAGAGAGTTAGTTGCACACCACTTTAATTGCTTGGTGGGAATCATGCCCCAGAGTCACATTCCTAAGAATATTCAGCTGGATCCTGTGCCTTCCTCTCATATGACTGCAATGTCAGAGTTATGATTTAACTCATAATGAGTGAACCACAACTTGTTCAATGCACATCATTACCCACTAACATTTCCAGCTCTCACTTATTTATTCATTTATTGATAAGAGTGGACAATGAGGATTTTTCTTCCTGTACATTTTCATGTGTATTTTATGGATTTTGGATGGCTGATCACTAAAAGAATTTTAGAATTTTCCTATCATGTACTGTTTTTTAGATATAACCAATTTTTGTGATTTCCTGTCATATTTTAACATGCTTCAAGCATTCAAAACATGCCATCAAAAATTGATTTTCTGCATTCTCACTTGAACTTTTTCCCTGCTGATCCTGGTGCAGTCATTGACAAATATGGTGAAAGGTTTCACCAAGATGGTGTGACCATTGAAAAGCGGTATCAGGGCAACTAGAGTCCATCAATGCTGGCCAACTATTCTTGGACACTTTTATGAGAGGCATCAGACGCTGAGTACAAATGAAGATCAGTGGCAATGAACCAGCATTATTATGAGATGAAACATATAAAATTCAATAAACATTAATTTAATGTTTCTCTAACATCCTACGTGATACAGCAAATGTGAAACTATCTTTGTGCTCAGCTTGAAGTTATTTATCATAATCTCCAATGTTTTATCAGGAACCAAACCTTTTGAAAAATTTATTGTCCAGTATAATAGGAGTTTGGGAAAAAAACTAGAAATTAGCTGTGTCCCCTGTCCACAGATATTTGTGGTGCTACCATTATGTGCGTATGTGCTGGCCCACCCACAAACCTGTGACTCCTCTCTTCCAGATATCCCCTTAAAGGCTGTTGCGCCCAAACCTCTCCCTCAGTACCCGCCTTGGGTGACACTTTAAAGTGATTAATGCCTATTAATCATGATTCTCTGTCTGATTGTGGCACATGTTTGCAGCATTTTTCTGGTTTTGTATCAGACTTCCAGCATAGGTGGTTTCTTTTGTTGTCATTTGCTTATGGTCAGAGGGGATAGGAAAGTTAGTATTGATTAGCAAATGATGAGACATTGTGCAACCTTCCCAAATGTTGGCTTTTAAAAAAAGTATCTAATGTATTGAACTACAAAGAAGGCATCCTAGAACATCCTTTCTCACATTTTCTCTGAAATAGTCTCCACAACAATGTTTCTCAGCATAGAGATTATGACTTTCAATGGCAAGTTTTCTAGCACTGTAGCATTACCCTGAGTCAATTATTGCCTTATTGTTTTTTTTTACTGCAAGATCTCACAAATGATTGCTATCCTTGGACCCAGCCCTTAAAACAATTCAAGCATCACTATTCTAGTTACTGGAGAGTGATGCTATGTTAAGATTTTTTGGAATATAGGGAGTACACAAAATGCATATACTCTCATATATTACTAGAATGGCAGGCTAGCAGAGAATGTCCTCTGACAGGAGGCATGTTCTTTGTTCAATTTGATTATGGAGAGCTTCAGAGCTAAAACCAGGCTGTCTTGAAGGAGGTCACGACTACAACTGACAAACATCTGCACTTGGAGAAAATGATAATACTGTTCCAAAAATTTGGTTCTGTGTCTTTCCCTTTGCAACATAAAGGGCACTGCTTGACCTACTGAGCTTCTCCAGCATTTTGTGTTTTTAACTAACACTGTCCCTTTTCCCTGCTTCTAGAATCATTGTTTTATAGCACAAAAATGGACCATCCATCATGGTACTAATTCCATTTTATTCTCCCCATATTCCTCCAAATTTCCCCTGGATTTTATCTCTTCCCTACACAAGAGACAATTTACATTGACCCATTTACCTACCAACCTGCATATTCTTGGGATGTGGGAGCAATTTGAGCATCCAGAGGAAACCCACACAGGGGATCAGGATCTGGATCAAATCTGGAATGTTGGAGCAGTGAGGTACAACCTCTATGTATTGGGTCACTGGAACCCTCATCCTGACTCAAACATTAAAGTCTTCTTTATTCATTATGGAAATTGAATGAACTCCCTCATACAAACTAAGCTGTGGAGAGATCAGGAACAGAAGCCTTGAATGATCCTGTAGTTTACAAACTGAAATTGACCATGACCCCTGACCTACACAGACAAATCGATCATTGCACACACATGAGATTGTATTTTAGGTTATAAGGGTCACAAAACTCACTGAGGATAATAATACATTTTGAGTACAGCTTAACCTGCAAAAGGAATCGTATCAACAGAACCAGAGAGACACCAGGGCTTTGCTTCCCTACAAGTAAATAAGAGGAGTCAACACTGAGATTGAAAATCTCATTGGAGAAAGATTTAACATTACAATATTGTTGACAACATTGGGGGAGTTTCATACAGGAAATATGGTGCAAGGGCAAACAAAACCCCTTCTGGAAACACACACAAGAATTAAAATTGCTCAGTGGGCAGAAAAAACATTTGTAAACATCCATAAAGTTCCTCAACTCTGGCTTAAAGCAGTTTTCAGCTGCTCAGCATCAATTTATTTTGGGGAAGACCTTTCAGGACCTTGTTTGTTTTGTTGCACGGCATGGTCCTAAACACCAATGTTTATCGGTTGTGAAAATTTGTCAAAGGAATGCAAGAAGAATTGAGATGTTCTGTATATTCTTTGATTTTTTTCAAATATCTATCAAATATCCTCAAATATTTGCTTTGTCTCAATGAATGCTTGATAATGTCTTTCACAGTTGAATAATATTTTGTTTAAAACTAATCTTAAGAATTTATGATTAGTGGAATTTAATTTAAGGAAGTTCAAGTAAACATTTATTTCTCTTAAGCTTAGTAAAAACAGTCTCGTTAACTGATTTTAATTATTGCAAATAATTTGTTGTATTTGCCATCTTATATTATTCAGAATGTAGAATAAAATTTGCAATTTTCTTTACAATATATCAGTCTTTTATCAGAATATTTTTATGAAATGGTTGAATAAAATTACTTAACTGTTCTAAAAAAATTAACATTCCGTCATCTATTAATTAATTTGGACAGCTTTTAATTACTATCAGTCATATTTGATTTAATATAGAATTAATTTCAATATATTAAGCAATTTAGGGAAAGTTATTATATTAGTATTCTGAGCAATTATTCTGTGGATAAAATTGTGTGTCAAAGTTGTGTATTAAATTATTTATTTAATAATTCCATATCTCAGATCTGACATACTTTTTACCCTGACCAACAATAGCAGCAGACAGGTTAAATCAAAATTTCCACTGCTTGACCTTTAATATGGTAAATGTTTTTTTTTAAAAAAAACCACTAAGATCTGTGCTATCTGCTTTTGTTCCAATGGATCAGACATCAAGATTATAATTATAGTTAGCAAGGTGATTAATCTTAAACTATGGTTAAAAAAATACATTAATGACTTTTTAATCATCTTTTTCCTTGAATTCTATAATGTTGTTTTCAAGAAATCTCAACACAAAGGAGAGACTGATTCAATAAGACATAAATTATAAGAAAACATTTTTAGAAAACCATTTTACTTACATCAAAGAAAATACGAGGGAAAAGAAATTCAACATGCCCCAACTAAGTATCAAATGATTCTGGTGTGACATCTCTATGTCTAGCCTGGGTCATTTTGAGGACTAAATCAATCTTGTCTTATTTTCATTTTGTTGTCACTTTAAGTTGTGAGAGTCAGGTAGGAATCCATAAATGACAAGAAGTGCTGCCAGTCTTCTCTGTTGGCTCACAAATTAAAAACCTAGAGACTCCTTGGGACCTTTTGTTTTTGAACAGCTGCCATTATTCTTTTTAAAGACCAATCAACCCCCGACCCAATCCAGGGACTAAACTTAACCCATCTCAATTTTGTATTCAGGGACCTGACTAGTTTTGTTAGTCTCCTAAATTGCCACTCCATCTCTTGGCATGGATTCCCCTTTAGGGAATAATGCTGGACAACAGCAGTCTGTTCACATTCATTCCTCCTCAGCAGCATCTCCCCACTTTGCAATATGATATTGTTGGTTGGTTGCCCAGGATGGAGACTGCAAATGAAGAGTTTGAAAGGAAGCTCTGTCAAAGGAGAGGAAGGTCATGGAGAGAGGATTGCAAGGTAAAAGAAATTGAGGAAAGAGAGGGCATCTCAGGGAGAAATTGGCTTTAGTTTGGGAATAGAGAAAGGAACTGACCAATTGTCACATGGTCAGAAATCATGTGATCAATCTCCAACAATGTCTCCAAGCAGCTCTAATATAGTGGATTTTGAAATAATTATATTTTACCAAAATATGTGAGAATTGTTAGTAAGAGAATGGTCCTAGTGAAAATGGGTAAAAATAGCAAGAAGCAAGAAAATTAGACAATGAGAAAAAAGATGAATGGATGTCAATGAAATTGTCTTTAGTGATTATTGACTTCATTTTCAAAAAATGTTTTGCTCCTTCCTTTCACAAGAGCTATTTATAGAACTGTGACATTTTACTTAATAAAACAGGTATTTGCTTTGGTAGAAATCATACGTGCAGCAGTCTCGTAGAATGATGAAATGTTAATTCTATTGCAAGTGTTAGGTACCATCCTCAGCTCAAAGGGTGGCACCAAAGTCTGCTCATTACTCAGAGTCCAGTATTGAGGGAGTACTGCCCTGCAGAGGCATTGTATTTTGAATGAAATAATCTCTTGTGTTAAAGATCCCATAAGAGTAGGAGAGTTCCCCATAGTCTCAGGTCAAATAGGACTGACATTACTGTTGGTCATTATCCCATCACTCTTTGTGGCATGCAGTGTGGAAATTGGTGTCCTTGTTTGTATACAATTGACGGTTCTAATACGTTTTATGTCACTGAGCTGGGTTAACTCATGGCACAGGAACTCCATCAAAGAAGTAGCATTTGGGACCTCTTCAGCATCTGATTTTGGGAGCATGCAAGTTCAGTTTTATTGCAACAATACGGTGATTTTTCTGAAGGCTAATATTCCCAACGCCTCTATTTTTCTGAGTTAGTTTCCCACTAGACATCACTGCTTAGTAAGCACCCATTAAGCGTGGGATATGAACTCCATTTTATAGGTACTGGATCCCACGATTGAGAGTGCTAAGTTAACCCAGAGCATGGGGAGTGTGTTGGTCCAAATCTAGACAATGGATTGAACTGGATGTGTATTGTGACTCTAAAATATGGATCAGGTTGCATATCAGATGTGAAACATGAATTTGTGGTCAACTTACCACGTTCATTCATATTGATCAACAACACATGATAAAGATATATCATGTGATGATATATCTTTAGGACTTCTCATCGAGTCCAAATTAGTTACCAGTGACTTTGATAGGATTTAAAAAAAAAATTCCTTTCAAAGCAATTGGTTAATCAGACTTGGCTCATTTGAGGACTTGCAATATATTTATCAATATTGTTGCAGTTCCTGCTGATTCACGTCAGAGGTCTGATTTTAACAAGTGCAGTATTGTCAGGAACCTTGTAAAAAAAACTAGCATATATTACTAACCAATAGAAAACTGCAAGATGATAATGTAAGAACTTGGGGAAATGCCACAATTAGATCTTTTTGGGGAAAACATGGCATGATGTCTTTTTTTCTTCCTTATTGATATACTCATCAGACGTTAATAGATTCAAATGGATTAAGTGCAACACCAATGCATGTGATGATGAACATGTTAATACTAGTAGTCAACTCAAGGCCAAATGCGGAATATTGTGTGTAGTCTGGTCACCTAACTACAGGACATCAGTAAGATTGAAAGAACGCCGAGAAGATTTACTAGGATGTGGCCGGGTTTTCAAGAGTTGAGTTACAGGGAAAGATTAAACAGGTTAGGACTTTATTCCTTGGAGTGAAGAAGAATGAGGGGAGATTTGATAGATTTACAAGATTATTAGAGGTATAGACAGAGTGGATGTGAGTAGGCTTTTTCCACTTTGACTGGGGGAGATAAATATGAGAAGTCATAATTTTAAGGGGAAAGGCTGAGGGGGAATGATAGGGGAAATTTTTTTCACTCAAAGAGTGGAGGGAGTGTGGAATGGGCTGTCATCTGATGTGGTGAATGTAGGCTTGATCTTGAGTTTCAAGAACAGATTGGATAGATATGTGGATGGGAGAGGTCTGGAAGGTTATAGTCAATGGGACCAGCGGAATAATGGTCAGCACAGACTAGAAGGGCCAAATGGCCTGTTATCTGTACTGTAGTGTTCTATGGTTCTAGTCTGTTTTAATCAATTCAAGGGGTTTCTGAAACCTGACATCAGAGCAACAGAAGTAGATTATTAGGTTTCTCGACCATGTTCTTCCATTAAATTATATTTATTTCTGAACTACCTCCTGCTTTCCAGCAGCTGCAGTTCCTCTATGTTTCTTTTTTCTTCGACTGCATTGTGAATTCTCAGGGGATACCTCCTCTCTCCAAAGAGAGCTCTGAAGTTTTCTTACACTGCTCACCTTCTGCACTTTCAACTGGTCTTCAGCTCCACAACTACATTCTCAGGAAGATTCACTATCACTGCCATGTTTTATTCAATTTCCCTCACCATTCCCACCAGTCTGCTCTTAGCCTCATCTGACTTATTGGCTCTGGCCATGTTACTAGTGGGAATGCCTAACCAATAAATGTATTGTAATTATTTTTCATCCAAAAGTTTTCTTCTATACCTTTCAGTCCACAACTTTCTCACCCCTCCCCCCCCTTCAGTCATTACTGCAAAAAAAGCAGTAATTACAGCATCAACTCCATTCCAACCATTTGTAGAACAGCCCTAATGGTCTCATTCCTTTGCTTGTTTCCTGAACTATGGAAGTAATTTTTACTCAATCTGATCCAATTCTACTTTGAAAGTCAAGGTGTGTTACAAACCTATGATCAACAATTATCTCCCTAGTCAACTGCACAATTCGGCCAGAGTATAAACATTGTGGCCAAACATTCCAGTGTTTAACACAATTATCTTAGGCTCTATTTGTATTTTAGTGGGGAATGGATGACTGACTAAGGTTAGGTAAAGAGGTATAAAAATTATGGTCAGGATTCGAAGCTAAGAAAAGCATTATCAAAGAATATATTTGCTTTTTTATACCTTTGATTATAAATTGATAGATGCTTATCAAATAAGGTATTTCATAAATATATGATTAAGAAATGTGATCATGACTATTATTGGATGTCTGAATAGGTATAAAGTGCAATTCCAATGCCAGAATGTTGTGGGTTAAAGCTCCTTTATAGTCAGAATCAGAATTATTAGGCCCATGATAGTGGAGCCTGAGGCTGAATATAATTGAAGATCAGCCCATGGTAGTCTTCCTCAAATAAGTAAGAAAGAGTTGGTATTTGGGTTAGGTGTTGGCAGTGAAGAGTAGGTATGTTATTGGCAAAAGGGTTATATCAACTGGAGGTTTAATGCATCAAAGCACACCTCCCATAGACACTGGATCCATTTTAATTGTCTTATAGAAGAAAACGGTCTACAAACATTGCTATAGCCTTGTCGCTTCACTATGTCCTGACCCACCTAGAGAACAATGCTTCATATGCCAGCTGCTGCTCAGTGTTTAATACAATCATTCCCCAGGGGTTGGCGGAGAAGTTGTCCTCACTGGGATTCAACACTCCTCTTTGTAATTGGATCCTGGACTTCCTAATAGGACCACAGTGAAGAAGAATGAGAATATCAAACCCTGTCATGCTGGTGCACCTCAGGGCTGTGTGCTCGACCCACTCCTGTTCATGCTACTGAGCCATGACTGTATTGCCAGATCCAGCTCCAAAGTGTCTTCAAGTTTGCAGATGACACAGCAATAGATGGCCTCATCAGCAACAACGATGAGTCACACTGAAGAGAGGAGGTGAAAAATCTCATGAAATGGTGCGAGTGTAACAACTGGGGTCTCAATGTGGACAAAAGAGATGATTGAGGACTTCAGGAGGACCAGGAATGACCACCCTCCACTACACAACAACAACCCTGTTGTAGAAAGAGTGGAAAGCACCAGGTTCCTTGGAGTTCAGTTAACTAGTGACCTATCGTGGACGCTCAACATCTCCTCACTTGTCAGGAAGACACAGCAGAGACTGCACTTCCTGAGAAGACTAAAGTGGGCAAGGCCAGTGGCCACCATTAGGCCAACTTTCTATAGGAGCTCTATCGAGACTGTCCTGGCAAGCTGAATCACAGTGTGGTATGGTTGCTGCAGAGAAATGGATTGGAGGTCAACCTACAGTGGCAGAGAGGATCACTGGAGTCTCCTACCCCCATTCAACATGATCCACTGGGATTATTGTCTGAAGAGGGTGTGCAAAATCATTGAGGACCCCTTCCACACAGTATCTTTCAGCTGCTCCTGTCAGGGAAGAGATGCAGGAGTGTCCGAGCCATCACCTCCAGGCTGAGGAACAGTTTCTTCCCGTGGGCAGTGAGAATGCTGACAACCAAAGGAACAGTTCACACTAGCCATTCGAGACTCTCATTTGCACAAAGCAATATTTATTTATTTATTTTTATAGATAAAACACTTGTCCTGCATATGCACTATTTGTTTGTATATGTGTAATGTCTGGTTGTATGACTGCATGTTTTGCACTTAGGACCGGAGAACGGTGTTTCTTCGGGTTGTACTTATACAAAGAGATGACCATAAACTTGACTTGAGGTGACAACAGCTGGGTTGAAGGAGGTTTTCCATAGATTCTTTGAGTTGTATGGAACCTCACTACACAGCAAGGACATTTTGAGAGCTCTCGTCTGACTCAATTGAAAGGGTAGTGTCTAAAGATGTGTCAGGGTAAATCAACTGCAGTGAAGCTTTAAACTTCTTGTATGAATACATTGTAAACCAAACCTAGTCCTGTGATGACTTATGTAGAAATTTAGTTTGTAGAAAAAACTAATATAGATATACCATGAATTTGAAAGCTTAAAACAAAGAACAAATTGAGATTTAATTTTGCTAACTTGCAATGAGGATGATGTAGTGTGTGTGTGTGTTTTAAATGAAGAAAGGTAGTTAATTGATTCTGTATTAATTTGTTTATTGATTGCTTCATCAATTGAATGGAGGAGGGAGATAAGGAGGGAAGGGAATGGGAGAGATACATATATCCTTTTAATGTTGTACACAAGAGATTAATGATTAGGAAATTTAGTATTGCTAAAACTCTAGGTGCTCATTATGTTTCTTTTCCATGTTTGATAACTATGAAAGCCAATTGGCACATTATCTTCTCCTGTAATTAAAAACATCACTGTTCATTGTCATGTGTACAGTGCAATACTTTGTTGTGCATGCTATCCAGGCAACTTAGCTCAGGCAGCAGGTAATGCAATAAGAACAAATAAGTAAATGCATTGTAGGGAGTAATCTTTCAAAAAGTCAAATAGTGCATGGTATGGAGAAAAGCTCAGTTCAAACAGTACCAGGGCATCAACTTTTTCCAGTGAGAGATTCATTTAAGACAGGCACATTTATCTTTTGTCTGACAATCACTGATTAGACTGTTTTGGCAGATGTGGAGGGTTGATTTGTGTAGGTGCAGTCTGGGCTGTGATAACATCTGGTCATAGGTGTGTGTTCGATGTGTTTTCTTCACCTCAACTCTAAAATCAAAATCAGTTGATTTATGGAAATTCCATCTTGGCCCTTGTTCAGATATCTTGTCAGGGATTTCACCGCAGATGAGTGATCTGTTGATGTTGAGTGCACAGAAAGTAGATTTCAGGGCTGATGTGCAAGATCCCCTTCACCATCCAATGAGACAAGGATGAGGTCAGGATTACACTTCCTCCTCCCGTTTGCTGATTGTAAGGTTGCACAAAATGTCTTGTGCTACCAAAGACAAATATCCGTGGGCTGCCCTCCAGTCTTTCACAGCTTCTCCCCGATATCATTTCCATTATTGCCTCAGTCACTATGGTGATAATTAATGTTAATGGTAGTGATAATAAGTTGGTAAAAGTTTGTAACTTTGTTAAAAGAAACCAATTAATTAACTGACATCCTAATTATATATAGGAGAGTGGAGATTAGGAGAGTGGGATTTGTATTGTAGCAGGAAGTTGCCAGAGAGAACATCACTACAATTTGGGAATCTCTCTGGGGAAGATGGTATTGCAGGTGAGTGCTATTTGCCAATTCTTCATTGGGTGGTTCATAGATGTTGATAACTTGCAGGTCACCAATTGTGATACCTGATGTCATGGCTCCTATATGTATAATCCTTGGTGTAAATAGTGATTTGATTTTTTTTTTTCGATGATGTGATTTCAGCAAGGTTTTAAAATCTGCAAACCATTAGCAGCATGTACTTTCTTTCCTTAGAATGTCAGTGTTGCAAATTTGTAAACATTGTAAATATTAGAGTTTCTCAATGTAAGCTACAACTGGTCCATTAAGAAACTGCTAACTTTCAGTTAACAGAACAAAGAATTGCTGGAGGGACTCAACATGCCAGACAGCATCCACTAGTGGAAATGATCCGTCAGGTCTTGGGTCTGTAAGTTACAGACCTGAATGGTTATTAAAGTTCCTCCAGCAGTTCTTTATTTGCTCAAGGGTGTGTGCTTCTCATTGCTGACAAATCCATGTGACAGCATGAAATCTCACTGGTCTTCCCCATCACCACCACAACTCAGCCCTCTCTCACATCTCTCCATTTCCCACTCATCTGCTCTGACCCCCTCTGCCTCCAGATGCATCAAGCACAGGATTCTCCTTGTCCTTACCAACCGTCCCACCAGCCTCCACATCCAACATGTTATCCTCCATAATTTCTGGCATTTACAACATGTTCCCACTGCCACAACTCACCCTCTTTCACATCATTTCCCACTAATCTGCCCTGTCCCCCTCTGCCTCCAGATGCATCAAGCACAGGATTCTCCTCGTCCTTACCTACCATCCCACCAGCCTCCACATCCAACACGTTATCCTCCATAATTTCTGGCATCTACAACATGATCCCACCACCAGACACATCTTCCCCTCTTCTCCCCTCTCCATCTTCCGTAGGGACCGCTCGCTCCATTCCTCCCTTATGTGCTCATCCCTCCCCATCAATTGCCACCCACCCCCCCCAAGCACCTTCCCCTGTGGCCACAGGAAGTGCAACACTTGCGTCCACACCTCCTCCCTCACCATGGTTCGGGGCCCCAAAAAGAAACACTTGTGTATCCATGGGAGTGATCTGCTACATCCAGAGAGATGGGGCACAAACATGTAGATCGCTTCACTAAGCACCTTTGCTCTGTCTGCATCAGTGATGGGGATTTCCCAGTGGCCAACCATTTCATTTCTGCATCCCACTCCCATACTCACATGTCTGTCCATGGCCTTGTAATATCCCACCAAGACCACCCATATATTGGAGGAACAACACTTGATTTTTCCATCTGGCACTTTCCAGCCGGATGGCATTAAGATGGTCTTCTCTGGTTTCTGATAATTTGCTCTCCATTCACTCTCCCTTCCCTTTCCCTTTGCTCTCCATCCACCGAGCCATCCCTCCCCCACTTCTTGCTGCTGTGCCCTCCTTTTTCCACCTAATACCTCCTGCCTTTGGTATCATGCTCCTCCCCCCCACCCCTACCTTTTTGTTTTGATGCCTGCCAACATTATTCCATACCTTAATGAAGGGCTCAAACATTGGTTACGTATTGTTATTTTTGCTACATAAAGTACATTATTTGACCTGCTGAGTTTCTCCAGCCTTGTGTTTTTATTTCAACCACGCTGTCTGCAGGCTTTCATGTTTTACTTTTAATCTCACTGGTGCCTGGGTTTGAAAGAGGCTGTAATGAATGATTTCTTTTTTTAGTTTCATATTGGAGGCTACCATTTTTAACTTTTTCAATTTTATTGCAATTATTCACCCAGGCACTCTGACAGCATCTTCCAAACTTGATATCCTCACCACTAAGACAGGCGCCCCCAGGTTCCAAGTAACAAAGTACCTGATTTAGAAATATATCACAGCTGCTTCATTGCTTCCAGGTCTAAATGCTGCAACTCCGTAACTGCATCATAGCAATGCCTTCACTCAGAAAGGCTAAATGGGTTCAACACTTCCTAAATGTTCATTTGGGATGACAATGGATATAGGCATAGCCAGTGATGCCAATATATTCCTTCAAAATTAAATAACTAAAACAAATAATATTGTCATAAGACGATAAGACATGGAAGCAGAATTAAGCTATTCAGTTCAGAGTCTACTCTGCTATTCAAATTATGGCTGTTGTTTTGTTCCTTTGAACTCCATTTTACTGCCTTCTCCCCATAATAAAGAACATATCAATCTCTGCTTTAAATATTCCCAATGATATGGTGCCATCTGTGGCATCAAATTCCATTGATTCACCACCCTCTAGCAAAAGAAACTTCTCATCCCTTTTCTAAAGGGACTTCCTTTTATTCTGAGGCTCGACCTTCTGGCCCTAGACTCTCCCACTGCCGGAAACACTGTGTCAACTCTACCAGCCCTTTCAATATTTGATGTTTTGATGAGATCCCTTCTTTTCCTTCTTAGCTCTAGTGAATACAGATCCAAAATCATCAAACACTCCTCATACGTTTACCCTCTCACCCCGGGAAAATTCTCGTAAATGTCCTCTGGATCCTTTCCAATGCCAGCACATCCTTTCTTAGATATTGGGCCTATATATCTTACAATACTCCAAATGAGCTCTGACCAAAACCATAAAGCCTCAGCATTACATCCTTGCTTTTTTTATTCTAGTCCTCTTGAAACTAATGCTAATATTGCATTTACCTTCCTTATTACTGACTTCAATGGATTCAGACATGGTTCCAGTGGACTCGATGATTGCGAATGTCTCTCCACTGTTTAAGAAGGGAGCAAGGCAGCAGAAGAGAGACAGAGGTGGTTGGGAAGCTGTTGGAGTTGATTGTCAGGGATGAGGTTATGGAATACCTGGAGGTGCATGAAAAGACAGGCCCATATCAGCATGGTTTCCCATTGCAATTTTTTGCAGAGATCACAAATAGGATAGACAGGGGAAATGCAGTGGATGTTGAATATTTAGACATTCAAATGGCCTTCAACAAGGTGCCACAAATAAGGCTGCTTACAGGAACTATACTAACATGGGTAGAGCATTAGCTGATTGGTAGAAAACAGAGAGTAGGAATAAAAGGATCGTATTCTGGTTGGCTACCAGTTACCAGTGATATGTTGGTGTTGGGGCAGTTTCTTTTTACATTGTATACAAATGATTTGGATAATGAAATAGATGGTTTTGTGGTTAAATTTGCAGATGATGTCAAAATAGGTGATAGGGCAGGTGGTGATGAGGATATGGAAAGGCTGCAGAAAAGCTTGGATAGATTAGGAGAATGGGCAAAGAGGTGGTGCATGAGATTCAAGGTTGGAAAGTTTACGATTATGCACTTTAGTGGAAGAAATAGATGGGCCAGAATATTTAGGCAGAGAGAAAATTCAAAATTTGAAGGTGCAAAGGGACTTGGAATTCTTCATGAAGGATACCCTAAAGGTTCACTTCCAGGTTGAGTTGGTGGTGGTTAAGAAAGCAAATGCTATGTTGGTATTCATTTCTAAAGGAATAGCATACAAATGCAGGGATGTACTGTGGAGACTCTGGTGAGATCTTACTTGGAGTACTGTGTGCAGTTTTTGGCACTGAAGTTTAGAAAAGACCTGCTGGCGTTGGAGAAGGTTCAGAGAAGATTTACTAGAACAATACCAGAAATGAGAAGGTCATGTGATGAGGAGTGAGCACCAAGATGTTGACCCCTAGAGCTCTCGGATGAGAAGAATAAAAAACGGTTCAAAAATTAAAGAAATACAAAAACCTGACAAAAATGAATAAATAAAAGCCTCTTCCTTGCTACAATGGGGAAGAAGAGTTCAATCAAGCGAAGGCAGCCAACAAGGTGGGAGGAATGGTCGGCACCCAGTCGAGCCCGCTTTGTGGAGACAAAGATGGTGTCTTCGTTCAGGCCCGAGATCCAGGAAGCCCCGTTGACAGAGGTCCGTCCTGCTGAGGATGAATGAGGCTCCCCCAAGATGACAGCAGGAAGTGAGACTGACTGGGGAGGAGGGACAGCATGGTCTCTGCCTGAGTGTCGAGAGATGAGGGGCCTGCTGAAGGATCTGGGCTTTGGAGTGCGAAGCGCGTCATGTCACTCCCCCCGAAGACATTGAGCGAAGTGCGGCCGGGAGCATAATATGACAGGTGGTGGGAGTGACTCACCTGGAGACGCTGGAGATCTCAGCCCTAAGTCAGGAGATGGCTCCAGTGATGACCCTAGTGAGGTTGACAGTGAACAGAAGGCAGGAGGCAGCATCAACGGAGAATTGCAGGGAGGACTTTGAACCCACTGTGGCAGAAAGATGGCGTCGGTGATAGGAGTAGGGGGCACGGTGCCCTCATTACATGATATACTACAGGCTATGGTAAGAATGGAAGAGAGGCTGGCCAGGGATTTAAAGGAAAAGACAAGAGAATTATACAACAAAATGGATAGATGGGAGAATGCCGTAAGTGGTTTATTAAGAAGGGTATCTAAACTAGAAGATAGAACTGGTGATAATGAGGACAGAATTAATAAATTAGAGTCTGAGGTTACTGCATGGGAGGTGGAAAGAGGACTCCTTTGGCAGAGGATTGACACCTTAGAAAATCACAGCCAGAGGAATACCATAAAGATCGTGGGGCTGCCAGAGGGCCGAAAAGGGAAAGATCCCGAAGCTTTTTTTTTTCAACAATGGCTCCCAGAGGTCTTTGAAAAGGAAATATTGGGGGATCTGGTGGAGGTAGAGAGGGCCCCATCGGATCTCCTTCCTGTACTTGGGCTCCAGTCAAACGCCACACTTGATCCTGGTGAAGCTCTGTGTCACCAGGATCGTGAGGAACTTTTAAGGGCAGTGACGGTCGGGGTGAAAGCAAAGTGAGGGGGGGGTGTGTGTGGTGCACTGGAGATAGGGGTAAAAAAGATTCTTGATGCGGCCCCATCAAGTAAAGAATTTGAGCCAATAAAAAAGATGGCTAAGCAGAAAGGATATGAAAGTATCCTTAGGTACCTGGCAACCCTAAAATTCATAATGCTAGAAGATGAAAGAAAATTATTTTCAAGGTCAAAGAGGCCCAGGAGTTTGTGAAGCAGCTACAAGTCTGTCAGAAATTATGTATATAGGTGTAGCGCCACATGATTAATGTTAGTAATTTTGTTGTATACAAGAGTGTATTGTTGGAAATAGTGACATATCAAGAGAGTAATAGTAGACTTAACTGTTATGGATATTGTTACGAGACCAGAGGACCTCAAAACACAGCAACAATAGATACTCACCCAGACAAATGGTCGTTTAAACAAAAGTTGCTTTTAATCATCTTTAAACATGAAAACAGGACCAAACTTTAACTTATCTCTATTAACTTACTTAACCTAACTTAACCCCCTTCTAATTCTAAGCGCACGTATATGTAATGTGTGAGTAAGTTTAGAAAAGTTCTTTAATTTACAGTCCAATCTCACTTCTCATTCCTCCAAGTTCACTGGTTTCAGGCAATTCTTATACTGTGCACAGAATTTAACATTTATAAAGTTCACCAGGCTTTGGTGCTCGAAAGGTAAATAGCTACTGCTCAGGAAGGTTCTTGTCAGTTTTCAAAGAAAGATTTGTTGTTCTCTGGACACCCACAAAACTGATTCCTTTTACTCAGCCACATCAGTGTCTTGCCAAAGAAACTTGCCCCATCAGGGTTTTCCAGATGATAGCCTTTCTTTCAGGTCACCACAGAGTTCCTTTTTGTTTCCCTTATTTCAAGTAAAACATTAGGCAGCCAGTCCTCTCCTCTTATATGGACCACAAGGGCTTTGACCAGGCTGAAAATTCTGCTTTACTCCCTCTGCTTACAAAACCACATGATTCTCTTAGAACAGCAAACTGTACTCAGACAGTCTGTGGCTCCAACAAGTTCTTTCATCTGTTGCTTTTCAAAACAACAATCCATTAGTGAAGTGCCTTGGGCACTCCCCAAAGCTTTTGGAAAGGATCTCAGAGCTGGTCTGTCTAGCTTGAGCGGATCTCCAGTATTTTAAATGAGATCGGTTTTGAAGTGTTTGTAAGTGACCTACACTAAAAAAACCTGCCACACTTTATCTCCAAAAATCATATCTATATACAATATAAAACACAACATATTCTGTTACAATATAAATATGCTATTGGGAGAATTTGTGAAAAGGAAATGGTCCAGGAGGGAGCAAGGGGGCTGAGGGTGGAGAGGTGTGGGAGGCAGATGGCTGCAAAATGTACAGCCTTTAGAAATGAGGGGGATGGTGACAATATAGAGGGCAAAGTCACCAGAGGTTGGGGGAGGGAGGGTTAGAGGGAATTAGATGTGGGAAGGGAAGATATATGGGTAAGGAGGTTAGGTTTGGTATAGTATCTTATGTTGTCTTTGTTTTCTCTTCTTTTTCTGCCTTTCATCAAGACATTTTTTCTTTTACTTACACCTCGGAGGGGGGGGGGGCTTGTCTCTGTTTTATTTTCATGAATCTGGAGGTTCCCCTGGGCAATGCTCAAGAGCATAAAATATGTTAGTTTTAACATTAATAGTTTGAATGGAGTAGTAAATAGGAAACTAACTAGTCTTGGTGCACATTAAAAAATGGGAGCAGATCTGGCCTTTCTCCAAGAAACACATTTAACAGAACAAGAACACCAAAAGATAAAAAAGGGGATGGATGGATTAGATAATATCCTCCTCTTTCAGTTCACATGCAGTGGGGGTGGGGGGGGGGAAATTTTGATAGGGAAGAGTGTTCTGGTGAGAGTACAGAATGTGATCATAGACAAAATGGGAAGATTTGAAATGGTGCACTGTCAGATATATTCAGAATCTTGGACCCTAGTAAATGTATACACCCCCAACCTTGATGATGAAAAGTTCATACAGAGCACTTTCCTAAGATTGACAGAAGGAAAGGGGAGATTGGGGGAGATTTTAATTTTTGCTTGTGGAGGAGGAAACATCTGAGGGAAAGAGATTATTTCTTCTACTCAAAACAGCATGATTCCTATTCTAGAATTGACCTTTTCCTGGATTCAGCCCATGTAGAGGGTAGGATCATGGAATTTGAATACATGGTGAAATTTCTCTCAGATCATTCACCCCTGACACTAAAATTAGAAATACCAGAAAAGCAGGGTATGGCATATAGATGGCATCTTAACATGTTGCTGCTAAAGAAGCCGGAGTTTTGTAGTTTTATAAGAACACAGATAGATATATTTTGTGAGGCCAACTGTACCTCTACTCCAGATAAATTCCTCCTATGGGATACCCTCAAAGCACATTTGAGGGGCGAGATGATTGGAAACATCAAGATGTCAAAGAAAGAATATACAGGGGAGGTGGATGAATTGGAACAAGGAATACTCATTTAGAAAAGGATTATCAAAAATCAGGCTCAGAGTACCACTACAGGGCTCTAGCAAACAAAAAAAAAGAAATAAAATATGCTTCAAGGCTATAATACAGTCAAAACAAAAATACTATGAATTGCGGGAGAGCCCATAAAATCCTCTCTTTGCAGGTGAGGGAAGAACAGGCCTCAAGGACGATCAATGCAATACAAACTGGGAATGGCAGGATCACATATAAACCAAAAGAGATCAATGACACCTTCCTTTAGGGAATTTTATGAGTGTCTATACAAATCAGAGCTAACAGGGGGGGGGGGGGGGGGGTCTGATAAAGTCAACAGATTCGTGTCCAAATTAGAGCTTCCAAATTTGGACTCAGAAAAATAGGAGAGCCTAGATCTTCCCTTCACGGAGGAAGAGATAGGGAAAGCATTGAAGTCGCTGCAGATTAACAAATCTCCAGATTTCTTTAAGGAATTTAAAGATTTACTGATACCCCTCTATATGGAGGTGGTGGACAAGGCAATGGAGACCCATATCCTCCCAGAATCTTTTTTGACAGCAATTATTATGATGATACTTTAAAAAAAAACAAGGATCCACTATTGCCGTCCTCCTATAGACCTATCTGTTAAATACAGATTATAAGATTCTGGGCACATAGATTGATGAAATATTTGCCAAATCTAATAGACAAAGACCTTGCAGGCTTTGTGCAAAAGAGGCAGGCAGTGAACAATATTGGCAGATTGTTGAGTATAATGCACCTGGCACAAACCAGAAATGAAAGGGGTCTGGCTGTGGCCCTGGATGCCAAGAAAGCATTTGACAGGCTAGAAAAGGATTTTCTATTCAAAGTGCTGGAAAAATTGGGGTTAGGGGAAACTTTTACAAATTGGATAAGGGCGCTGTATCATGCACCCACGGCTAAAGTTGTGACTAACCGACAAATCTCTCCAGCATTCCCATTGACAAGATCATGTAGACTAGAATGCTCGCTGTGTCCAGTCCTGTTCATATTGGTCATGGAGCCATTTGCCAAAGCCATTCACCAGGATCCTGACATTGAAGGTGTTAGAGCAGGCCAGGAAGAACACAAAATCAACTTATTTCCAGATGACGTAATGATATATCTGACAGACCCAGTAAACTTGTTGTCCAGGCTGTGCTCTACACTGGAAGACCATGGGGAAATCTCTGGCTACAAGGTTAATTGGAATAAGTGTGATATTATGCCACTCACTAAGGGGGACTACAGTCAATATCAGGAGAACAGCTATCTAAAGTGGCCACAAAATGGGATCAAATATCAAATAGATGATAACATGAATAATTTATACAAGTTGAATTATACCCCCTTGCTTGAAAGAATAGAGGAGGATTTAAATAGATGGATGTCCCCCTGCCAATAACATTGGCGGGCAGGGTCAATTGTATTAAAATGATGTGTTGCTGAGGCTTCAGTACCTCATTCAGACATTGCCCGTGGCATTGCCCTGGAGATTCTTCCAAAATTTGCTCTCATGGATAAGAACATTTCTATGGAATGGAAAGTTGGCCAATGGAAAAATTGACATGGGATTATAGTCTGGGTGAATTACAAATGCCAGAATTCAACAAATACTATTGGGAAGCCCAGTCAAGATATATCACCTCACTCTTTGAGGGAGGAGATGTAAAATCCTTGGCACAAAGTGGCATGCACAGAGTGGGTGAGAAGGTGGCAGAGGACTTTATTTATAAATGGGATGCTAAATTGTTATCTTGAAAAGCAGATAGCTCACTATTTAGAATAAAATTAACCAATATTTAGGTATCAAAGTGGGGCTGTCCCCAAAAACACCCTGACTCCAAATAGATTAATACCATTAATGGTTGGTAAGAAGATCCTGGATACCTGGTGCCAAAACCGCGTCAGGTGCAGAAAGGACTGTTATGGGCAGGAGCAATTTGTTTCATTGGATCAACTCAGACATAAACATGGTTTATCAAACAAGATGTTCCACTTCAGATAATATATTTTCTACAGGACAAATTAGGTCCAACCATAGCCCCGGCAAAATGCAGCGACATGGAGACTATGATTTGAAGGCGGAACACACAGAAGTTCATCTCAGCAATGTATTTCCTGGTCCAGTGGAAGGACCCAAACCAGGCCTTCATAAATCAAGACAGAGATGGGAGTTGGTCTTAGGAATAGTGATTGATGGGAAGTGCTGGTCCGACCAATGCCACAAAAATTGAATAGATCTAAACCAGAATGATCAGATCAATGTTTTAGATGCATTGAGATAGGAACCTTTGAGCACGCAACCTGGACGTGTACCAAGATGAGGCCCTTTTGGGTGGAGCTAGGTCAAATCCTAGGAAAAATCATAGGCAAAGAATTCCCGCAGGTCCTTGAGTTGCTCCTGTTGGGAAATATAATGGACATAAGACTTACAAAGAAGCTATCCAAATTCAGTTTGTGATGATCACATTGGCCATAGCCAGGAAGTGCATAGCGTTTACCTGGAAATCCGACCCCTGCCTGTGCATTAATAATAATAATAATAACAATTACAGCACGGAAACAGGCCATTAGGCCCTTCTAGTCCGCACCGAACCAAACACCCCTTTCTAATCCCACCTCCCTGCACAATGCCCATAACCCTCCATCTTCCTCTCATCCATATACCTGTCCAACCTTTTCTTAAATAATACAATTGACTCCGCCACCACTATTTCTCCCGGAAGATCATTCCACACAGCTACCACTCTCTGAGTAAAGAAGTTCCCCCTCATGTTACCTCTAAACCTCTGCCCCTTAATTCTTAACTCATGTCCTCTTGTTTTAATCTTTCCTCCTCTTAACGGAAATAGTCTATCCACATCCACTCTGTCTATCCCTTTCATAATCTTAAATACTTCTATCAAATCCCCTCTCAACCTTCTACGCTCCAAAGAATAAAGACCCAATCTGTCCAATCTCTCCCCATACTCCAGATGCTTAAACCCAGGCAACATTCTGGTAAACCTTCTCTGCACTCTCTCCACTCTGTTTATATCCTTCCTATAATTAGGCGACCAGAACTGCACACAGAACTCCAAATTAGGCCGCACCAACGTCTTATACAATCTCAACATCACCTCCCAACTCCTATATTCCATGCAATGATTGATAAAGGCCAGCATACTAAAAGCCTTCTTCACCACCCTATTCACGTGAGTTTCTACCTTCAGGGAACGATGTACCGTCACTCCTAAATCTTTCTGCTCTTCTGTATTCCTCAATGCTCTCCCATTTACCACATATGTCCTATTCTGATTCTTCTTACCAAAATGAAGCACCTCACACTTATCAGCATTAAATTCCATCTGCCATTTTTCAGCCCACTTTTCTAAGCAGCCCAAATCCCTCTGCAATCCTAGAAAACCTTCTTCATTATCCACTATTCCACCTATCTTAGTATCGTCTGCATATTTACTAATCCAATTCACCACCCCATCATCTAGATCATTAATGTATATAACGAACAACAATGGGCCCAATACAGATCCTTGAGGCACACCACTGGTCACCGGCCTCCAACCTGACAGACAATTATCCACTACCACTCTCTGGCCTCTCCCTTTCAGCCAATGTTCAATCCATTTGACTATCTCAAAATTTATACCTAAAGACTGCACCTTCCTAACTAACCTTCCATGTGGTACCTTATCGAAGGCCTTACTGAAGTCCATATAGACAACATCCACTGCGCTACCCTCATCCACATTCCTAGTCACCTCTTCAAAAAATTCAATCAGATTGGTCAAACATGACCTTCCTCCCACAAATCCATGTTGAGTACTCCTGATCAGACCCTGTCTATCCAGATGTTTATAAGTACTATCTCTAAGAATTTTCTCCATTAATTTACCTACCACAGACGTCAAACTTACAGGCCGATAGTTGCCAGGCTTCATCCTTGAACCCTTTTTAAATAACGGAACCACATGCGCAATGCGCCAATCCTCCGGCACTATCCCCATATCTAATGACATTCGAAAAATTACCGCCAGAGCCTCTGCTATTTCCTCCTTCACTTCTCTCAATGTCCTGGGGAAGATCCCGTCTGGTCCTGGAGACTTATCCACCTTTATATTCTTCAAAAGCCTTAAAACTACACCTTTTATAATCTCTATATTCCCCATATTTACCCAATTTGCTTTTTTTATCCCACATCTCCCAATATCCTTCTCCTTAGTGAATACCGAAGAAAAGAAACTGTTCAATATCTCCCCCATTTCTCTAGGTTCCACACACAGTTTTCCACTCTGATTTTCTAAGGGACCAATTTTGTCTCTAGCTTTCCTCTTACCATTAACATATTTGTAGAACTCTTTTGGATTTGTTTTCACCCTGCTTGCCATAGTTTTCTCGTACCTTCTTTTAGCTTTCCTAATTCCTCTCTTAAGATTCCTCTTACATTCAATGTATCTTTCAAACATCTCCTTAACTCCATGCTTCTTATATCTAATGTACGCCTCCCTTTTTCTTCGAACCAAGTTTCCAATATTCCTTGAAAAGCACGGCTCTCTCAAACCTTTTGCCCCTCCTTTTAACCTAACAGGAACATAAAGCTTTTGCACTCTCAAAATCTGATCTTTAAAAGACTTCCATCTCTCTACTACATCCTGCCCATAAAACAAATTGTCCCAATGCACACCCTGCAAGTCCTTTCGCATCTCCTCAAATCTAGCTTTTCCCCAATCAAAAACCTCAATCCTTGGCCCTGATTTCTCTCTTTCCATAATGACATTGAAGCTGATGGCATTATGATCACTGGACCCGAAGTGCTCGCCAACACTAACCTCCGTCACTTGACCCATCCCATTTGCCAACAGTAGATCTAACACTGCTCCTTCTCTGGTCGGCACCTCTACATATTGTTGTAAAAAACTATCTTGCACACATTTCACAAACTCTAACCCATCCATTCCTTTCACAGAATGTGTTTCCCAATCTATATGTGGAAAATTAAAATCTCCCATAATTACAACCCTGTGCTTATCACAAATATCTACTATCTCCCTACAGATTTGCTCCTCTAGGCCTCGGTCCCCTCCGGGTGGTCTATAATACACCCCTACAAGTGTAACCTCTCCTTTCCTACTCCTCAGTTCCACCCAAATAGCCTCCGTGGATGTGCCCTCTAATCTATCCTTCCTAGGCACCGCTGTAATATTTTCCCTGACAAGCAATGCAACCCCACCTCCTCTTGCCCCTCCGACTCTATCACACCTAAAACAACGAAACCCAGGGATATTCAGTTGCCAATCACATCCCTCCTGCAACCATGTCTCACTAATCGCTACCACATCATACTTCCAAGTATCAATCCACACCTTCAGCTCATCCACCTTTTTTACAATACTCCTGGCATTAAAATATATGAATTTCAGGGATTTCCCATTTTTTAATCCCTGTTTTCCCTCATCTTTAAGAACAACATTATTTACTTTTCCTGACAATTGCCCTTCATCTTCTTCCAGAGCATTTCCCTTCTCTATCACCTGCCCATCCATATTCAAATACTTACTACAAACTTTCATTGTTTTCATTCTAACCTTCTCCTTACTGCTCTGTACTATTTTGTTCCCTCCCCCCAACCATTCTAGTTTAAAGGCTCCTGAGTAGCCCTAGCAAATACCTCTGCCAGGATTCTGGTCCCCCTGGGATTTAAGTGTAACCCGTCCTTACTATACAGGTCACATCTCCCCCAAAAAAGGTCCCAGTTATCCAGAAACTTAAAACCCTGCCCCTTACTCCACCCCTTCAGCCACGTGTTAATCCTTCACCTCATCCTATTTCTATTCACACTGTCACGTGGCACAGGGAGTAATCCAGAGATTACCCCCTTTGCGGTCCTTCTTTTTAACTCCCTACCTAACTGCCTGTACTCACTTTTTAGGACCTCTTCTCTAATTCTCCCTATGTCATTGGTACCTACATGTACCACGACCTCTGGCTCCTGTCCCTCCCACTTTAGGATATCTGGGACACGAGCAGCAACATCTCGGACCCTGGCACCAGGGAGGCAAACCACCATCCGGTTCTCCTTGCTGCCTCCGCAGAATCCCCTATCCGTCCTCTTAACTATGGAGTCTCCTACCACAATTGCCCTCCTCTTCCTTTCCCTCCCTTTCTGAGCTACAGGGGCCGACCTCGTGCCGGAGGCACAGCCACTGTCACTCCCCCCAACCTTGATGTCCCCCTCAACAGTGCTCAAAGAGGCATTGGAACATTGGAACATAGAAATGCAACGCTGTGTTCCCCTGGAGAAAATCACTTACAACTCAAGGAAACAATACGATATTTGGGAAAAAAAATTGGCAACCATATTTAAATTTCATGGGAGCACAAATATAGATAGACAGTCGTGTCTCGCCACCTTGTCTTACTTGCCTACTCCTCTGCCATTTGTGGGGGAGGGGCACGGGAGGCCCAACTTGTCCCAACCAGGTAAAGCCAAGAAAATAAAGCGGCCTGAGCTCTGACTGCCGTGCCGTGACAAACCCACAAAATCATGACATATGTTTAGTGCCTTGGTTGTGAATGTCTTTAGTGTCCTGTGTAATTGTGATTAGTTAAACGTCTAGTGTTGATTATGGTGGTTGGGGAGGAAAGGAGATAAAAAGAGCTTGAACTCTGCAGAAACTGTATAAAATGGACAATTGTAAATTGTCGTCAATGCTGACTAATATTAACATTGCTACTGTTAATGTTGATAACTGAGTTTGAGTCTGGAAAAACGTAAATAAAATATTTAAAAAAAACAATACCGGGAATGGAAGGGTTGGCTCTTGGAATGTACTTATTGAAGGATGAGGGAGGGGGGGGAGGGAAAGGACATCATTGAGGCATTTTGAATGCTGAAAGGCATGGACAAAGAAGATGTGGCAAGGATGTTTCCTGGTGGGGAATTCCAGGACAAGAGGGAACAATTTCAGGGCATCAATTTAAAACAGAGATTTGGAGAAATTCCTTTAGTTCGAGGATTGTGAGTCTGTGTAACTTGTTGCCACAGATGGCTGTGGAAGTGAGGTCATTGGGTGTATTTAAGGCAGGGATTGCTATGTATTTGATTAGTCAAGGCATCAAGATAATGGGGCAAAGCTGGAGAGTGGGGCTGAAAGGGAGGATGAATCAGCTCATGATCAGAATGATAGAGCAGACTCAATGGGCCTATATCTTGTAAACCTGCAAGTTAATCTTCACGGACTCTAGCATGAAGACTTCTAAGTCCATTTAAAGCTCTTCTTTCTGAATTCACTCCACATTTAATTGTCTACTATTTTACTCCTTTTACCAAAGTGCATGATAATACAATTTCCTACTCTGTATTCCATTTTCCACTTCTTTACCCATTCTCCTAACCTAACACAGTCCCTCTGCAGATTCCCTATTCTCTCAATACTGTCTTCCCCTCCACGTATCTTTGTATAATTCCAAACTTGGCTGCGGTCATCAATTCCATAATCTGAATCATTTATATACAGTGTAAATAGAAGTGGACCCAACACTAACCCCTGTGGAACACCACTATTCACTGGCAGCCAACCAGAAATGGCTGATTTACTTCCACTTTAGCTTCTGCCAGTTATCCCATCTTCTATCCATGCTTTCCTGTAATACCATGGCTCCCTTCTTGTTTAGCAGCCTCAGGTGCAGTGACTCTTCTTTGTCTATCTTGCTTGTTGCTTCCTCAATCAGATTTAGATTTGTCAGGCAAGGTCTCCCCTGAAGGAAACCATGCTGACCGTGGCCTTTTTTTTAAGAATGTGGGTGCAAGTAGTGCGAAAGAGTAAGATGAAGAGCCTTTCTCTTGTAAGAGAAGCAATTTCTTGGTTAAATATACCATTTTGTGTCTAACCCTAAATCTAACTCTAATCCTAACAGGTATTGTCTTTTTTTTAAATTGAAATTCTGCATCTGTATATATTGCATTCAGAAATACTTCACGATAGGTTATTTTTTTGAAAAGTTATTAAATACAAATGCATTTACATTATTACAACTTCTGAGAACTGATTAAATATTTTAAAATTTTGTTGCTGTATATTATATGTTAAGATGTGCAACCAGATGGATATACAAATAAAATAATGTCCATTTCAAGCTGCTACAAGCCGCAAGTTAGGAGTAGAAGGGACACTTGGCCTGGCAGAGTGTAGCTCCAACAGGCTCAAAAAGATCAACACCATCAAAGACTAAATTCCTTGCTTGATTGGCACACCATCAACCTCTCTAAACATGAACTCCTTGGTGCACAATGGTTGCGGAATCATCTATAAAATGCACAGTTGTCATTCACCTAAGTAATGATGGAGATCAAGAATTTGGTTGAATGGTGCCACAACAAAAATCTTGCTCTCAATGTCAACATGACCAATTGTGGATTTTAGGAAGGAGAGGCCAAAGGACAACACACTGGTCTTGATTGATGACCCAGTGGAGGAGAAGGTTAGTACCTTCATGTCCCTGCAAGTATATACATCATAAGACTGCTACTGGAGACAGCACATTGAGGTAATCATGAAAAGGCACATCAATGCCATACTTGCAAAGAAGTCTGAGGAGATTTTGTATGTGTTGAATATTCTATCCGTAAAGGATCCCCATTATTCTGGTCATAACATCTTTTTGCTGCAACTTTTGGGAAGAAGATACAGAACAAGTCTGAAGTTCAGCACCTTCAGGTTCAATAACAGTTTTTTTTTCCCCAACAGCTATCAGATTCCTGAATCTCCCCATGCTCCCCCAACCATAAACTACTCTGGGGCCACAAAAAGACAACTGAAACAATAGCCATTTTTGTTTTGCATTAACTGTAACTGAATATTTATTTTGTATCTTTTATATTCCATCTTTTTATTTTTAACTAAAGAACCTATCTGGGTTTAAGAATTTGAATGCCTATGTACATCGTACTTATGTCTACGTCATAATCATCATCAATAACCATATAATTCCTGAGATGACAGGTATTTGTTTTTATTAGGTACATACATCATACATAGCAGTAATAGTTGAAAAAAGGTCATGGCAAAAATTGGGCAATACTCCTATTGGTTCATCATTTTATAAGCTGAAGTCCTTGCTGCTTGAACAAATGGTCTACTTCGCAAACGATATTCAGCACATCATCATGGGACAATCATATCTACTTAAATGATCACATAAGAAGTTAGAATGCTACTTGCTCGATTGATATGATGCAACATAATAAATTGTAATGCACTGAGAATCTGAATAGAGCGTAAAGCAAGTTTGTTTGAGATGGTTCATGGAATAGAGAAGTGTTTAATTAATGTGAAATGGAATGATTTTTATCTCCCAAGTCAAAATATCAGCAAGAAAAGGAAGTTGTTATGAATATATAAACTCTGCCACAATCTGAGAAAATAAATGTACAAATCACTGTAACCCTTTTCTTCCCGGAATGTCTTGAGGAAAAAAGTACCATTAACGTTTGATGCCATGCAGTGATGGATGATAAGTCAAAATAAAACAATTAAAATTTGGATCGCTGATCAAAGTGTCTGAGAAGCATGATTTTAAGTTATAAATGTGTGAGTATGATTGCAAGTAGATGCTGAGTTTCTAGTGAGTTAAAATACAACCTAGGGCAGAGTCCCTTCATCATCCCTTTGCACAAGATACTTCATCTATGAGCATGAGGAAAAACTGACAAAGTACTTTCTGGAATAAGATCTAAGTGTAAATGTAGTGAAAGATAGAATTTAAAGTCACATAACCCCGGTTTGTGAGACAACACTCAAATATTTTGGCTCCACTGTGTTTTGAAAAATTTTACAATGCAGCATCTTTTTGGCAACATTACTCAATCTCCTGACTAATAAAGCTCAGCATCCCATAAGTCTTCTTAACTATCCTATCAACCAGTGTGGCAACCTTTAGAGCAATGTTCCCTCGAATTGGCAGTAGTCAGTGTGCGCAAAAGTCTTACGTTGTGCAATTTTTTTTCCCTGTGACAAAAGTATGTGTGCACTAAATGCTCGTGCAAATATAAACTTGAAATTGTTTCAAAATAATTTTGTGCAGCCTAGCTCTCATACTGTAGTATTGGCATGTTTTAATATAATACAGCTATGAACAGAAACAGTTAGCTAAGAGGTTATCTACAATAAATATGATTATTAATGACTACATTATTTTAGATAACTCTCCTTTTGTGTGCACATTAATTTCCTTTGTGTGCTGGTTGTAAAACATGTGTGTGCACACACAGCTTAGAGGGAACAGTGCTTGAAAGATGTATAGATTTGGACCCCAAAGTCCTTTTGTTCTTCCACACTGTTAAGTATACAAACATTGACCCTCTACTCAGCCTTCAGGTTTTGCCTTTCAAAATGCATCACTTCACACTTATTCATATTGAACTCCATCTGCATCTGCAAACATACTAACTCAACCTTCCATCACTTCATCCAGGTAATTTATATATTTTTAAAAAAATCACAAAGAGGAAATGAAAACGGTGGCAAACATTGGTTTTTTTTCACTTCAGCAACATTGAAACAGAAGACTTTTTGTGGAAAGTACAACAGAGAACAGAGATAGATCAACTGATTGAGTGGTGTCACACCAACAATCTCGCACTCAATGTTAGCAAAACCAAAGAGATGATTGTGGAATTCAGGAGAACATGAACTGAGTTCAAAAGTGAAGAGGTCATGTTGCAGCTCTACAAATGTCTGCTGAGGCCACTCAGTACTAATCTATATGTAACTAGACTCAACATCATCAAAGCTATATATACTTATTTTATTGGTTTAATTTCAGCCACTGTCGTAATACCTTTCTGAATATGGTAAAGTACCTCTGCCTTCCAAGATGAAATGGATCAAAGTTTGCAGGATTCCATTCAGATATTGCACTGCTAGATTCCCTGAAGCAAATGTAAACAAG
Source organism: Narcine bancroftii (assembly GCF_036971445.1). NCBI lineage: Eukaryota > Metazoa > Chordata > Chondrichthyes > Torpediniformes > Narcinidae > Narcine > Narcine bancroftii. Next base: position 130,508,749 of record NC_091471.1, on the reverse strand, counting down.
TTCATTTTTCATCACCAATAGTTGCACACACTAGGAAATAGTCCAAGCCTTAAATAAGTAATTGAAAGAATAAAGATAAAAAATTGTCCTATAGTTATCATCTATGTAAGCTAGATTTGTCTGTATGTTAAAAGTTTTGCTTATTTGTGTTGAACATCTAATGTAAAAGGTATTGCTATACACATGGTAAAATCTTTCAATCTATATTGGAAACCATATCAAATTCTGAGGAAGTTAGTCCATTAGAAATTAACCAGCTCACTGCATAAACTACTGAGACATTAACAACTTAATTGTGTTCCAAATATGCAATTTGGCTGTGATTGCTGGGCACACAGATGTTTGTGAAGCCTCCTGCTTCTCCCATTAGTCTATTTTTGGATGTGGCAGGATTGCCTTGACTTGTTGCATTGGTTATGAGACTGCTCAACTCGTCATGTTCGATTCCTACTGCTTAGCATGCACGTTTTCCTTCCATGCAATGTAAATAGGTTGGCTTTTCATTTTCAGGGGCATTTGGGATGCAATGCTACTGATCATTACTCATAGAATGAGACTTGGTCATCTGTCTTGATGGCATTGATAGAGGACAGATGATGCTTGACCATAGGACTATGAATTATGTAATAATTCTAATGTTAATAGGGCACAAAACCCTTAAAGATGCACCAGTTTATTAACGTTATGTCTGTTCCTCAGCTATCATTCTGAGCTCAGCAGTCGTACTTCAAATGGCCCCTGACTGAAATGCTTAATGAGTCTAACATTCTGTAGAAACACTGACCTGTGCAAGAATTCTTGATGTGGCCTCCTGGGAGGAATGAAGCACTGCCAAATTCCTAAAATTTCCCATTTTATGTTTCCTTTTACTTCATGGTTTCCTGGTGGAATCGGGAAACTATGTGAAAATGTTTTCAGCAAGGGCAGGAATATCAGGGTCAATAAAATAGAGTTTCATCATCAGCAGGTAAAGCCCATCTACAATTGTAGCAGACAAGCAAAGTTTTACACCATGAATGATTTTGTGACACGATTTCTCACCATAGGGTGATACTGATCAGACCCTAAGCACATTTCAAAACTGACAGCGTGATAATCTGTCCAATTCATCAAACACAGGGCAGATTTTCTTTGAAAGTGGCCATAAATCTTTGTTTGATAGGTTCTTAAAATGTAGAGACAAATAGAAATCTGAAATGCTGCTGCTTGAATTAAAGTTCAAACTGGTCTGTGGTAAAATAAATCATTGCAAGGTCATTAATTTGAGAATGTCTTTGATCTTGTTACACAAGGTTGTATTCAAACTTGCACAATCAGTGGCACACAGATAAAAACAAAATTCTTGTGTAGATGTCTTTCTCGATGTAGTTGCCGATAATGGAATGATTCATTAAGAATATTAATAAACCTCTAAGATGTTGTCTCATTGGTAAACTGGTAGTGCATTCACGCAAAAATTGTGAACTATAAATCAGGTGTCGAGGGTCAAACAGAACACTGAGTGGGGAAAGTTTAAGCTGCAATGAACCAAAGCTACTCTGCACTAATAGCTAGAATAATTACAATGTCTCATCCTTGGTGTTCCTCAGGGGAATGGGCACGATCACATTATTTATCTGGCTTTTTTGAAATGATACAAGGATATTGTTGAATTCTTTTGCCAGGAGAAAATGACATATTAAGTGCCATCATCTTGTGGGTTGGCAGGAGGTTCTGCTAATAGATATGAAGATGTCTACTGATTATTAAGCTTCACCCACCTAAATGAGCAGATAGGGTGGGTATAAAGGCCAACTTGGGTATCAATGTGGCTATATTTAATCATTGCAATATTTTTGTTTTCTGTCCACCAGTTGACCTTCAATCCTCACCTTTTCTAGAAGTACAGGGAAACAGATATTATCCCTCTTGGACAAGGGAAATACCCTTAAAATTCGAGTGAAGTAATCAGAAGTAAAAGCTGTTTTTTCATTCAATTGCAGTGGAAATATGGAATTTCCTCTCTCCGATTCAAAGGCTTGAAGGCATGGTAGATTAATGTTTGTAAAGTAAATAACATATAATTATTGGCAAAGTCAGAAGAATTCAGAAGAAACTCTTTAACGCAAACTTGGTGAGAATGTGGAACTCATTGCCATTGGGATGGTTGAGGCAAATGACATGGATGCATTTAACTGAATGGTGACCAGCATGCAAGGAAGAAGGGAGCAAAGGGTTAAGCTGATGGGTTTAGATAAGGAAGGAGAGGAGATGACTTGTTGGAATATAAATGGTGATATTGACAGGTTTGCTGATTGGTCTTTGTCTGTGCCAGAAATCCTATGTGATCCTAAAAACCAGGATTAAGACAGCTGGGGTGAAGAGTCACCTACAAACTAATTGATTGATGGAACAAAATCAAGGGATTAAATGATCTACTTAAGCTCCTTTTTACAATTATTTTATTTATATTTTAAAATCAACATGAAAACATAAAATTCATCAATTACATAAAAACCTAATCTTATCATTTGATTTTGATTTTGAGCAATAAAGGAAAAAAAACAATAAAAAAAGAACAAGACCTAACCCTCCCCCCTCCCATCCACACTGAAGAAAAAAAAAGGAGAGAAATGTTCAATAGAATTGTAGAGAGGAAATAAAAAGACAAAAAAAAAGTTTTCATTGGATTCATCTATCTCCTTCCAAGGGACAAACATCCTGACTTAACTGGAATCCCAAATGGTTCCCGGATGCAGGGGACCGATGGCTGGGGTGGGGCCTCATTAAAAATTTACACCTATGTGTTGAAAATATAGACTCCAAATTTTTAGAAAAAATTGTATTTTTTCCTAAGGTTAATTTGCTACAGGAGAATACAAACATATATTTCCACTTTCAAATGAGTCGTATCTAGATGGGAATCAGATTTCCAGGAACCACTATACACTTCCTGGCCACCCCCAATACAATCTTTACAAATTCTAATTGGTGTTTCAACAGCCTCATTTTAGGTCTTACATCTACTATATTTCCCGATATAAACAATTCCAGTATATGTATAAATTGAATCTTAGTGATTTGTTCTAGATTTCCCAAATTTTCCCAGAAAGGCCACACCTTGGAACATGACCAGGTTGAATGATAAAAGGTTCCTGTTTCTTCGCCACTTCTATAACATTGATATTTTTGATTTTAATTTGTGTAATTTTTGTGGCGTAAGATATAGTTGGTGCAAAAAATTGTTTTGCGCAAATCTATACCTTACTTTAATAGTATTGGTCACACTGCCCTGACATAAGTCAGACCAGGTTTTTTCATCAATCAGTGTACCCAAATCTGTCTCCCATCTTTGTCTAGATTTATGTAACCCCTGTTTCGAGGTACCCATTTGAAGTAGGAAATAAGCTTTTGAAATAAATTTCTTTGTTGTCCCCTTTCAAATCAGAGTCTCTACTTCACTGCACTGAGGTCATAATTGGGCCCAATTTGTAAATCAGATCTTAATTGAAAATAGCAGAAAATAGAATAATTGGTTTTTAAATGACATTAATTGCCACTGCTCATAACAATCTTCGATACATCTGATCCCTTTTTGGATCCAGGTATCCAGGATTTTATTGTCCAATGCTAAAGGAATAAACCTATTTTAAGCTAGAGGCATTTTAGGAAATAGACCCCACTTTGATCATTTATTTTATTCCAAATATTAATTATATGTTTTAATAAGGGGGGCTTCTTCTATACAGAAAATTCCATTTATATAAAGAATCTTCTGCTATCCTCTCTCCAACTTTACTTTGGCTCCTGGGGTTCTTTATATCAATCTCACGTGGCCAGACTTGCTCTTGTCCTCTTGTAATATTTTTAAATTTGCAACACAATAGTCACTGGCTAGTAACCAAGAATGGTAACTCCATTACTTCTTAAATGTTAAGTGCTCAGACACTAATTGACATTATAAAAAATCTGATATGGTCAAACAATGAACTACCTTTTTGGGAGATGTTGGGAATCAACATAAACTATAGTTTGATCTTAGAAGCTAAGCAAGCTCAGGACTGGTGAGTACTTGGAGGGGACACTGCATAGGAACACTGGGTGCTGTAGGTTTCACTGAGGGGTGCTGGACAAAGTGGCAACTCTTGGTCTGCCTTATGGTAGACAAAAGTCAAAGAATTCCATGTATGTTACATTCTAAATGTAGTATTATGTGATAATAATGGAACCTTTACTTTTATGTAACTGTACCAGCCATTCATATATGGTGGCTATGAAAACAGGTCACAGATTCTATGTTCTGGAGAACATGACTCTTCTCCGGAATTCCTAACATCTATCCATTGTAAACAAGGAGCATTAGTAGAGTAATAGAATGCTTTCTATTTGTTTGGATTGAAACTCCAAAACACCCATGAAGCTCAATGCCACGACAGTGCATTTCATTTGAAATGCAGTCAAACAGTTGCCTCCAAATGTCAAGCCTCTATCAGTGCACCATCACTGCAGTGTGTACCATTTACAAGATGCAGTGTACCAACTAACCAATGGTTCTCCAACTGCACCTCCAAAACATGAATCCTTTATCACCCAGAAAGAACAAGATCAGAGGATCATCAAATCCCATCTTAACAGGAATATTTTCCTGCCCCTTCATCACTACTGGGGTAAAGTATTGGAGTCTTCAATACACTCCATATCCCCACCACATGAACCATAAGTTTCTTATGACAACTTCTCAGTGAAATTGGGATGGACATTAAGCAGTGCCCTTGTGAGGGATGGTCATATCCTGCAGGTGAATACAAAATATTTGATGCATCTACTCAAGGGAATTTTGAGAGCTCTGCACAAACATAGTATTTATTGATAACACCATGTTAGCCAATGAGTTCGATGTGGAAGTAAATTTTGGAGAAATAAAAGTAATTTTATTCAGAAAAAAATGTCAATTTAATGGGCAGATTAAGCTACAATAATTTCTCCTGATAAAAGCAGAGTAATGTTTTAAATAAAATGTGAAAATTAATATCAGTCAATGTAGCATGATCAATGACCATCCACAGATATTTCCTCAGCATTGTGGCATGCAGCACTTCTTGACTGGGATACAGGCATCCCTTTTGATTTGAAGGCCAAAAGGACTGCCCTCCAGATCATACCATTCTCCCTTTCCACTTCCCCGTTCCCACGGAGGTTGTAGCTGGTGGTCCTTCTTGTAGCTATGCCCCTGGAAAGGAAGTATTGCCGCAACTCCTCACTGATGAGGATGGATCCCCAGTCGCTATGAACATAACTGTAGTATCTGAACAGAGTTAATACTGTGCAGTGCTTTAATGACCATGGATGTGGTCATGTCAGGACAGGGGATGGCGAATGGGAAATGTGATTACTCGTCCTCGATGCTGAAGAAGCAGATATTCTGATTCATGGATGGGATGGTACCCTTAAAGTCCACACTGAGATGTTCGAAGGGGGTGAGTGACCTTGATGAGTTGGACTCTCTCTGGTCTGTAAAATTGTGGCTTACATTCTACACAGACTGGTGAATTTCAGGTCAGCTCCCTGACTTCCTCCACTGAAAGGGGGAGGTTATGGTGTGATTCAATATTTGTAGATGTATTTGGGAGATAAATTGGTACAATTAGAGTAGGCTTTATATATACACACATTTTAAAACAGATATTATTCTAAATACTGAAGAATTCATATTCAGTGACTTTACAGCAACTATGGAGAATGCTATGTACATTTCACAAGTAGGTGTTAATTTGAAATGATGTCATGAAAT